>NC_069500.1:1075388657-1075747407 GCF_027579735.1 Bombina bombina
TATATATATATATATATGTCATAGGGTAAAAAACAAAGGGGTCAATTTATTAAATGGCGAGCGGATTATTATCTTCCATGTGAGATCTTATATATTTTTGGCAATGCTAGGAACAAGTAGTGCTTATTATATTATGGTACAGCCAATATTGTCTTCTTTACAATGTTAGCATAACTGGTTTTACACTATGTTTTGTTCATTGTATTTGTCTCTTTTGAATAGTGACCATGTCTTTTGATTTATTCAAACAGTAAGCTATGTTTAGTTTATAGCAGGGGTGTCCAAACTTTGCTCTCCAGAGGATTTGGAACTACATTTCCGATGATGCTCAGCCAGCATTTTATCTAGCTGAGCATCATGGGAAATGTAGTTCCAAAACCTCTGGAGAGCAAAGTTTGGACACCCCTGGTTTATAGTATTCTTTTCTTTTTGCTTAATTTCTTTCATAATTATTCTGTACTATTGTTCAAAGTATTTTTGTGATAACATTTACTGACTTTCGGGTAGATTATGAGTTTTGCATTATGAGGGGTGCGTTGCTAACTTGCAAATTGTTGTCACCACTCACTTACCTACAGCGCTGGTGTTACAGGTTTACAGAAGCACGGTGTTATTAGGCAAGAAGTGAGAGTAGAGCAAAATTGTGCTCCATACCGCACTCCAATACCAGTGTTGCTTAAGTCGTGCAGTGACGTTAGAGGATGGTGAGGCAGTGGCTAGGATACACCTTCATTCTTTAGATATCCTTTGTTGAAGAAATAGCAATGCACATGGGTGAGCCAATCACATGAGGTATCTATGTGCAGCCACCAATCAGCAGCTACTGAGCATATTTAGATATGATTTTCAACAATGGACATCAAAAGAATAAAGAAAATTAGATATTAGATGTAAATTGGAAAGTTATTTAAATTTGCATATGGGTTTCATATGGGTTTCATGTCCCTTTAAATGGTGTCTTGGAAAACTGGTCAACTTAGTAAACATCTGATTTTAGTCTAAAAGGATTGTAACAGAAACTCTTGCCAGATAACACAATGCTTGCTCTGATTATGAGATCTAGAAATCCATGCCCATTAAAATATGTTTAAAACATACATTTTACTTTAATGCTGCAAATTATGCTTATAGATTCTTTCATTACATAAGGGATGAGAGTCAGAGGGGGAGGAAGAGAGACAGAGAGAGAAAGAGACCATGGGGGAGAACAACACATAAGGAGAGAGATGGATAGATAGAGAGAGAGAGACACACACACACACACACACAAGGGGGGGGACCACTGCATTTTAAAGTAATAAAACAGCAGAGCTACAGAGAGTTCAGAAAATTAGTCTATAATTTAGTGTGAAGTACAGAGGCAAGCTGCTAAGTTAGTGGGTGTAAAGTTTGAGTAAACAAAATACAAAAACGACCCTGCTATAAAAGAGTAAACAAACACTAAACCACATCCATTAAATTATCATTTTCACTAACAGAATCTTTCAGTAAAATCTTACTTTAACAAGATGTGGATGAAACACTGCTCTCTGTGCCTCTTTTCCTGCTCTGTAAGGATTCAGGAAGTGACAGTGGCACATTCCACTGCACTTAGAGGGGAAGAACAGAACTCTCTTTTTAACTTTAGCAAAGCTAGCAGGTTCACAGGACAGCAACAAAATATATGAAAGTTGTTTTTTTGCGTTTTTGTTTTGTTTTATATGATTTAACATCCAGCCCCAACCCTATGTTCCACTTACTAATGCCTCTCACTGGATTGGTTCAGCCCAAATAGGACTGCCTCAAATAAGCAGTTAATGGGCCATGCAATGATCTTAACCACTTGCATCCAGTAGATGGCGCAGCATGTTGTGTAATGGTGGGCAGACCTGATTGTGCCTCTTCATTGCACAACATATAGCTGTGAGAAAAAAAAATGCTGGGGGAAAAAATTTACATTTTTTTTTTTAAAGCCAATAAAAATATATATATTTTTGCCCATATGAGAGGTGAAGCACTGCCTCACCTGCCTCTAGTGACTGCACATCACTGGTTGTACGTGCTCGTGCACGATTTCCCCATAGACATCAATGGGGAGAGCCGGCTGAAAAAAAGTATAACACCTGCAAAAAAGCAGCATAAAGCTCCGTAACGCAGCCCCATTGATTCCTATGGGGAAACTAAATTTATGTTTACACCTAACACCCTAACATGAACCCCGAGTCTAAACACCCCTAATCTTACACTTATTAACCCCAATCTGCCACCTCAACATCGCCGACACCTACATTATACTTATTAACCGATAATCTGCCGCCCCCAATGTCGCCGCCACTATAATAAACATATTAACCCCTAAACAGCCGCACTCCTGCATCGCAAACACTAGTTAAATATTATTAACCCCCTAATCTGCCGCCCCTAACATCGCAGCCACCTACCTACATTTATTAACCCCTAATCTGCAGCCCCCAACGTCGCCGCCACTATACTAAAGTTATAAACCCCTAAACCTAAGTCTAACCCTAACCCTAACACCCCCTAACTTAAATATAATTAAAATAAATCTAAATAAAACCTACTATCATCACCTAAATAATTCCTATTTAAAACTAAATACTTACCTGTAAAATAAACCCTAAGCTAGCTACAATATAACTAATAGTTACATTGTAGCTAGCTTAGGGTTTATTTTTATTTTACAGGCAAGTTTGTATTTATTTTAACTAGGTAGAATAGTTAATAAATAGTTATTAACTATTTACTAACGACATAGCTAAAAATAAATACAAATTTACCTGAGTTACACTAACACCTATCATTACACAACAATTAAATAGAATGCCAATAGAATGCGAGCTCAGCCCTATTGGCTGATCGGATCAGCCAATAGGATTGAAGCTCAATCCTATTGGCTGATTGCATCAGCCAATAGGATTTTTTCACCTTTAATTCCGATTGGCAGATAGAATTCTATCAGCCAATCAAAATTCAAGGGATGCCATCTTGGATGACGTCATTTAAAGGAACCTTCATTCTGGAAGAAGACTTCGATGGAAGAGGATGCTCCACACCGGATGTCTTGAAGATGGAGCCGCTCTGCGCCGGATGGATGAAGAAAGAAGATGCCGTCTGGATGAAGACTTCTGCCCATCTGGAGGACCACTTCTGCCGGCTTGGATAAAGACTTCTCCCGGCTTTGTTGAGGACTTCTTACCGCTTCGCTGAGGACTTCTCCCGGCTTCGTTGAGGATGGATGTCGGCTCTTCAAAACTGTAAGTGGATCTTCAGGGGTTAGTGTTAGGTTTTTTTAAGGGTTTATTGGGTGGGTTTTATATTTAGGTTAGGGTTTGGGCAGCAATAGAGCTAAATGCCCTTTTAAGGGCAATGCCCATCCAAATGCCCTTTTCAGGGCAATGGGGAGCTTAGGTTTTTTTAGTTAGGTTTTTATTTGGTGGGTTGGTTGTGTGGGTGGTGGGTTTTACTGTTGGGGGGTTGGTTGTATTTTTGCCCCGCAAAAGGCCCTTTTAAGGGCTATTGGTAATTTAGTTTAGGCTAGGGATTTTTTATTTTGGGGGGGATTTTTTTATTTTGATAGGGCTATTAGATTAGGTGTAATTAGTTTAAATATCTGATAATTTGTTTTTTATTTTGTGTAATTTAGTGGGGGGTTTTTTGTAATTTAATTAATTGTATTTAATTTATGTAATTTATTTAATTGTTGTGCAATGTTAGGTGTTAGTGTAAGACAGGTTAGGTTTTATTTTACAGGTAAATTTGTATTTATTTTAGCTAGGTAGTTAGTAAATAGTTAATAACTATTTAGTAACTATTCTACCTAGTTAAAATAAATACAAACTTAGCTGTGAAATAAAAATAAAACCTAAGCTATCTACATAGTAACTATTAGTTATATTGTAGCTAGCTTAGGTTTTTTTTTATAGGTATTTCATTTTAAATAGGAATTATATAGTTAACAATATTAATTTGTATTTAGATTTATTTTAATTATATTTAAGTTAGGCGGTGTTAGGGTTATACTTAGGTTTAGGGGTTAATAAATTTAGTATAGTGGCGGCGACGTTGGGGGCGGCAGATTAGGGGTTAATAAATGTAGGTAGGTGGCGGCAATGTTAGGGACAGCAGATTAGGGGTTAATAATATTTAACTAGTGTTTACGATGCGGGAGTGCGGCGGTTTAGGGATTAATATGTTTATTATAGTGGCGGCGATGTCGGGAGCGGCAGGTTAGGGGTTAATAATTTTATTTCAGTGTTTGCAATGCGGGAGGGCCTCGGTTTAGGGGTTAATAGGTAGTTTATGGGTGTTAGTGTACTTTTTAGCACTTTAGTTATGAGTTTTATGCTACAGCTTTATAACGTAAAACTCATAACTACTGACTTTAGAATGCGTTACGAATCTTGCGGGATAGGCTGTACCGCTCACTTTTTGGCCTCCAAAAAAAAGCTTGTAATATCGGCGCTATAGAAGTCTCATTGAAAAAAGACTTTACGAAAATTGCGTAAGTTAATTTGAGGTACGGCCAAAAAAGTTTGCGGGACAGCTATACCTACAAGACTCGTAATAGCAGCGGTAGTGAAAAAGAAGCATTATAAACCATAACGCTGCTTTTTTACTCATATTGCAAAACTCGTAATCTAGCCGTATGATAGTATTGTTAACATGCTTAATTAAGAAGCAATCATACTGGGGTGTGGCCTGATTTTTTTAACCAATTGCAGATGGACAAGGAGTTTTTAAGTCAGTAGAAACTAGTTCAAGTTAGGCTATGATTACGGATGTTATCCGAAATGCGTAAGCCGTTCTAGGACTACGCACCAGTATTTATGATTTGCTTGAAGGTTTTGGATGTACCCCCTATTTCTGGTTTTAACCATTGAATATAATAAATATTGAAGATTTTATTCTACTATATGAATCATCCATTTTTCATCTTATAACTTCATGTATGTGTATCTTACCACAAACCTTTCTCATTGCATACCCTTACTTTTTTACCCAGCACTACAGAATGTTGTGAAGCTATACAAATAAATGATGATAATAATAAGATATGATAGTTTGAACTAAGAAGGATGTTTTTATTTGATTAAGAGACTGTGTAGTATTCTTTTTAAACTACTTAAAACATTAGTCTAATATACCATGGTCACTTAAGGACAATGAAGAAAATAATAATGATGCATAGCTACAAAAGACTTGTTAAATAGCTGAATATGATGTCCCCATAGTTTACACAAAAGAGACATCAAGATGTTTAAAGACATGTCATTGTATATTATTTTTACATAACACGCAATGTTATTGATTTATGAGCCAAACTGTCATTTTGCTGTAATGTTGTACTGTCAACTGTTAATAAAACATAATACTTGTGATAAATATTATGTCAATTTAATTTATTCTAAGCCTTTATAGACACAGGAAGAAAGGCTGGGATTATCTTTCTGCAGTATGAGCATTTGGATTTACTCATTAATCTCTTGTGCTTTTCCTCTTTGAGTAACATATTCAATTTAAAGAAAGAAATTCATAAAGCTAGTGTCAAAACAATGTGCTTCAGCACAGACTATAATTACTCTTTTATAGGTACAGGCTGCATCTTGTATTTCCCACTACCGTTAAAAATTCAACACTCAGTAAACCAACTTGTACTTAAACAAGCACAGTTTATTCCCAAATTGAAGGAAAAAACTCTGATCCAAAATATAACAGGCACAAATATATGATCATATTCAATGGCAAAAAAACATAACAACATTGTCAATGCCACAGTTTAAGTCCTCACTAAAACTTAAAGCAGTAAAATTCCTGGGTTATGCACTTGCTTAAGGGAAATTTAACACAATCACTCAGGAAAAAGCAATGCAAGAAAAATACACCGTTATCTAGGAAATATTTAGTTAACATGAGGTTAAACTTTCCCTGAGAGCATACTGAGGTAGGCTCAGTAGTGTTGGGAGCACTATATGAAATCAGTGTTTTGATCAATCTTTGTAACAATGTTATATATATATATAGTGCTCAAGATATCTAAAAGTAGTGTAAAGAGAAGCCATAGGGGCATATTTATCAACGTGCGAGCGGACATGAAACGATGTAGCGTATCATATCCGCTGCACATTGATAAATGCCGACACCATACTCTGTCTGCATTTATCATTGCACAAGCAATTCACCAGAACTGCTTGTGCAATATCGGCCCATGCAGATTTGCGGCCAATTGGCCGCTAGCAGGGGGTGTCAATCAACCCAATCGTATTAGATCGGGTTGATTTCTGTCCACCACCTCAGAGCAGGCGGGCAAATTATGGAGCAGCGGTCTTTAGCTGTCTTTAGCTGTCTGAAGGCTTGCCGGAAACAAGGGGCATCAAGCTCCAGTTCAGACTAGAAAAAAAATATATCCAGCAAGGAATATATCTATTTTACACTATAAGAGCAAAATTGGGGAACTCAAAATCGGGGGAACTCTTTCCTTAAACATATAATGATTGTCAATGCAGTTACTAACTTTGAAAGGTCTTAGAAAATGCAAATGCCAACATACAAGCATACAAGAAGTTTGAAGGAGACTACAATTACCCTAATTGAAGTTTTTGGGGGGGTTTTGTAGCAAAGGAAAAACCTTTTTTTCTGAAGTTGTTTTGAATTATTTAGGTGGAGGGCTCTCAATTTTATTGACCAACTGAGAATTGAATGTTTTAAATTGATTGTTTTAAATTAATTGTTTCAAATTGATCAGTTCATATGTCTGGCGGACATGATCCACTGTAACTATCATATCCGCCAGACATCGATAAATGCAGACAGCATACTCTGTCAGCATTTATCATTGCACAAGCAGTTCTGGTGAACTGCTTGTGCAATGACCCCCCTGCAGATTTGTGGCCAATAGGCCGCTAGCAGGGGGTGTCAATCAACCCGATTGTATGTGATCGGGCAAATTTCTGTCTGCTGTCTCCGAGGCGGCGGACGAGTGAAGGAGCACTTAAGACTGCTGCTTCTTAAATCCTGTTTCCGGCAAGCCTGAAGGCTCGCATGTAAACAGGGGTATACGGCCCCATTCGGGCCATGATAAATCTACCCCTTAATGTGCGCTTTAAGTAAAACGTATATATTTGAAATGTATAATAGCTCTTAAATAACTTCTAATATCTGTAAGACATTTGATGACTTTATACAAGTGGTTCACACAATTATCCCCTTTTTTGAATTGTTAATTAATTGAAAATAGGGCATGACATTCAGTAGCTGACAAATTAGACAGGCCAACAGAGGGAAGAGTTCTGCCATGGGGGTTAATTTATCTATAGCAAATCATGTCCGCTCTACATCAGTAAATGCGAGCCAGAAACGATGAGCGTAGAAAGCAGCATATGCTGCTTGTTAAATCTAACCCATGGTGTCATGTTTGTGATGTGATCAGGTGTGTGGAGCTTATTTCGTGAGATGGTTTCAGACTTATGGCCTGATATTCAAAAGCTCTCCACTCAGGTGAGATGATCTAATACATCTCGTCAGTATGGAGAGGTCCCTAAAAATGTTTGAATCACAAATTTTAATTTGAAACATATTTATCTCACTATGCAAGGTTCTTGATGTGAAGGAGAGACACCTACATTAAAATGTAAGGTCTCTCCATGCCAGCAAACTTTTGAATATCAGGCCCTTAGTGTTCTGTTTATTGAATTGACTGAAAGATACAACTTTGCTTTTGGGCATGATTACAGCACTTTATTAAACAGGTATTGTGGTATCGGCAATGGCTGGAGCACTAGCAAAGGATACTGGAATAAAAGGTAGGACTGGTTGACTTGGCAGGAAATGGACACCACAGGAGGACAGGGAAGGATGTCACAAGAATATAGGATAGGATACTGGCACTGCAGGAACCCAAGGCAGAAGTACAGAGCAATATTCAGACAAGGTTGAGTACAGGTGTTGCTGGAGTACTGGTCGCTGGCACCATAGGAGCCCAAGGATGGATACTTGTACCACAGGTACACAGCAAGATACTGGCAAGCCTGAGTACAGGTGTTGCTGGAACACAATGCAAAATACAGGTGCCACTGGAGCACTGGCCAAGATACTGGCACTGTTAGAGCTTAAGGCTGGATAGTGACACCATAGGTACTGTTATGAATATTACCTTTATCTATAAAAGTATATTATGTGATAGGAGAAATGCGTGTAATTTTAATGACACACTTTCTTATAACTTATTAAAGATAATAAACAAAACCTGAATCCTTTTGGTTGCTAACAGTCTATTAATAATACCGAC
Organism: Bombina bombina; assembly: GCF_027579735.1. Classification (NCBI taxonomy): domain Eukaryota; kingdom Metazoa; phylum Chordata; class Amphibia; order Anura; family Bombinatoridae; genus Bombina; species Bombina bombina. The sequence goes on from NC_069500.1 coordinate 1,075,396,942, forward strand.
ACCAGATGAATAACAAAAATTAGTTTTATTAAAAGATTTTGATTGGAAAAATAATTAGCATTTAATAGTAACTTAAGCAATCAAAATACAACAGAGAAATAAACTACAGTTCTATAATAATCAACTAAAGCGATAACATAATAACTCCAAGAAGCAGGGAAAACAGAATAATGCAGAGATTAAACTATAAAGATAATTAAATCATATTTTCAAAATAACACAAAAATTGGTTTGATGATAGGAACAAAATATTTGGTTATAAACCCTCTAAGGTAATTGCAGAGAATCAGGTAAATTAATAATTATGACAAACCGTCAGATAATAATTTATTACAATTCCTTATTCACCCGGTGTTATTGTCGACAAATAAGACCAGGGTGGTAGGAATTTTTAAAAGGAAAACAGAAAGCTATAAAACAATTAATTAATTTACCTGATAAAATAGGCAACGATATTTTACATAAATGTAAAGTGTAAATCTTAATAATATTAACATTTAAGGTGACTTAATTTCATACATCACCAAAGTAAATAAATTTCCCCTTTGCAAACAGAATCAAGCTGTCAGGTCATAGGTCTGTCCGGGTAGGCTAAACTAGCCTCAGCAGTTATAATCCAATAATCTCGGACCTCTGTAGTTGATTAGCAAATTACCAACTCCATATATGATGTGACCAGTTCCAAAATACAGGAAAAACGACCCCCTCCTATTGGGCTAGACCCTATCTATACCCATTCTCTCATCTAGGAGGAGTCATTAATTATAATATTTTAATCATTAATTAACATAAAATTAATTAGATGAAATATTATTGTTCTAACAGTAGATGGCTCCCGCATATAGGGTAAAAATTCAAGGAAAATACTTATTTTATTTATGTTTACCCCAACATTCCTAAACTACAGTCAAGGTTATAAATTGCACTTATTTACAGAAATAAGCGACTAGCTGGGGCCTAAGCAAGTAAACTACCTTGAATCATGGAAAACATATTGATATAAAACTTCTCAGTCAGCAAGAATGAGGAAAACAAAATTAAATGTTATAATAGATGAGCCCTGGTTAGGCTTAAATAAAAAAAAACAACATGGAGTCTGTTGTGTAATGAAAAATTCATGACAGTACAGAGAGCAGGATACTGACACCCCTGTTGCACATAGCTGGATATTAGATACTGGTGTCTCAGGAACACAGTAGTGGATACTGATGTCTCAGGAATACAGTTCGGGATACCAAGCACGGAACAAAAACAGTAGGCAGAGAATGGTCAGGAAAGCCAGGGTCAAATCCAGATGAGCCGAAACAGCACACATTTAACAGGCAGAGTCAAGGGCCAGTCAGTTAACATAAAATCAGTTCTACCAGGGGCTAGCCAAGCAGGATTAAATATTCTGAGATAATTATCAAACTACTTACAGGTGACAGGAACATGGAGATCAAGAGCCAGAAGATGCAGGCAGCAAGCCTCCAGAATACTGCCTGTGCCAGCATTATCCAGTGGCTCAGAGTGAATCAGATCAATCCTAGGCATGAGCGTGACTAGGGATGGGCGAATGTTTCGCAATATTAAAAAAACGGCACAAATTTTAACACATTCGTTCGTTCGAATCGAATTTTGAATGTTTACATAACATTCTAACATTCGATTTTCGAATGTTCGGTTTCGAATTTTACGATTACATTAGAAAATATTCTTTTCGAAAAATTTGAATTTAGATTGTAATAGTATTTCTAATGCTTTTTCTTTAAATGTAATATTCGAATTATGTAATATTCGAATTCGAAAAATTTGAATTTAGATTGTAATAGTATTTCTAATGCTTTTTCTTTAAATGTAATATTCGAATTATGCAATACGTGTATTCGAATAATTTGAATTTAGATTGTAATAGTATTCCTAATGCTTTTTCTTTAAATGTAATATTCGAATTATGCAATATTCGAATTCGAAAAATTTGAATTTATATTCGAATTCGAAAAATTAGAATTTATATGTTTGTAATAGTATTTCTAATGCTTTCTTTAAATGTAATATTCGAATTATGCAATATTCTATATGGAAACATTCGAATTTATATATTTGTATCTATTATGTATCAATTTACTAGATTCCCGCCCTACCACATGAACTATTGAACTTCTGAATAGTATTTGTTAAATAGAATGTTAAATTCGAAATTTCGAATGTGGACATTCGATATAATTATAAACATTCAAATTCGAAAGTGACATTCGAAAACTGTAAATAACATTCGATTTTTGAATTTTTAAGAATATTCGTTCTTATCGACATTCGGATTTAGAATTCGAATTTCAGTAATAACATTCGTTCTACATTTGAAATTAGAAAATTTACACATTCGCCCATCCCTAAGCGTGACACAGAGTAAAGATAATTTGAAGACAGAGCCTATTTTTATATGCAGTCATAATCAAGTGCCTGTGCAGTAAATTCATGATGTCACACATAAAACCCTAGAAAAGTAATACTACAGCATTTGATGCTCAATAAGTTACTGCATAGCCCATCTGTACATCCCACACATAAACCCTGAACTACCCATTTTTGTATAGGAGCAAAGGAATCTTGCAAAGCTTTTAAGAATGGTAGACTGAAGAGTGCATGTGCTACAAACTGCACTTTTTACATATTTTTTTAAAGTTATTTCCCTCTGGTGGTTAATGGCTTTAATGTGTAGTGAGATTTCTTTCTTATAATATACCCTAGATCGAAAGGGGAAGTGGTATTGCTTAAGTAACAATATGTTAGTCACATAAAAGACTAAAAAAAAAGCAGTAATGTACAAAACAGCATATCTGAGTTGTGGTTTTCTTTGTTGGTACTTGCCTCAGGACTTTGATAAAGACAGCAAGCAAGTAAGAGATAGTGAAAGGCCTAAGATCGTGAAAGTTCACATAAAGAGGAGTTTCAGAAGAAATGGTAGGCTATATATCTATATCAATGGCAAAAAGACAAGCGGCTAGATTACGAGTTGTGCGGTAAGCTTAAAAAGCAGCGTTAACAGGTCCTAACGCTGCTTTTTTACGCCCTCTGCTATTACGAGTCTTGCAGGTATAGGGGCACCACACACTTTTTTGGCCTTACCGCAAATCAACATACGCAAATTGAGTATTGTCTTTTTTCTATGGGACTTCCATAGCGCCGGTATTACTAGTATGTCCTGGGAGGCCAAAAAGTGAGCGGTACACCCTACCCCGTCAAGATTCGTACCGCATTTCAAAGTCAGTAGTTATGAGTTTTATGTTATAACGCTGTAACATAAAACTCATAACTAAAGGGGGGCGAAGCGAGCAGCTGACCATGATGACTGCACTTCACTGAGGCTCCGTGAACAGACCGGGTGTTAAAGCCCTTAACAGCTCCGAATTCAACTTTTAATCTGCAGCTTTTAGTTGTTAACTACAGCTTACACTTCAATGCTCCATTCAAGAACCGGATGTTCTCTTCTGGACAACTAGTAATTAATACCGGACATCACCAGGCTTACGGCCCTCAAAAAGGCCCTGTTTCCTAAAACAGATACCCAGCCTGTGACAGCTATCGAGTGAAAGAGAAAGACACGGCAGACACCTTAAACGCCAGGCACCGTCATCCGAAACCCACAGCACCGATGCCTACAAATAGATAGAGAAAAGCAGTATCCCTCGGAGCAGCGCAAGTCGTGGTGGGTAAGAGATACGAGCCGACCATATTGCACTGCGCACTTAACTTTCCAACAAGCTGGCTACCATGAGGGACATTATGTAAAAACTCTCTACCACCTAGGCTCTATCAGACGGCGTAACTACCACCGATAGCAGTCCCATGCCATAATACACTCTACATCGAACTTGCTATCTCTTTGTTCATAACTAAGTGGATATAGTGCACGGAGGCCGGATCTACTGAATAGTTCTTGCTGTAGGCCTAATCCCATTAGCACAAAGAAGAGACATTATTAGTACTGGCACAAAGACATAAGGGGGTACACTTGTCTGATATACATCCGATAATAAACTGTGACGCACTTTCAGACTGAGTGCAGGGCCCACAGTGCAACAACCACACTACCCATATTATCAAAGTAAATACCCTACTAGCTGAAAATAGCACGGCATATGCAATTGAAGGTGTCCTGATACTGAAGTGACATTAATTATACCGCACTCATATACAAGAGGGCTATAGTCTAAATAAATATCACAAAAAGTTTACTATCTACCACTTGATCTACTCCAGCTTTACATCTATCAAACACGTACCTCCATCCCTTTTCCCGCCACACCAAGTGGTGACGGGTCATATCCCCCTTTCCCGTAATCGCCCTGTGAGGGTAAAATACCCCAGGAGATACAGTGTCAATCGCCACCACAAAACCATTACTACAATCTAGTAATAGCAGAAATCATAATGTCACAAAGGAAGACTCTTCGCCAAGAAAGGCCACAGAAGACATCACAAAACAGTCAAAGCAGAGTCCACACTTTTTTTTTTTTTTTTTTTGAAAAGCTTTATTGAATGTCCAGCATAAAAATAACCAACAATCTTTGGCAAATAAACAGGAGCTGCATATTTAACATTGAACTGAGTTTCAGTCAAATAAACAGTGCATCAACAGTACTTTCAACAATGCTCTTGGCTCAAATATCTGGTACATTGTTCTCATCTTTCAGCGCATTATTATACATTACAGTTTTAAGTGTATCAATCTTTTCAGAGTTATAATTGAGCTTGGGTATTAAGTCATACCCAGAATATGAACAGTATAAGAAGGAAGAAAGAGGAAAGATGAAGGGGGGAAGAAGGAAGAGAAAAAAAAAAAAAAAAAAGGGGGGGGTGGGGGGGGGGAGGGGGAGAGGAAGGAAAAGATGGGGGGAGGGGAGGGGAGCATGAATGTGCGGGAGTGGGTGAGGGATATGGGCAGGGGAGGGAACCACTATTATAGGCAAGCTATTCCTATCGCCTAACGTGACGTATTTATTACATTATTAGTTCTCACAAATTCTTTCATCCAAGATGTTTTCTCTGTAGCAAGTCAGGTTGTGTATCTCCAGGGTCTGCAACAGTGTATTAATTAGAGTATTGGTCTCTACTTTGATCTATTATATGCTTTTGCCTTCCCATATCATGACCATGTGTTCATGAAGAGCTAGTTTCCCAGATCTAAGGTAGTGATACCTCTCCAAACTCAGCAGATCTCTAACTCCGTGTTTCCATTCATTTAAGCATGGCACGGTTACTGATTTCCAATACTTTGATCTTCCCGTCACAGAAAGCATGATCTTCCCGTCACAGAAAGCATTAGAAACCGCCGCTTCTGCTAACGTATATTTACGTCTCGGGGCATGTGTTCTGTATGCTAAGGCGTTGTCTGGATTTTCATAGACCGGGGTTACTGGCGATGGTTTGGTAGAGATATATTTATCTTGTTTGATCAGGGAATCCCACACACAGAAAACGTCTTCCAACAGTGGGTATTGATGGATCAATGAGGTCCGGCTCTCTGCCGAGACCCACGCAAGGGTGCCTACGTTACCTCTCTGTAGGATTTCACAATCTAGGTCGATCCATGCTTTATCCGGTTTGTTATGACACCAGTGAACCAGTCGTTGCACATTTATCGCTTTAAAGTACATTTTCAACAGGGGAACTCCTGCTCCCCCCCTGTCTCTAGGCAGATACATTGTTTTCTTCCTGATTCTCGGCCTTATACCATTCCATATGTATGCCTCTATTTCCGATTGGATCTGGTGGATAAGAGGTATTGCCGATAAAAGAGGTACCGCCTGCATTATATACAAAGCTCTAGGCAAAACATTCATCTTGACCGCATGGATTCGGCCCATCCATGAGATGGACTTGTTTTTCCATTTCGTCAGATCCTCTGTTACTGCATCTCTAAGCAGTTTGTAATTTATGTCAACGATGTCGGAGATCACTGGTGTCAGATAGATCCCGAGGTATTTCAAACGGTGTTTTGTCACGCTAAGTGGGCAGAGAGTGCATGTCTCCTTGAAAGTATCAGCTGGTATGGAGATATTAATAATCTCGGACTTAGTCAGATTAAGTAGAAAGTCCGAGACTTTCCCAAACTCCGCGAACTCTGCCAGTAGAGCTGGCAATGAGACAGACGTATCAGATAACATCACAAGGACGTCGTCCGCATACATAGCTAATTTGTGCTCTTTCTGCCCGACCACTAGTCCCGAGATGTTGGGATTATTGCGGATTCTGCAAGCCAGTGTCTCCATCACTATTGCGAATAGTAGAGGAGACAGGGGACACCCCTGTCTCGTCCCATTGGTGATCTTAAAGGATTTAGAGAACATCCCATTGACTCGCACCTTAGCACTCGGTGCTGAGTATAACGAGAAAATTGTGCGTATAATAACGTTACCAAAACCCAGTTTAGCCAAGGCATGTCTCATAAATGACCAATTGACCTGGTCAAAAGCTTTTTCAGCATCCGTTGACACTAAGGCCAACAGAGCTGAATTGTTATGGGCGAAGGATATCAGTTGTATTACCCTAAGGATATTGTCCCGAGCTTCTCTGCCCGGAACAAACCCCACTTGGTCCGTGTGGACCAATTGCGGTAAGAGCTTAGAAATGCGATTAGCGATGACCTTAGCCAGAATTTTAATGTCCGAGTTAAGGAGCGAGATTGGCCTATAGCTACTAGGCTGGGTCTCAGGTTTTCCTGGCTTATGTATGACTGTGAGGTGCGCCTCAAGCATAGAGTCGGGCAGTGAGGTCCCTTCTGACAGCTTATTGAATATCTTAAGTAAGCGTAGTGCTAGCTTGTCTGAGAATGCTTTGTAGTAGCGCATGCCAAAGCCATCTGGGCCAGGGCTTTTACCTCCCGGCAGGAGCTTGATCGCTGATTGGATCTCTTTGATCGTGAATGGTGCCTCAAGCTTAGATGCCTCTGTCTGTGTTAGCCCAGGCATCTCTATTCCATCTAAGTAGTCTAATATGGCTCTCTCCTGGAGATCCCCAAGGGTTTGGTCCTGCTCCTCTTGGACTATAGGATGCAAATTATATAGGGTTTCATAAAAGCTTCCAAATGTATCAGCAATAGCTGACCCCTCCTGGTGTTTGTTACCAGAGCAGTCAACTATCTCATATACGTATGTTTTAAGTCTCTGACGCGCTAGTGCTCGCGCTAGGAGTTTGCCTGCTTTGTTACTTTGTTCGAAGTAATACTGTCGGAGCTTAAGGGCTTTAGCTTGCTGCTCAGCCTGTATATGGGTCAAAAGAGCTGCCCTGGCTTCAACAAGGTCCTCCTGCAATACGCAATCTGCAGGTCGCACTTTATGTGCAGTTTCAGCTTGCTCAACTTTTTTAAGGAGGACGTTATATCGGTGTCTATGTTCCCTACGAAGGGTCGAAGTGTGTCTGATCAAGACACCTCTTAAGACACACTTATGTGCCTCCCATACCATGTTATCATCTAGGTCACCTTCTGAGTTAATGCAGAAGAATTCCTCAATGGCGCTGTCTAACTTCTGCTTTAATAGTGGGTCATCCAGTAAGGCCTCATCAAGTCGCCACACAAACGGGGTGACTGGCAGTTCCGGCCATTCGATAGTGCATCTCACAGGAGCATGGTCAGACCAGGTAATCTGACCTATATTGCTGCTGGTAGTAATAGATAATCCTGCTGGATCTGTGAGAATATAATCAATTCTCGTGTATTTCCTGTGTGGATGAGAATAGAATGAGTAGTTCTTGGCGGATGGGTGCATTACACGCCATATGTCATGGAGGACTAAGTCCCTCATGCATTTAATTATTTGTTTCACAATTTTGTGTTTAGTACTTGATAGACCATCTGAAGTATCTAGTGTAGGACAGAATGAGACGTTAAAATCTCCACCTAAAAAGACAATCCCCTTCTGGTTTTCCAGAATGTTATTTGTTAGCTTTTTAAAAAAAACATCTTGTGCCACATTAGGAGAGTAGATGTTGACAAATGTTACATATTTTCCATATAAAGTCCCAATTAGCATCAGAAACCTGCCCTCAGGGTCTTTTATTGTCTGCTCCATCCGGAAAGGCACCCTAGCCCCAAACAGTATTCCCACTCCATTTTTTTTGGTCGGGCCAGATGCAAAATGTGCTACTGGGAATTTTTGATTATACCATTTCGGTTCTTTAAATTTAGAGAAGTGCGTCTCCTGAACATACACAACGTCCCCGCCCATCCTCTGGAGGTCCCTAGTGACAATTGATCTTTTCCCAGGGCTGTTAAGTCCTTTGACATTGATTGTAATAAGGTCTATGGTAAGATTCCCGGAGCCTCTCATTGTATCGAGCGAGCACTCAAGGGCCACTTAGTTTGGTTAGTAAAGCAAATGGGTGTGTAGGAGAGAGGCGTTGGTCAGGGTTGGTAGGGGAGGGAGAGGGTGATAGGATGAAGGGAAAAAAAAAAAAAAAAAAAAAAAGGTCAAGTAAAGACGGGGAAGGCGGGTAAGCTAAGTAGATGACTAGATGTGGTCAATGTGGGGTACAAGCAGTAGGTAAGGTTCAGAGGAATAGGTATGAAGGTGGGGTGAAGACAATTATCCCTATCTCAGGCAGGGGGGGTAGTGAGAACAGGGATAGTTTGGAATGAGAATAGAGTAAAGAGTGTAGAGTGAATCTCTACTAACAAGTAATACAAATCAAAGGGGGTAGTAACCCTTATACTCTCAGCAATTGGTTTATACTTAAGAATTCTATATTTTGTAGGTAAACACGACAAACAATAAACAAAACATATCTTTAGCTTTACTTATCAAGTCAGGGACGTACTCTTTGTAAGGTCCTGTCCATAGCCCAACTATGGTGTCTAAGGTGTGCTACTGGGTATCCTATATACGCCCTGGTGGGCTGGGCATCTCAGCTCCCTTTTTGGTCTCGCGCACCTATCCCTTTCTCCACCTACCTAGTGTCAGCACTCCATACCTCTATTGGGATCTATTCATAATCAGTGCTATATTATTAAATATATGAGACTACCTAGTCGCTTGCGCATGATATCTCTCTGAAGAGCTAGTGACCTCGTGTGAGAAAGTTCTTGCATTCCAGACAATCTCAAGTGTGCCTCAGGCTATGCTATGCTCGACCAGGTCTCCCTCTCCTTTACTCCCTCTTTCATTCTCACCTTTCCTGTTCTAGTTATTAGTGATGGGGGACTAGAGTGATCATAGAGCTTTTAGATAGCAATTATATGAGGAGTCTGTGCGATTTAAAGGTTAGGGTGTCTAAGTGGCACAGGGTGACTCAGTATTCCGCACCATCCAACAATAGGCAATAAGAGCATGTAACGGAGCATAAGAAAAAATAAAACAATTAAAATAGGACAAGGCTGTGAGTAATAATGTACTGATCCCAGACTCGATTCTGCAACATAAAATGATGAACACAATAAACTGGTATGCTCTTAAATCTAGTGATAACAATGAGCATTTAAACAGTGCAGTAACATATGCAATAACAGTGACAACATTCTTTCTATAGTATTATCTGTACGGTAAGTGACTCATGCTTGATCACAAGTATTCCGCACACTTTCATTGCAGCTAGAGGAAGTTCATGCAAGATTTCCAAGGGGGTGCTGCAACAGATCAGTTTACCTGTGGCTAAATGCAGTCTCAGAAGTCTGTGATCTTAAGCATGGCATACATAAATCAGAAAAGAAATGAAGTGTCCCAGTCAGTAACATTTATAGCGACCACTATAGCCATGTGTAGGCCGCCAATTGCTCTGCTGTTCCTGGGTGCTAGCTTTGTATATTTAATGTGGGACATATGACATATTATAACTTTATCATTAACAAGCTAACTATGTGCATTCAAGATAAGTTATATACTTAGCTGCTAGACATGAAGATCCATGTCTTGGGTGAAGCATCTATCCTTTATAATGCACTGCAGCCTCAGCATATTCACTTATGCAGACACAGCACATTATTCCAGTGGGAGAGCAAGATGTTTAAGGCAGTCTTCTGTTTTGTGGGACTCTCTCTTCTATGTGATTTTCTCCTTCTTGTGCAGGTTCTGCTGCAGGGTGTAGAGGCCTGATTAGTGTTCCCAGTGCCTGGTTGAAAGCAGGCAGGTCAGACATCGTGCGATAAGTGGCTGTGACTCCATCCTTAGTGGCAATGAGGCATGTTGGAAAACCCCATCTATATGGGATCCTTTGCTCCTTAAGATGCAGTGTCAGAAAGCGCATCTCCCTCCGCTTTTGAAGGGTTGCAGGGCACAAATCTGTATAGACCTGTATCTCCGTTCCCTCATATGATAGTGGCTGTCTGTTTCTTGCGTGGCGGAGTATCTCCTCCCTATCCTTATATGACAGGAGCTTAACTATAATATCTCTGGGGGGTGCCCTCGCTGGTGGCTTAGGTCGCAAGGCTCTGTGGGCTCTTTCCACATGTATATCCTCCTCTTCAGGGTTATTTTTGATGTATTTAAACAGTTTCTGAATGTACTCATTTATTTCAATCGGGGTCACAGTCTCAGGAACCCCTCTTAGTCTCAGGTTATTCCGTCGACTCCTGTTCTCTAAATCTTCAATCCTTTCAGATAGATTTTGAACAGTCATGTCTTGTGATTGTATGCAATTAGAGTTATGCTGTACATCAGCATGCAGCGCCTCTTGTGATTCCTCTGCTAGCGTGACACGATGATCTATAGTAGCAATGTCTTTTTTTAGGTCCCCAAACATATTTTTCATTTCCATAATGGCCTCCTTTATGTCTTTTTTAGATGATAAATGTCTTATATCTTCTTTTGTGATATAATCACATTGTTTAGGCTCAGTACCTTGGGAGGAAGCTGTCTCTTGTAAAATTACAGGTTCTGTTGTGTCTTTTTGTGAATTTTGACCTGAGTCAGGTGGTATCAGATAACTGTCCATATTTGATGAATGCAGGGCCTTGTGTACCTTGGGGCCTCTCTTGCTTGTCATATTAATATTGCTCACAGAATTGGACCTGTAATGCAATTTTCCCCTTTCTCTTCTGCCTCTATCTCCCTTTATTGTTAAGGGTTATGTATATGAGTAACTGCTATCAGAAAGTGTGTGTCAATCACAAGTGTGGCGGCCTAGCAGTGTTTATTTCTTGGCCACTTAGTTAATACTTTTATGCCCCCAGTTTTCTTTGCATCTACATGATCAGGCCACTTATGTATGCATATTCTATTGCTTTTATATCTGACGCGTGCTTCTTCAAGTGCACGCTATTGCCCGGGTACTGACAGTCTCTTGCTACCTCTCCGCTTCTGTGTATGCCGGGCCTGGTTTTTCACTACGCGCCAACCTCTCCGGTCGGTCCTCTCTGCCGCGGTCACCTCGCAAGAATCTTTAATACCGCCTGCCAGTGGTAGGTAAGTCACCGGTATGTACCGGGATCTCTCCACAGCTCTGAAAGTTCTTAGCCGCGGTCAGGTGTGCGCCGACAAGTGCTTCTTTACTGAGTCTATTCCGGGCTTCAAGAAGGCGGCTACCCAGTTGTTGCCAAGTGCTCCGGTCACTCAGTGTGCAATCCTCTGTTGATCCTCACAGGTAGGTCGCGGCATTGAGGGGATTCGGATAGATGCGGACTGTAACTCCTTCCCGGCGTCACTGTAGGCCTAGCTCCGTGCTCTTGTTTATATCCAGTCCGTGCTAGATTAGGTTTCCGCTTCAGTGCATATATGCACACCAGTCAACTGTGCTGCTTCATGGTAATTTTTAGTGCTGCACGTCGTGTTTAACCTTATACTGAGAGTATTTGGGTGTCAGAGCGCTCTCAATGTGCAGCCATTAGCAATCGTGGCTAGGCTCCGCCCCCGAATCAGAGTCCACACTTTTTTTAAACAACCTGACCAAAACTCCAAATGTAAGGAAACGGAGTGCTTACAGCACACATCAGAAGAAGAACCAGACCAAGATAACATACAGTCCAAAATGGACGAGGACCCGACTATAAATCAGACACAAGAAGTAGACACCCCAATCACATATCAAGCTATGGCATCCCTGATTGATCAGGTTAAGTCCTGTATTAAAGAGGAATGTGCTGACCTCAAAAAAGAGATGAACGAACTAGGTCATAGAGTAGACACTTTGGAGGAACATGAGTATGTTGTCTCACAAAAATTGGCACATCTTTCTACCAACCAAACACAACAACTCCAGTATCTAACTGAATTGGAAGACAAAATTGATGACTTGGAAAATCGTACGAGAAGAGGGAATCTTCGATTCAGAGGGATACCTGAAACAGTTATGAATCATGAAATCAGAGATTATCTACAGGCCCTATTTAATGAGGTACTAAGAAACACCACTCCAGACAGTGAAGAGATTCCCTTAGATAGAGCGCACCGTGCATTACGTCCAAAACCACCAGATGATTCACCTCCAAGGGACATTGTGGTTCACTTCCAAAATTATAGACAAAAAGAAGAAATATATAACGTGGCGAGGAAAAGCCAAATTATAAATTTCCAAAATCACAAAATTCAGATATTCCAAGACCTTTCCCAGAGAACTCTACAGAAAAGAAGAGACTTTCAGCCTTTAACATCACACCTGAGAACATTACACATACCATATCGATGGGGTTTCCCTACATCAGTCATAGTCATGAAAAACGGAAAGAAAATTGAATGCTCATCTTTGACAGACCTTAACAGATTTTGTAACTTGTTAAGTATCTCTCCACCTGAAAGTGGTACTCCTCCAACTTCTCATACACAACAAAACAAGTCGGATAATCCTAAGACCCAAAGAAGACCAGGCCCTGATACCAACAATAAACAGTCCAAAAGACGGCAGATATCCCAGGCTTATGCTGACAGCGCAGACACAGACACTCCGGGATGAGTAACTATAACTGTCTAACAGATTTCCTTATAATTACTGTTTATTGTAGTGTATAGTAGCCATATTTAGAAGACCAGATAATGTTACCTCTTTCTAGCTTATCTAGAAGGAGCTGAAAGACTATTTTCTATTGGAAAAATGAGGAAAGAAATAGGAAAACAAAGACTTTCCCTACTGAGGAGATGAACTCACTTAAGTGGACAATAGAGTCTTATTCATTGTTAGTGAATAGTTTGTTTAAATATGTTTTTTTTATTGTTATTCAAGTTTCTTGTTGCTTAATAATTTTAGTAGAGAATTTATTATGTGGTGACCAATATGATTAGATGTTATTATTCAGATATGTCTACCCTTAATTACTATATAACTGTTCCACGATACTTATATAAAATATACCTATGCCCTATTCCCCCATTAACATACTTTAATCTATCGAACATTACAAATAGAAGCTACAGCTTGTATCCCCTTTTAAGCTTTACTGCTTGGTAGTAATGAGCTGTCATCCACTGATAAATAATCTTAAGCTTTCAAGGTCAGAGTTTACTTCTTCTTACTACTATTCTAGAAAGTAATAATATGAATAAGTATATGTTTCAAAATATGAATATTTGGCAGCAACGATTGGTTTACATTATAAAATTCAATTATGAATATGTTATTACCATTATCACCTGCCCCAGAATTACATTGAGTAAGACTATTCTATTAATCCTAACACAAACAACTCTCCTAAAAACATTCCTCTGACACCCACAGATCCTACCTCACAGGACTACTCGACGGGTGTCGAGCTTTTGTACTACCTGCAGCTCATAGTAGTTACCCCATCAGCCCTTAACACATGATATATCTTTAATGGCACTCGAAATAAACAGATGCCTCGAAGCAGATAGGTATATACAGACCTTGAAAAAGTTAAATACAAAACTAACATAGCTTGCTGGACTACATATAACTAGTAATTAATTTTTTTTCCAGCAGATAATCTAATGAGATATGAATAATTTAAAAGACACAGCTGAGAGCTGTATTAGATACATCACAGAGTGGTCAATGACCTACTTCTTACTGATCAGTTTTAGTTAAAGCCATTATTTTGGATATTAGGCTGCAGACAGGTTGACCGAGGAACTTTTATACACACCCTTACTACTCGAGCATCTGGTCTGTAAAATAAAGCTCCCAAACTTGCTTTGAAACAGAAATTATAATTAAAATTGCTATTGTGAATTGATTTAATACAGAAGATATTATTATTGCTATATTTACCCCTAACCATACTAATCTTGATTCTTAAAACTACAACTTTCCCTTCTTTCTTAGCTTACCTAACTCTCTTTCATATAGATAAGCTCTTCCCTCCAGGCCCATATTTCCCTATACTACAAACAGATATATAGTTAAAATTCCCCAGTATCCTTGTGGGTTCCTACTAAATAACCAACCCATATATACAAAATGTCAAACTCCAAAATAGCACAAGTACCTCATCATAAAGCAGATACTTTACACATAGCCACACAAAATGTCAAAGGTTTTCTATCGGCAGAAAAAAGATCTATTGCATTTTACGACTTTTACAAAAGAAAAATAGATATCATAATGACTCAGGAGACCCATTTTAGGAAGAATCACGAGCCGACATTGTCTAGGAGATACTATGACCAACATTTTTGTAGCTCAGGCACACATAAGAAAAATGGAGTCAGCATTTCATTTTGACGAAATTTCCATTTTGAATTGCTACAGAAACACTCCAACAAAGAAGGTAGAATCTTAATTTTAGTAGGCCTTTGTTATGGTGCACCAGTAACCCTAGTTAACGTCTACGCCCCAAACAAGCCTACCCCGCATTTTTATAAACCTCTTATCAACATAATATTGGACATAGCTAAAGGTCCGATTATTGTTGGAGGAGACCTCAACTTCCCCTTAAATCCAACTTTAGACACATCAGCAGGGAGATCTTACATACGAAATAACACTCTCAAATCTAACTGCATAGCTTTACAAAGCATCAATCTTTTCGACACGTGGAGGATAGTACATACGGATAAAAGTGATTACACCTTTTTTTCACATCCACAGCATTCTCACTCCAGACTAGATTACATTCTATGCGACCAAACTCTCCTCTCCACTCTTGTACATTCAAAGATCACCCACACTTCTTGGTCAGACCATAGCATGGTTTCTACTATCTTTAAATGGTCCAATAAACCACGCAACACATTTAATTGGAGACTAAACGACCAGTTGGTTACTGAGCAGGAAACAGTAGAGGACATTAGGAAACACACAGACAAATATTTTTCCCTAAATAAACCTGGTGATACGTCACTAGCAAATAACTGGGAGGCATATAAATGTTACATTCGAGGAGTTATCATAAAGCATAATGCCGCACAACGTAGAAAACATTCGGCCCAATACAACTCGCTGACTGAGGAGTTGTCCACATGCAAAGCTGCACTCAGAGCAGACCCCACATCAGCCCCTAATCTTAATAAAGTAACTTGTGCAAGAGAAAACCTTAACAAATTTCTCATACAAAAAGCTCATATGAGGGCGATGACTACTAAATCTAGGTTCTTTGTAGAAAGTAATAAGGCTGGCCGACAATTAGACAGATCTCTGAAAAAACGTAGACTCACTAACTTTATTAAAACAATCAAAGAGCACACTGGGAGGAACATTCATACTAACAAAGAGATTACTAATACATTTGTCTCCTACTACACAAATTTATATAACATACAAGATACTACAGCACCAGATAAAACAGAAAACCTAAGGACATATTTAGCCACTATTAATACACCGTCCATTACTGACGAGGATAAACAGCTATTGGATTCCCCTATTACGCGAAATCACTTTAGTTATCCAATCTCTACCAAATGGCAAATCACCGGGTCCAAGATGGCCTTACGGCAAAATTCTATCAATTGTTACAGAAACAGATAAATTCCCAACTTCTATCACTATACACTGGTATAGATAGCGGAAATACCCTTCCCAGTTCCCTACTAGAAGCAATGATCACAGTTGTCCCAAAACCAGGTAAATCAAGTGATATAGTAGGCAATTATAGACCAATTTCTGAGAAATTTATCAACAGAATACAGGCCCTTTACCACAATCCCATAGCTAAAGTCAAAATAAACAACACCATCTCGCAATCCCACTTTCCCCTCTATTATTCGCACTCACGGTTGAAATTCAGGTGATACAAATCAGAGATAATCCGCATATTCAAGGCTTGCAATTTGGTGGAGTTGTTCAGAAATGCCTCCTGTTCGCTGACGATGTGATACTCACATTACAATCCCCAAGCACATACCGGCCCTCATAGAAACATTAGAAAGATATAAAGTAGTCTCCAACTTCTCCATCAACATGGAGAAGTCGGGACTGATGCCAATTAATCTATCGCCCGAGGAACTACAATCTATATCACAACAAACAAAATTTTTACTGACAGACAAACTTAAATACTTAGGCATGATAGTCCCCAAAAGACACTCAAAAACTATTCTCAGACAACTACATTGCCCTCCAGAACAACATCAAGAATCTGTTCATGGCACAGACAGGGACATCTATCATGGCTAGGTCGGATGAAAATGATGATAATTCCCAAATACCTCTATCTATTCCAAACCCTACCTATGACTATTCCTAAATGCTACCTACATACACAACAAAAGATGATAAATTCATTTATCTGGTCTTATAAACGCCTGAGAATTGCTCAACACACACTGTGCCTCAGTAAAGAGGATGGAGGTTTAAATGTTCCCAATATAGCGAATTACTACAAAGCAACATACTTAGCTAGAATTGTGGCCTGGAACCACTCCTCCTCCTCTAATATATGGGTACAGATAGAGAGTCACCTATCACAGACTAACCACATGAGAGATATGCCCTGGATCCCTAGAGACTCTAGACCAGTGTTCCCTCTAAGGCCAGTTTTGTGTGCGGCCCAGCAGTGAAACAGTTAATTAAGTAACCACACCCTGCAATTAGCAAACACTGCACAATGCAGATGGCAAGGTATGGTTCTCTTGTTTAAAAGAATTTTTGTTGATATAGGGGCGTGGTACACTTAAGGGATGTAATTTAATTTTATCGAATTTTCTTAAATTGGTACAAATTATTTTCCAATTGTGGCTTTATAATATGAGTATAGATGGATCCATTGGCCAATGTTTGCATGTGTAGAGAAATAATTGTGTATAGAGATGATATTATATAAAAAAGGTGTCTTTTGTGATACTAATTTTCTTCGATGTGTAAGTGGAAAAAAAGTGATATTATTGGTACGTATATTATTTTATTCTATTGTTTGTATCAGCATTTAGCCTTATAGAAAAAAAACTCAGTGATTTAAAGTGGTAGTGTTTCTAGTTTAAAGGTGCATTAATTTTGTGAATCTTCAATATTTTAAGGATTTTTTCTAAAAGCAAGTGCGTGATGATGTGCTAATTTCCTATAAAGAACTTCTGTGTAAATGTAGGTGTAGTGTTAGGTGACTGATTAATTGATAGGATTGTGTCAAAAAACAGTGACAAAACTATAATAATAATAATAATAAATGACTCTAACTGATAAAATCAAATTAATATGAAATTTATTTAAAATAATTATTATTAGAATCTCTTATATTTGGTAATTACCACTAAATGTCAGAATTTCTCTGGGACTTCTCCCAGATATAATATGAATATTCAGATGACCATATAAAAGAACTCAATATGTGTCAAGATTATTATAAAGAACACAAAATCAAAATCAAAAATAAACAATAAAAAAAGTCCGTTTTTATAAAACTTGAGATAGGGTTCCAAATATCTCTTTGTATTATTTGATGAATTCAAAACAGGTTGTTATATTATTTGCTTCTTATATTACTCAATACCGCTCTTAGTGCTATGCACGCGGCAGGAAAAACAGAGAAGTAACTATGTATGTCCAAAAGCAAGGCTAAACTTTTAGCTGTTACAAACACTCTTGCTTGGAGCTCAATCAATGTATAATCCCAAACAGTTTAGCTTTCATGTACCGCTCCTAGTGCTATGCATGCGGTAATTTCAGCACCTTATTGTATCCTTCAAAGAGGTTAGGATTATTTTATATTCACCTTTCCAATGTGGTTATCAACTTTGTTGTACTCACAGTTCTTTAGTGTTATGGCAGACCGCTTACTGCTTCTCCATGTTGTTCTTTCACTCCGTTGTCCGTTCTCGGCGTCTGACGTCACACTCCTTCGTGGGAGGTCGTCTTACAGTGGCAGTGAGATCGCTATTATGTATACGGTCACTTTTTGTTGAGAATAGAAACTGCACTTAGTGCTATGCACGCAGTTAGTGAAAGAGATCCTTTATAATTCCCCAATTGGTGGTGTAATAAAATCGTAGAAATAAAAATAATAACCCGGGTTATTTTTGATGATCAATGTGTCAGATAAAATATGAATATAAGTTCATAGATAAAATAAGAGTCACATAGCTCGACGCGTTTCGCTCTTACCAGAGCTTTATCAAGATGCTGGTGACTATTAGATTCTCTCCTTTTAAATGTCCTGCTTGATCCTTATTGGTTGTCTCATAATTCTCTGTAAAGGTGGATCATTCAGCCTTTTCATTGTTACTTCATTGTTGTACCTGTTATTTCCATATGAATAAGTGATTTAACTTCGTTGTTTTGCAACTTTTTATGTGTTTATCTGGTAAATTTGGAACCCTGTTAGTTATGGATAGGCAGAAATTCAATATTTCCCATTTTTTTCACATTTGGAATTTTCTTTTTTGTATTCAAAAATTATTTCTTTAAGGTGGTATTACAAAGTATCACTTTATAGTATCGATATTCCTTATTATATGTAACAAAAAATTCTTTATCTAGCTATCTTAAAGGGCTTTACAGAATGCCAATTTGTTCTCATTATTTATATAAGCATAACTACTTTCTCAGACTTTTATGTAGTTAATATCTAAATGGAATTTGAATTACCTTCTTTTCTTAATATGATACATATTGATATTCCTAAATCTAATGTTGATTTATTGTGGTCCTTATTGTAGATATTTAACCATGTATTTATGCCCTAATTTCTAAGTGACTTAAAATTATATGTATCCATTTATTTAGCAAGTATATTAGGATGTATATGTGCCACTATCTGGAATTATGCATGAGTCAATAAGGGTTATTTCTTATTTTATATGTGTGTTTGAATGGAAGAGGATTGTGTCATGTTTTTTATGGGTTATGTATTCTGTTTCAAAATTTATAACTCAAAAAGGAATGGAGACAGATCTAGTTCAGAATTTAAACCTAGTGGAGACAGGGTGTTATATAGATATATCAGCTCAGCTTCTTTTATCAACAACTTTTTTTCCATATTCCCTCCTCTCCAGTGTCTTTGTACTTTTTTTATGCCCCAATATGTTAGGTCTTTGTTGTTTCCTTTGTGTACATTTTTTAAATGTTTGTATAGGTATGTGTTATCCATTCCATTTTTTATATTGTTTAGATGCTCCCTAATTCGATCTTTTAACATTCTTTTGGTTTCCCCAAAGTAAAATAGATTGCACGAACATTTTAGGATATATATTACATTTTTTGTTGTACATCTAATAATCTCTTTAATTTGAAAAATTTCTTCTGAATCATTTATTTTTAAATTGGTAATTTTTTTACTGTGATTACAGGCCTTACAAGTGTAACAAGGGAAGAAACCTCTTACATTTTTACCCATTAGATCTTTCTGTATTTTTTGGCCTATCCTTGGTTGTTTAAGATCACTTGGGGCCAGAATAGATTTTAAATTATTCGCTTTTTTGAATATAAACTTTGGGTTTTCTGAAATTTTATCTCCCAAGATTTCATCCTCCCTTATTATGTGCCAGTACTTTTTAATGATTTTTTTAATGATATTATGATCTGCGTTATATTCTGTTATAAACGGTATTTCAATTTTTTCTTCTGTATTTTTTGGTGGTTTCTCTTTATATGTGAGTAATTCATCCCTTTTTGTATTCTTGGCTTTATTTAATGCCTTTTTAGTGGTTTCTGATTTATACCCTCTGGCCAGGAATTTATTTTCTAGCTTTTCCGCCTGTTCTTCAAAGTCAAAAGGTCTTGAGCAGTTCTTTTTTATACGGAGAAATTGACCTAATGGGATATTTTGTTTCCATAGGTCTAAGTGGCAGCTTTTTGAATGTACATAATTGTTTGCGTCAGTTTTTTTGAAATGAGTTTTTGTCTCTATTTTGTTTTCTATGACCATTATTTCTAGGTCTAGAAAGATTATTGTTTCCTTACTACAGTTTGAGGTAAATTTTAGGCCCCAGGTGTTATTGTTCATATTATCTAGCATGTTTGTTAATCCTTCTTGTGTCCCTTCCCATATAATTAACAGGTCGTCTATATACCTTCTGTAGAGCACAAGGTTTGCGCCATAGTTGTTCTTACTGAAGAAATCATCTTCCCAAGACCCCATAAATAGGTTTGCATAACTTGGCGCAAACCTTGTGCCCATAGCTGTACCCTCTATCTGGAGGTAAAATTGTTTTTCAAAGGCAAAATAATTATTTTCCAGTATATATCTCATACTTTTTATGATGAAATTTCTATGTTGATCTGTCATGAGTTTGTCTGTTTTAAGGAAGGATTCTGCTGCTAGCAGTCCTTTAGAATGGTTGATAGTGGTGTATAATGAAGTTACATCTGCCGTGGCCAGGATCATCTTATCATTCCATTTTATAGACTCTAGAATATTTAGTACTTGTGTTGAGTCTCTGAGGTATGATTTTAAAGTTTTTACATGGGTTTGTAAGAAATTGTCTACATATTTTGATAAATTGGCTGATGGGGAATCGATTCCAGAAATGATAGGTCTGCCAGGGGGATTAGTCGTACTCTTATGTATTTTTGGCAGAAAGTAAAATATCGGAATTTTAGGGTGTTTTGGTGTTAGAAATTCAAATTCCTTTTTGTTGAGTATTCCTGATTTTTCACC
The DNA here is from genome assembly GCF_027579735.1 of Bombina bombina. Classification (NCBI taxonomy): domain Eukaryota; kingdom Metazoa; phylum Chordata; class Amphibia; order Anura; family Bombinatoridae; genus Bombina; species Bombina bombina. Next base: position 1,075,417,835 of record NC_069500.1, read on the forward strand.
CTCTGCCAACAATTTATTAAGATTTTTCTTGAATTTTTCTGTCGGATCAGACTCCAGTTTTTTGTATGTGTTAGTGTCCCCCAATAATCTGTGTGCTTCTTTCAGATAGTTGTCAGTGTCCATAAGGACAATCCCTCCCCCTTTTTCCGCCATTTTAATCGTTATTTTTTCATTCTTTCTCAAATTTTCCATCACTATTTTTTCTTTAAGACTCATATTATAGTTTTTAATCTTTGGTAGATTATATTTTCTTACTTCTTTACAGGCTAATTTTTCGAATGTTTCTAGCAGATTTCCCTTGGCATGTATGGGGTTAAACTTTGATTTGGCTTTAAGGTCTGTATGTGTAATCATATCACTATTTACTGTCTTATGGTTTGTCTGTCTTTCTATGGGATTTTTTAGGAAGAATCTCTTTATGGTCAGGTTTCTTACAAATTTTTTTATATGAATATGTGTATTGAACTTATTCATTCTAACTGTTGGGGCGAAGGTTAACCCTAGGCTCAAAACTCTTTTCTCTTCCTCCTTTAAAGTAGTACTGCTTAAATTAAAAATCCCGCTATGTGTATCTATTATCTCCATCTTTTTGCTTCGTTTGGTATATCCTCGTCCTCTCTTTCCTCTTGATTTCTTCTCTTTCTTGGGTTTTGTTCTCTTTCTTGCCTGATTGTATCTCTTGAAGTGCCCTCCCTCAGAGGGCTCTTCTCTAAAAAAGTCACCTCATCATTAGTCAATTTTTCTTTCATAGGAATTGAATCTCTAGGAGTTTCAGGGTAGTTATGTGTGGAGTCCCTTAATTTTTCAAATCTATTATATGTTGGTGTAACCCATCTTTCCCCTTGTCTGTTATCATCCCATCTTTGAGTTCTTCTGGGATATTCCCAGTTGGATCTATCATCTCTCTGATGGTGTGGTCTAAATGTATTATGTTGGAATTCAGATTGAAAATGTTCCTTATCCCTATATCTCGGGTACCATGGTCTATGATCTTGTGTATTTCTATTTTGAAATCTGTTATGATTATAGCTCTCATTAAATGTATTATAGTGTTGGTTGTAATTTCTCCTATAGTCCTGTCTTTTATCTCTATTATAGAATCTGTTTTGCTCATAATTATCCTTATATGTATTCCGATTTCTTACAGTATATATAAAGAAAAACAAAAAATCATCATTGACAAACTAGCAAATCTCAATAAAGACCTCTTAAGAACAAAATGGGGCAAAATGGAGAGGGACATAAATGAAGATTTAAATGGAAATGAAGATAAAGGAAATAAACCAAGTAACACATATATAAAAGAACAGAAAGAGGAACAAACACATAAAAAAACAAATCCACATAATGAATATGAATATACTGTAAGAAATCGGAATACATATAAGGATAATTATGAGCAAAACAGATTCTATAATAGAGATAAAAGACAGGACTATAGGAGAAATTACAACCAACACTATAATACATTTAATGAGAGCTATAATCATAACAGATTTCAAAATAGAAATACACAAGATCATAGACCATGGTACCCGAGATATAGGGATAAGGAACATTTTCAATCTGAATTCCAACATAATACATTTAGACCACACCATCAGAGAGATGATAGATCCAACTGGGAATATCCCAGAAGAACTCAAAGATGGGATGATAACAGACAAGGGGAAAGATGGGTTACACCAACATATAATAGATTTGAAAAATTAAGGGACTCCACACATAACTACCCTGAAACTCCTAGAGATTCAATTCCTATGAAAGAAAAATTGACTAATGATGAGGTGACTTTTTTAGAGAAGAGCCCTCTGAGGGAGGGCACTTCAAGAGATACAATCAGGCAAGAAAGAGAACAAACCCCAAGAAAGAGAAGAAATCAAGAGGAAAGAGAGGACGAGGATATACCAAACGAAGCAAAAAGATGGAGATAATAGATACACATAGCGGGATTTTTAATTTAAGCAGTACTACTTTAAAGGAGGAAGAGAAAAGAGTTTTGAGCCTAGGGTTAACCTTCGCCCCAACAGTTAGAATTAATAAGTTCAATACACATATTCATATAAAAAAATTTGTAAGAAACCTGACCATAAAGAGATTCTTCCTAAAAAATCCCATAGAAAGACAGACAAACCATAAGACAGTAAATAGTGATATGATTACACATACAGACCTTAAAGCCAAATCAAAGTTTAACCCCATACATGCCAAGGGAAATCTGCTAGAAACATTCGAAAAATTAGCCTGTAAAGAAGTAAGAAAATATAATCTACCAAAGATTAAAAACTATAATATGAGTCTTAAAGAAAAAATAGTGATGGAAAATTTGAGAAAGAATGAAAAAATAACGATTAAAATGGCGGAAAAAGGGGGAGGGATTGTCCTTATGGACACTGACAACTATCTGAAAGAAGCACACAGATTATTGGGGGACACTAACACATACAAAAAACTGGAGTCTGATCCGACAGAAAAATTCAAGAAAAATCTTAATAAATTGTTGGCAGAGGGTGAAAAATCAGGAATACTCAACAAAAAGGAATTTGAATTTCTAACACCAAAACACCCTAAAATTCCGATATTTTACTTTCTGCCAAAAATACATAAGAGTACGACTAATCCCCCTGGCAGACCTATCATTTCTGGAATCGATTCCCCATCAGCCAATTTATCAAAATATGTAGACAATTTCTTACAAACCCATGTAAAAACTTTAAAATCATACCTCAGAGACTCAACACAAGTACTAAATATTCTAGAGTCTATAAAATGGAATGATAAGATGATCCTGGCCACGGCAGATGTAACTTCATTATACACCACTATCAACCATTCTAAAGGACTGCTAGCAGCAGAATCCTTCCTTAAAACAGACAAACTCATGACAGATCAACATAGAAATTTCATCATAAAAAGTATGAGATATATACTGGAAAATAATTATTTTGCCTTTGAAAAACAATTTTACCTCCAGATAGAGGGTACAGCTATGGGCACAAGGTTTGCGCCAAGTTATGCAAACCTATTTATGGGGTCTTGGGAAGATGATTTCTTCAGTAAGAACAACTATGGCGCAAACCTTGTGCTCTACAGAAGGTATATAGACGACCTGTTAATTATATGGGAAGGGACACAAGAAGGATTAACAAACATGCTAGATAATATGAACAATAACACATGGGGCCTAAAATTTACCTCAAACTGTAGTAAGGAAACAATAATCTTTCTAGACCTAGAAATAATGGTCATAGAAAACAAAATAGAGACAAAAACTCATTTCAAAAAAACTGACGCAAACAATTATGTACATTCAAAAAGCTGCCACTTAGACCTATGGAAACAAAATATCCCATTAGGTCAATTTCTCCGTATAAAAAAGAACTGCTCAAGACCTTTTGACTTTGAAGAACAGGCGGAAAAGCTAGAAAATAAATTCCTGGCCAGAGGGTATAAATCAGAAACCACTAAAAAGGCATTAAATAAAGCCAAGAATACAAAAAGGGATGAATTACTCACATATAAAGAGAAACCACCAAAAAATACAGAAGAAAAAATTGAAATACCGTTTATAACAGAATATAACGCAGATCATAATATCATTAAAAAAATCATTAAAAAGTACTGGCACATAATAAGGGAGGATGAAATCTTGGGAGATAAAATTTCAGAAAACCCAAAGTTTATATTCAAAAAAGCGAATAATTTAAAATCTATTCTGGCCCCAAGTGATCTTAAACAACCAAGGATAGGCCAAAAAATACAGAAAGATCTAATGGGTAAAAATGTAAGAGGTTTCTTCCCTTGTTACACTTGTAAGGCCTGTAATCACAGTAAAAAAAATTACCAATTTAAAAATAAATGATTCAGAAGAAATTTTTCAAATTAAAGAGATTATTAGATGTACAACAAAAAATGTAATATATATCCTAAAATGTTCGTGCAATCTATTTTACTTTGGGGAAACCAAAAGAATGTTAAAAGATCGAATTAGGGAGCATCTAAACAATATAAAAAATGGAATGGATAACACATACCTATACAAACATTTAAAAAATGTACACAAAGGAAACAACAAAGACCTAACATATTGGGGCATAAAAAAAGTACAAAGACACTGGAGAGGAGGGAATATGGAAAAAAAGTTGTTGATAAAAGAAGCTGAGCTGATATATCTATATAACACCCTGTCTCCACTAGGTTTAAATTCTGAACTAGATCTGTCTCCATTCCTTTTTGAGTTATAAATTTTGAAACAGAATACATAACCCATAAAAAACATGACACAATCCTCTTCCATTCAAACACACATATAAAATAAAAAATAACCCTTATTGACTCATGCATAATTCCAGATAGTGGCACATATACATCCTAATATACTTGCTAAATAAATGGATACATATAATTTTAAGTCACTTAGAAATTAGGGCATAAATACATGGTTAAATATCTACAATAAGGACCACAATAAATCAACATTAGATTTAGGAATATCAATATGTATCATATTAAGAAAAGAAGGTAATTCAAATTCCATTTAGATATTAACTACATAAAAGTCTGAGAAAGTAGTTATGCTTATATAAATAATGAGAACAAATTGGCATTCTGTAAAGCCCTTTAAGATAGCTAGATAAAGAATTTTTTGTTACATATAATAAGGAATATCGATACTATAAAGTGATACTTTGTAATACCACCTTAAAGAAATAATTTTTGAATACAAAAAAGAAAATTCCAAATGTGAAAAAAATGGGAAATATTGAATTTCTGCCTATCCATAACTAACAGGGTTCCAAATTTACCAGATAAACACATAAAAAGTTGCAAAACAACGAAGTTAAATCACTTATTCATATGGAAATAACAGGTACAACAATGAAGTAACAATGAAAAGGCTGAATGATCCACCTTTACAGAGAATTATGAGACAACCAATAAGGATCAAGCAGGACATTTAAAAGGAGAGAATCTAATAGTCACCAGCATCTTGATAAAGCTCTGGTAAGAGCGAAACGCGTCGAGCTGTGTGACTCTTATTTTATCTATGAACTTATATTCATATTTTATCTGACACATTGATCATCAAAAATAACCCGGGTTATTATTTTTATTTCTACGATTTTATTACACCACCAATTGGGGAATTATAAAGGATCTCTTTCACTAACTGCGTGCATAGCACTAAGTGCAGTTTCTATTCTCAACAAAAAGTGACCGTATACATAATAGCGATCTCACTGCCACTGTAAGACGACCTCCCACGAAGGAGTGTGACGTCAGACGCCGAGAACGGACAACGGAGTGAAAGAACAACATGGAGAAGCAGTAAGCGGTCTGCCATAACACTAAAGAACTGTGAGTACAACAAAGTTGATAACCACATTGGAAAGGTGAATATAAAATAATCCTAACCTCTTTGAAGGATACAATAAGGCGCTGAAATTACCGCATGCATAGCACTAGGAGCGGTACATGAAAGCTAAACTGTTTGGGATTATACATTGATTGAGCTCCAAGCAAGAGTGTTTGTAACAGCTAAAAGTTTAGCCTTGCTTTTGGACATACATAGTTACTTCTCTGTTTTTCCTGCCGCGTGCATAGCACTAAGAGCGGTATTGAGTAATATAAGAAGCAAATAATATAACAACCTGTTTTGAATTCATCAAATAATACAAAGAGATATTTGGAACCCTATCTCAAGTTTTATAAAAACGGACTTTTTTTATTGTTTATTTTTTATTTTGATTTTGTGTTCTTTATAATAATCTTGACACATATTGAGTTCTTTCATATGGTCATCTGAATATTCATATTATATCTGGGAGACGTCCCAGAGAAATTCTGACATTTAGTGGTAATTACCAAATATAAGAGATTCTAATAATAATTCTTTTAAATAAATTTCATATTAATTTGATTTTATCAGTTAGAGTCATTTATTATTATTATTATTATAGTTTTGTCACTGTTTTTTGACACAATCCTATCAATTAATCAGTCACCTAACACTACACCTACATTTACACAGAAGTTCTTTATAGGAAATTAGCACATCATCACGCACTTGCTTTTAGAAAAAATCCTTAAAATATTGAAGATTCACAAAATTAATGCACCTTTAAACTAGAAACACTACCACTTTAAATCACTGAGTTTTTTTTTCTATAAGGCTAAATGCTGATACAAACAATAGAATAAAATTATATACGTACCAATAATATCACTTTTTTTCCACTTACACATCGAAGAAAATTAGTATCACAAAAGACACCTTTTTTATATAATATCATCTCTATACACAATTATTTCTCTACACATGCAAACATTGGTCAATGGATCCATCTATACTCATATTATAAAGCCACAATTGGAAAATAATTTGTACCAATTTAAGAAAATTCGATAAAATTAAATTACATCCCTTAAGTGTACCACGCCCCTATATCAACAAAAATTCTTTTAAATATCTTACATATATATAAGTTGGAAGGAGCTTATATAGATAGGGAGTTTGGGATTCTATAGTTCCAGCGCTCTATCCACTCTAAACTAAAAAATGGTTCTCTTGTTAACTGTTTCACTGCTGGGCTGCACACAAAACTGTCCTTAGAGGGAACACTGCTCTAGACCCCATATTATACAACATAATGAAGATATCAAAACTACCTTAGTTATATGGGACGAATTGATCACACATATAAAAGGAATATCAACTCCAATATTCCCTCTAACTCCTGTTCTACGGTACCATCTCTTTTTGAAACATAGCCTACTTACCCACACAAACGACAACAAGCTTTTACTGAATTTACCAATCTATTTAATAACAACACCCTTAGAGGTGAAGGACAGACTTTCACTCAGTGAAGAATTGGGTTCTCCATTCCACAACTGGTACGCATATCTTCAAATCAGACACGCAATAAACCACAGCCCACACAGAAAAGAAATTCTGAGACCGTTGACTAATTTTGAACAGTTGTGCATTAACCCGAAAAACACAAGAGCACATCTTTCTCACATATATAAAATCCTTAGAGGTTCCTTTCCTGAGAAACGCCCGGCCTATCTGACAAGATGGTCAGACGAGCTACACATAGAGTTAGATAATGAGTCATGGCAGCGTGGGTTCCGGTGCACTCACACCTCCTCCACCTCATTAATCATGTCCAAACTAAATTACAAAATACTAGCTAGGTGGTATCTAAACCCCCAATGTCTACAAGCTATTTACCCCACTGCTTCATCTAGTTGTTGGAGGAGATGTGGAGATGAGGGTACCTTAATACACATTTGGTGGACATGTCCAAATTTAGGTCATTTTTGGCCCCAAGTAGAAAGACACATGAACAAAGTCCTAAACATGAATATTACGCTCACCCCGCAAGTTGTTCTCCTTAATCACATTCCAAAACGTAAGTGTCTCTATCGTAAGAAACTTATGCTTATAATGTTAACATGTGCAAAAAGGTTAATACCTAGACTATGGAAAACACAAGAGAAACGCACTATAGTCCAATGGAGATCAGAGGTTGATCATGTTCTTAGGCTGGAGAAAATGTACTATTGTTATCAGGGAAAGCCAGATATGTATTTGAATATCCAACTTATTTGGGAACAAAATATCTAAAATGTTCAATGAACCCCTAGTGAAGCATTAGTTGTATAGGGTACCCAAGCAGGGATACTCGCCTTTTCCTCCTTTCCCTTAACCCCTTGTTATCACATGTTGTAACGATACTGTGAATTTGAACAATTGTCAAAGAACCAGTTTTCAATAAAAAATAATTGAACAAAAAAAAACTCATAACTAAAGTGCTACAAAGTACACTAACACCCATAAACTACCTGTTAACCCCTAAACCGAGGCCCTCCCGCATCGCAAACACTATAATAAAAATTTTAACCCCTAATCTGCCACTCCGGATATCGCCGCCACTATAATAAACATATTAACCCCTAAACCACCGCACTCTCACCTCGCAAACACTAGTTAAATATTATTAACCCCTAATCTGCTGCCTCCAACATCGCCGCCATCTACATTATACTTATTAACCCCTAATCTTCCGCTCCGGACATCGCCGCCACCTACATTATATTTTGTAACCCCTAATCTGCTGCCCCCAACATCACCGACACCTACCTACATTCATTAACCCCTAATCTGCCGTCCCCAACGTTGCCGCCACTATTCTAAATGTATTAACCCCTAAATCTAAGTCTAACCCTAACCCTAACACCCCCTAACTTAAATGTAATCTAAATAAATCTAAATATAAATTACTATCATTACCTAAATTATTACGATTTAAAACTAAATACTTACCTATAAAATAAACCCTAAGCTAGCTACAATATAAATAATAGTTACATTGTAGCTAGCTCAGGGTTTATTTTTATTTTACAGGCAAGTTTGTAATTATTTTAACTATGTAGAATAGTTTCTAAATAGCTATTAACTATTTAATAACTACCTAGCTAAAATAAATACAAATTGCCCTGTAAAATAAAACCTAACCTAAGTTACACTAACACCTAACACTACACTACAATTAAATAAATACCCTACATTAAATACAATTAAATAAATTACATAAAATTAGCTAAATTGCCAAAAAAAAAACACTAAATTACAGAAAATAAAAAACAAATTACAAGATATTTAAACTAATTACACCTAATCTAAGAGCCCTATCAAAATAAAAAAAGCCCACCCAAAAAAAAAAACCTAGCCTAAACTAAACTACCAATAGCCCTTAAAAGGGCCTTTTGCGGGGCATTGCCCCAAAGAAATCAGCTCTTTTACCTGTAAAAAAAATACAAACAACCCCCCCAACAGTAAAACCCACCAACCACACAACCAACCCCACAAATAAAACCCTAACTAAAAAAAAAAACTAAGCTCCCCATTGCCCTGAACAGGGCATTTGGATGGGCATTGCCCTTAAAAGGGCATTTAGCTCTATTGCAGTTTCCAAAACGTCCGGGCTTCACAGAGGTACAGGAAGAAGCAAGCAGCCAGGGTAACGTTAGTAGTGTAAAAGCTATTCTTTATTGGCAACAAGTAAAAACAACAAGAGCCTCAGCTCCACATAGGCAATCCAGGGTCTCTGGCGACAACTGCAGACATGTTTCGTGTGGCTCCTCCACACTTGATCACTGCTAAGGTAAGCGCCACTTTTCCGTTTTCTCTCATTTAGCTCTATTGCTGCCCAAAGCCCTAACCTAAAAATAAAACCCATCCAATACACCCTTAAAAAACACTAACCCCCGGAGATTCACTTACCGGGAGAAGTCTTCATCCAAGCAGCAAGATGTCCTCAAGGAAGCCGGCAGAAGTGGTCCTCCAGACGGGTAGAAGTGGTCCTCCAGACGGGCAGAAGTCTTCATGCAGATGGCATCTTCTATCTTCATCCATCCGCCGCGGAGTGGGTCCATCTTCAAGACATCCAGTGCGGAGCATCCTCTTCTTTCGATGGCTAATGACGAATGAAGGTTCTTTTAATTGACGCCATCCAAGATGGCGTCCCTTAGATTCCGATTGACTGATAGAATTCTATCAGCCAATCAGAATTAAGGTTGAAAAATCCTATTGTCTGATTCAATCAGCCAATAGGATTGAACTTCAATGTTCCAATCAGCCAATAGAATGCAAGCTCAATCCTATTGGCTGATTGCATCAGGTTTAGGGGTTAATAAATTTAGAATAGTGGCAGCGACGTTGGGGGCGGCAGATTAGGAGTTAATAAATGTAGGTAGGTTGCGGCGACATTGGGGGAGGGAGATTAAGGGTTAATAAATATAATGTAGGTGTTGCGATGTTGGGGGCAGCAGATTAGGGGTTCATAAGTATAATGTAGGTGGTGGCGATGTCCGGAGCAGCAGATTAGGGGTTAATAAGTATAATGCAGGTGTCAGCGGTGTCGGGGGCAGCAGATTAGGGGTTCATAAGTATAATGTAGGTGGCGGCGATATCCGGAGCAGCAGATTAGGGGTCAATAAGTATAATGTAGGTGTCTGCGATGTCGGGGGCGGCAGATTAGGGGTTAATTAGTGTAAGATTAGGGGTGTCTAGACTCGGGATTTATGTTAGGTGTAAACATAACTTTAGTTTCCCCATAGGAATCAATGGGGCTGCGTTACTGAGTTTTACACTGCTTTTTTGCAGGTGTTAGGCTTTTTTTCAGCCAGCTCTCCCTATTGATGTCTATCAATACCAGCAGCGCTGGTATTGGAGTGCGGTATGGAGCTCAATTTTGCTCCACACTCACTTCTTGCCTTTTAACGCCGGGTTTGTAAAAACCTGTAATACTAGCGCAGCAGAGAAGTGAGCGGTGAGAAAAAACTACACGTTAGCACCACACAGCTCATAACGCAAGACTCGTAATCTACCCGAAAATTATTAAACACTTGACTAAATTAAAGCATACAATGAACCAAAAAAAAAAAAGGTGTTAAAGTGCTAAATTTTTAATAAACTGCTGTTCTTCAGGCCTATCACTGAAATAAAACAGCTCAATAAATATACAAGGGGCATACATGAAGCCATGTAAAATATTTTAGTTAGTGATCAAGGGAGATACAATTTCCACATTCATAGGGATCAGAGAAACAAAGGGCTAGACTAAGTGGAGCAGAAACAGATAGAGCGGGGTGCTTTATCTTGCGCTCAGTCCCACAATAAGAATAACAATATGGTATTACAAGTGTAAAGTTTTATCTGAGCATCTTAACAAGGCAAAAAGATTTGTAGCATGCCCTATACTTGTAAAGGATAGCACAATACAGGTAGCCCTCAGTTTACGCCGGGGTTAGGTTCCAGAAGGAATGGTTGTAAATCGAAACCGTTGTAAATTGAAACCCAGTTTATAATGTAAGTCAATGGGAAATGAGGGAGATAGGTTCCAGGCCCCTCTCAAAATTGTCATAAGTAACACCTAATACATTATTTTTAAAGTTTTGAAATGAAGACTTGAAATGCTAAACAGCAATATAAACCTAATAAAATAATCACACATCACAGAATATATAATTAAACTAAGTTAAATGAACAAAAACATTTGCTAAACAGCATTATAAACCTAATAAAATAATCACACAACACAGAATTCACTTGCATTTTTCTGCAAACAGTTCTTTCTATGCACTACAATCTGGACTGATTTATAGATAGTAAGATCTTGTTCCTTTGAAATCTGCTCGATAGCTCAGGTCTGGTTAAACTGATTAATTTCAGCTTGCTTGGCTTTGCTGCAACACAAGAGAACAGCTCCACCTACTGGCTATTTTAATTAATGCACTGCTTCTCAATGTTTTTCAATGGCAGTCACATGACTGGAAAAAAAGGTTGTTATTCTGAAACGGTGTAAATTGAACCGTTGTAAAACGAGGGCCACCTGTAAATGCCATCTGTGAGCTAATTGCACTCATAACAAGTGCAATCCAAAACAGCACTGTTCAATTTAGCACTTTTTAAAACCTGAAGCCATTTTTATTAATAGTATAACACAGAACTACATGAAAAACGCCACTTCTTGCGCACCATCAGCATATAACTTGAGCGTTATCTGACATGAATTTTACTACACAACCTCATGAAAGGGGGCATTAGAGCACCTGTGCTATCCGACATGCAAATGTTAGTGCTAGATTAACACTCAAGTGATCAAAAAAAATTGGACTTTATATAAGCACAAAAATAGAAGCTATATTTATTGTGCTTGAGCAATTTTAACATACAATAGCGCTAATATTTTTGTGCTCCACTTGTAATCTAGGTCAGAATGTTTTTCTCCTAAATGCCATGCAGGTCTGCAATGCATTGTACCAAACATAAACAAGTGGCAGCTAAATGTTTTATAGCACCCCTTATGTAGTATATTTCACCAAGTTACTTAAGTTCAGGGTATTTCAGTATAACAAAAATAATGGACGGGGACAAAAATAAAATTCTCCTAACAAAAAGCAGCAGTAAAGAGTCTTGTACTTATGTGCAACAAGTCCATTTATGCTATAAGGAGCACAATTCCACTTCTAACAGTCCCATGTGTCAGAGGCAAAGAGGTAAGAGCAGGGGAGCCCTTGTGTGCTCTGCTAGTCTCCTACAACTACCACATATTGCCGCTTTAAAAAGGTAAAGTGCTCCTTTAGGGCTAGATTACAAGTGTAGCGCTAATTTGTCATGCCCACGAATGGGCTAATTTTACCCATTTAAAGGTACGCAATAAATAACAAGTGGCTGATTATAGCTACCTGGTAGCATGCAGTAGCAAATAGCGCTTATAAAATTAACCAGGTATCAGATCCCTGGTTAAATTTATAAATGTCCACCAAATGCCCCCAAAATCAATTGTGATATACTTTATTAAAAAAAAACGGCAAGATTACGAGTTTTGCGGTAAGAGCTGCTCAGTGCTAACTTGCAAGTTATTGCCACAGCTCACCTCCCTACAGCGCTGCTATTAAAGGTTTACAAAAACCCGGCGTTAACAGGCAATAAGTGAGCGTTGAGCAAATTTGAGCTCCATACCGCACTCCAATACCAGCGCTGCTTTGAGCTGGTTTTACGTGCTCGTGCACGATTTCCCCATAGACATCAATGGGGAGAGCCGGCTGAAAAAAAGCCTAACAAAGGAGCGTAAAGTGTCGTATGCAGCCCCATTGATTCCTATGGGGAAACAAAAGTTATGTTTACACCTAACACCCTAACATAAACCCCGAGTCTAAACATCCCTAATCTGCCGCCCTCGACATCGCCGACAACTACATTATACTTATTAACTCCTAATCTGCAGCCCCCGATGTCGCCGCAACCTACCTACATTTATTAACCCCTAATCTGCCGCCCCTAAAATCGATGTCACCTACCTACATTTATTAACCCCTAACCCTAAGTCTAACCCTAACCCTAACGTAACCCTAACACCCACTATTTCCAGAATACGTCACTGCAGGCAATAAGTGAGCGTTGAGCAAATTTGAGCTCCATACCGCACTCCAATACCAGCGCTGCTTTGAGCTGGTTTTACGTGCTCGTGCACGATTTCCCCATAGACATCAATGGGGAGAGCCGGCTGAAAAAAAGCCTAACAAAGGAGCGTAAAGTGTCGTATGCAGCCCCATTGATTCCTATGGGGAAACAAAAGTTATGTTTACACCTAACACCCTAACATAAACCCCGAGTCTAAACATCCCTAATCTGCCACCCTCGACATCGCCGACAACTACATTATACTTATTAACTCCTAATCTGCAGCCCCCGATGTCGCCGCAACCTACCTACATTTATTAACCCCTAATCTGCCGCCCCTAAAATCGATGTCACCTACCTACATTTATTAACCCCTAACCCTAAGTCTAACCCTAACCCTAACGTAACCCTAACACCCACTAACTTTAATGTAATTAAAATAAATCTAAATAAAAATTACAATTAAAACTAAATACTTACCTGTAAAATAAACCCTAAGCTAGCTACAATATAACTAATAGTTACATTGTATCTATCTTAGGTTTTATTTTTGTTTTACAGGTAAGTTTGTATTTATTTTAACTAGGTAGACTAGTTAGTAAATAGTTATTAACTATTTACTAGCTACCTAGCTAAAATGAATACAAATTTGCATAAATAAAAAATAAAAGGAGAGAAGCGCTCAACCTATGAGGAACAGCCAATAGAATGTGAGTTAATCCTACTGGCTGATTGAATCAGCCAATAGGATTGAAGCTTAATCCTATTGGCTGATTGCATCAGCCAATAGGATTTTTTCACCTTTAATTCCGATTGGCTGATAGAATTCTATTAGCCATTCGGAATTCAAGGGACGCCATCTTGGATTACGTCATTTAAAGGAACCCTCAATCTGGAAGAAGACTTTGATGGAAGAGGATTTAAAGGAACCTTCATTCGATAAGAGCCATCGGAAGAAGAGGATGCTCCATGCCGGATGTCTTGAAGATGGAGCCGCTCTGCGCCGGATGGATGAAGATAGAAGATGCCGTCTGGATGAAGACTTCTGCCGGCTTGGATGAAGACTTCGGCCCACTTGGATGAAGACTTCTGCCGTCTTCACTGTGGACTTCTGCCGCTTCTTTGAGGATGGATGTCGGGTCTTCAAAAACTGTAAGTGGATATTCGGGGGATAGTGTTAGGTTTTTTTAAGGGTTTATTGGGTGGGTTTAATTTTTAGATTAGGGTTTGTGCACCGAAAAAAAGAGCTAAATGCCCTTTTAAGGGCAATTTCCTATTGGCTGATTTAAATTTGAAGAATCAAATCAGCCAATAGGAATGCAAGGTACGCCATTTAGAAACGGTTGCCTTGCATTCAACTTCAGTGTATGGCGGTTACCGTATGAAGAGGACGCTCCGTGCAGGAAGTCATCGTCATCCAGGATAGCTCCGCTCCGTGCCGCCGGGATGAAGATAGAAGACGCCCCCGTGATGGATGAAGATGTCGCCACCTGGATGAAGACATCTCGCTGCCTGGATGAAAACTTCTCCCTGCCTGGGTGGAGATGGATGTCCGGACTTCAGGAACCGTGAGTAGATATTCTGAGGTTAGTGTTAGTTATTTTTTTTTATTTTTTGGGGTGTTTTTTTATGATTGTGCTTTGGGCAAATTGTAAAAGAGCTGAATGCCCTTTTAAGAGCAGTGAAAAAGAGCTGAACTTCCTTTTAAGGGCAATGCCCATACAAATGCCCCTTTAGGGGCAATGGGTAGCTTAGGTTTTTTTTAGAGTTAGGTTTTTATTTTGGGGGGTTGGTTGGGTGGTGGGTTTTACAGTTGGGGGACTTTGTATTTTTTTACAGGTAAAAGAGCTGTTTAACTAAGAGCAATGCCATACAAAAGGTCCTTTTAAGGGCTATTGGTAGTTTATTGTAGGCTAGGGGTGTTTTTATTTTGGGGGGCTTATTTTTATAGGACTATTAGATTAGGTTAATTGTTTATATTTTTGATAATTTCGTTTATTATTTTTTGTGATCTTAGTGTTTTTTATTTTTCGCAGTTTTAGTTTTTATTTTCTTTTTGTAATGTTCGATTTTTTTAATTTTTTCGTTGGATTAGGTTTATTTAAATTTGTAATTTAGAATTTTTAATTAGTATTTATTTTTATTTTATTAGAATAGTAATGTTAGGTTAATGTATAGTTTAATGTTAGGTTTATTTTTATTTCACAGGTATTTATTTTTTTAAATATAGTTATATTGTAATATTAATTTAAAGCTAGGGGGGTGTTAGGTTTAGGGGTTAATAGTTTAATTTAGTGTTTTGCTATGTGGGGGGGCGGTGGTTTAGGGGTTAATAGGTTTATTTAGTGGCGGCGATGTGGGAGGCCGGAGGTTTAGGGGTTAATAGGTTTATTTAGTGGCGGCGATGTCGGGGAGTGGAGGTTTAGGGGTTAATAACTTTTGTTATAGTGTCAGCGATGTCGGGGAGCGACGATTTAGAGGTTAATATATTTAAATAGTGTTGGCGATGTGGGTGGGCGGCGGATTAGGAGTTAATAAATGTATTTAATAGTCGCGATGTAGGTGGGTGGCAGATTAGGGGTTAATAAATTTTAAATAGTGTTTGCTATGTGGGTGGGTGTCAATTTAGGGGTCAATAGGTCGTTTATGGGTGTTAGTGTACTTTGTAACATTTTAGTTATGAGTTTTGTGAAACATTTTTGTTACACAAAATCCATAACTGCTGCTCTCAGATGGCGGTATGGATCGTGTCGGTATGGGCTGTAACGCAAGCAGTTTAGCCTGAACGCACAAGCTGTAATACTGGCGCTATGAAAATCCCACACTTAAACATAATTTGTTTGAGTGCAGAATGGACATTGTGTTAAAGGCTAAAAAACGCTAATATTGCGTTACAGCTATACCGCAGTGACTTGTAATATGCGTTCCCGGCCATTCCACGGAAAATGGCCAATTTTTCAGCTATATAGCTGTACTACAATACTCGTAATCTAGCCATATGTTATCACTTTGTATACACACTCTTGCTCACTTGCTTCCTTATCTTATATTTGTCTAGAAAACCAAAGCTCAATACATAGAGAGAACAATGGAAAATTATAATTTTATTACTTAACTATCCTGCATCCTACTGGGAGTGTAATTTATTCTGCTGGCTGGGTTAACTTAGGCTATTCAATAGCCTAGACTCCAGTATACAAACTTTCAGTATAGGTTTGCATAACACAGGCTAAATCAGCTATTTCAAATGCCAAATAGAGGTAAATGAGCTTCTTGTAAACAATTGAATAAACTCCAGCCGGTAAAATGGATCATTGGGAATAATTTAAAGGGGAGAACATTTTTGTCTATTTAAGTTTCCCACACCTGTAGGTTCCAGGCTTTAGATTAGCCCACTCCAACAATGTGCCAATGTCCCAACAAGTGGGGTAATCTTTATATGTATATTTTATGTTAGTATTGTTTGAACTTGCACTAATTACAAGTGTTAGACGATACACCAATAATCCATTAGCACAGTTAATTTTTGAGTGTTTTTTAAAGACTTTTATTTAAAAGTTATAGGTTGCTCTCAAGAGAAAGCCAAAATAGTACTAGAAGAATTAGTGCAACCTGAGACTTGACCTAAACTGTAAGAGTTAAAAAATAAATCACAAAACACATCTAAACATATTACAATCAAGTATTATATAATACAAAAAATAATTTAAATATTGGAAAAAGAGTTTTAAAATGGTAAAAAGGGATATGGCAAGGTATTTGACTGGAAAGAGTTCCAATGTGGATAGATAGATAGATAGATAGATAGATAGATAGATAGATAGATAGATAGATAGATAGATAGATAGATAGATTGATAGATAGATAGATAGACACAGATAGATGGATAAATATGTGTATGTGGATATGTATTCATTTCTATATGCATGTGCATAGATGTGTATACATGTGTATTTATGTGTTTATATGTGTAAATATGTATCTGCACACATATACAGTATAAACTCATATATATAAATAAATACATGCACACACACACTTATTTATATACATACAATGTATATTTAAATATTTCATATATATATATATATATATATATGTGTGTGTGTAAATATTCATATAGATATGTAGATAGATAAATATAGATAGATATATCTATATATAATTTTATTTTTTAATTAAAAATAATATTTTCTTCTAAGTGAAGAAGATAGGAATGTGAAGTATTCCAAACGCACCTTCGGCTTTAGCACAATTGATCTAGCACAGTTTCGAGTTTGCTAACTTTTTACTTTTAACTAGTAATACCAGCACTAACTCAACAGCACTAATTTTTTTACCTTGGAAGCAGTTAGCACTCATGAGCAATAAAAAAAGCAACGAGCCACTTGTAATCTGGCCCTGTATCGTCAATTCCATGAACCAATCATAATTCCTGTACATTTTCAAATTACTCCTTCACCTGCTACCCTCCAATGTTAGATCACTTTAGCATGACCTACTGCGCAATGGCTATCTTATACTCGTATTCACCAAAGCTTTCTAGATATCAGTGAAACAATATGTGGAGGACTGCGCCTGGTTTTATAAACGCTACACTATAAAAGACCCCCTAACCAGATCTTGGATACATGGTACAGATAAATATAATATAGGAGTGCCAAACTGGCTAATGTATATTAGATGCTCTCATAAATTGTCTGATATTAAACAGATAGACTACCTTATATATAAGATAAGGGAAGTGGGTATTACACCATACGTGTGTATCAACTATTGATTATATCAATATATAAAGACAATGATAGATGGTTCAAATACTATTAAAAACAGATTTATTTACAACCAGATTAGGATGGTGATCCCAACTCAAAGATACAATGATAAAAATTACAAAAGTTATGAAAATATCTTGATGTGGAAGGATGAAATAACTTATATGAATGGATGAGATAATCAATAAAACAAAACAAAAACTAAAATGATAAATATGAATAACAATAACTCAGAAATGTATAAATTTAACATTATGCAGAAATACAGTAGTTCTAACACTATGTAAGAGTTGGTATTAAATAACAATTATTTTACACTATGCAAAAATACAAACGGCTAGATTACGAGTCTTGCGTTATGAGTAAAAAAGCAGCGTTAAGCCTCATAACGCTGCTTTTTTACTACCGCTGCTATTACGAGTCTTGCATATTTAGGGGCACCAAGATGGCGTCCCTCGAATTCTGATTGACTGATAGGATTTGATCAGCCAATCGGAATTAAGGTAGGAAAAATCAGATTGGCTGATGTAATTTTCAATATGGAGCCGCTCATCGCCGCAAGGATGAAGATAGAAGATGCCGCTTGGATGAAAATTTCTGCCGGATGGAGGACCTCTTCTGCCCCGATCGGATGAAGACTTCTGCCGGTCCGGATGTCCTCTTCTGCCAGTGGTGCCTGGCTGGGTGAACACGGCTCAAGGTAGGGTGATCTTCAATGGGGTAGTGTTAGGTTTATTTAAGGGGGATCAGGTGGGTTTTAGAGTAGGGGTGTGTGGGTGGTGGGTTGTAATGTTGGGGGGGTATTGTATTTCTTTTTTTACAGGTAAAAGAGCTGATTACTTTAGGGCAATGCCCCGCAAAAGGCCCTTTTAAGGGCTGGTAAAAGAGCTAATTACTACTATTTGTAATTTTTTTGTAATTTAGTGTTTGTTTTTTTTGTAATATATTTTAGTTTATTTAATTGTATTTTATTATAGATAATTGTAGTTAATTGATTTAATTAATTTATTGATAGTGTAGTGTTAGGTGTATTTGTAACTTAGGTTAGGATTTATTTTACAGGTAAATTTGTACTTATTTTAGCTAGGTAGTTATTAAATAGTTAATAACTATTTAATAACTATTGTACCTAGTTAAAATAAATACAAAGTTGCCTGTAGAATAAAAATAAACCCTAAAATAGCTCTAATATAATTATTAGTTATATTGTAGCTATCTTAGGGTTTATTTTATAGGTAAGTATTTAGTTTTAAATAGGAATAATTTATTTAATTATAGGAATATTTATTTAGATTTATTTAAATAATATTTATTTAGTAGTGGCGGGGTCCGGGAGAGGCGGTTTAGGGGTTAATAAGTATAAAGTAGGTGGCGGCGGTGTAGGGGGGCAGATTAGGGGTTAATAGGTATAATGTAGGGGGCGGCGGGGTCCGGGAGCGGCGGTTTAGGGGTGAATATATTTATTATAGTTGAGGCGGGGTCCAGGAGTGGCGGTTGAGGGGGTAATAACTTTATTTAGGTGCGGGGGGCTCCGGGATCGGCGGTTTAGGGGGTAAAACTGTATAGTATAGTGTGGGTGCTTAGTGACAGGATATCAAGAAAGCTGAGAAGAAGCCGATGAGCAGCGAGATCGATGACTGTCAGTTAACAACAGTCCGCTGCTCATCGCACCGTACTTGGTGCGCGGCTTCTTGACAGCTTTCTTGATAACTTTGGCGAACGTATTTAGGTCCGCGGCGATGTAAGGTGAGCTTAGGCGAGCGTATTGGGCCGGCGAATGCAGGTAAGTAGACAACTTGATAACTAGAGGCCATTGTATCTAGCTTAGGTTTTATTTTTATTTTACATGCAAGTTTGTATTTATTTTAACTAGGTAGATTAGTTACTAAATAGTTATTAACTATTTACTAACTATCTAGCTAAAATAAATACAAATTTACCTATAAAATAAAACCTAACCTAAGATACACTAACACCTAACCTAACCCTACAATTAAATAAATTCCCTAAATCAAATACAATTAAATAAATTTAATACAATTACCTAAATTACAAAAAAAACACTAAATTACAGAAAATAAAAAACTAATTACAAGATATTTAAACTAATTACACCTAATCTAATAGCCCTATCAAAATAATAAAGGCCCCCCAAAATAAAAACAAAACCCTAGCCTAAACTAAACTACCAATAGCCATTAAAAGGGCCTTTTGCGGGGCATTGCCCCAAAGAAATCAGCTCTTTTACCTGAAAAAAATATACAAACAATACCCCCAACAGTAGAACCCACCACCCACACAACCAACCCCCCAAATAAAACCCTAACTAAAAAAACCTAAGCTCCCCATTGCCCTGAAAAGGGCATTTGGATGGGCATTGACCTTAAAAGGGCATTTAGCTCTATTGCGGCCCAAAGCCCTAACCTAAAAATAAACCCACCCAATAAACCCTTAAAAAAACCTTACACTAACGCCTGAAGATCAGTTTTGAAGATCCGACATCCATCCTCAAAGAAGCCGGGAGAAGTCCTATTCTAAACTTGCCTGTAAAATAAAAATAAAACCTAAGCTAGATACAATGTAACTATTAGTTATATTGTAGTTAGCTTAGGGTTTATTTTATAGGTAAGTATTTAGTTTTAAATAGGAATTATTTAGTTATTAATAGTAGGTTTTCTTTAGATTTCTTTTAATTATATTTAAGTTAGGGAGTGTTAGGGTTAGGCTTAGACTTAGATTTAGGGGTTAATAAAATTAGTATAGTGGCGGCGACGTTGGGGCGGCAGATTAGGGGTTAATAAGTGGCGGGAGTGCAGCAGTTTAGGGGTTAATATGTTTATTACAGTGGCGGCGATGTCCGGAGCGGCAGATTAGGGGTTAATAAGTATAATATAGGTGTCGGCGATGTCGGGGACGGCAGATTAGTGGTTAATAAGTGTAAGGTTAGTGGTGTTTAGACTCGGGGTTCATGTTAGGGCTTAGGTGTAATATTAAATTTACGCTTTACGCTGCTTTATTGCAGGTGTTAGACTTTTTCTCAGCCGGCTCTCCCCATTGATGTCTAAGGGAAAATCGTGCACGAGCACGTACAACCAGCTCACCGCTGGCTTAAGCTACGCTGGTATTGGATTGCGGTATGGAGCACAATTTTGCTCTACTCTCACTTCTTGCCTTTTAACTCTGGGTTTGTAAAAACCTGTAATACCAGTGCTGTAGGTAAGTGAGCGTCGACAATAACGTGCAAGTTAGTACTGCACCCCTCATAACGCAAAACTCGTAATCTAGCCGAATAATTGATGTTATATCCTCCAGCGAGGATATAGTAAAAAGGAGGAAGGAGGGCCTATATTAGGGGCTGGTTATTGGATACCTGAGGGAGAAACGTGTACATGTTAAAATATAAAAAATGTGAAAAAATATATGTGAAAAAATATTAAAACATAGTTTAAAATTTTAAAAAGTGAAAAAAGTGAAAAAATATAATAAAAGAAATTAAAATGAAATTCCAATTTGCAAATTGTAAAATGCAAATTATAAAAGACTATCACAATTTAAAAGAGCAGACAATGGTGCCCATTTATCAAGCTCTGGGTGGAGCTTGAGGGCCCATGTTTCTGGCGAGCATGCAGGTTGAAGACCGCTGCTCCATAACCCTGTCCCCCTGCTCTGAAAATTAATTGCCGAAAATAAACCCGAACAAGTATGATTGGGTTGATTGACACCTCCCTGCTGGCGGTTGATTGGCCGCGAATCTGCAGGGGGTGGCGTTGCACCAGCAGCTCTCAAGAGCTGCTGGTGCAATGCTGAATACGGAGAGCGTATTGCTCTCCGCATTCAGCGAGGTCTGGAGGACCTGATCCGCACTGTCGGATTAGGTCCCCAGACCTTTGATAAATATCCCCCTTTAGCTGAGTATATTAGATGTTCTCATAAATTGTCTGATATTAAACAGACTACCTTATATATAAGATAAGGGTAGTGGGTATTATACCATACGTGTGTATCAACTATTGATTATATCAATATATAAAGACTATGATAGATGGTTCAAATACTATTAAAAACAGATTTATTTACAACCAGTTTGGGATGGTGATCCCAACTCAAAGATACAATGATACAGATTACAAAAGTTATGAAAATTATGTTATGATGTGGAAGGATGAAATAACTTATATGAATGGATGAGATAATCAATAAAACAAAACAAAAACAAAAACATTATGCAGAAATACAGTAGTTCTAACACTATGTAAGAGCTGGTATTAAATAACAATTATTTTACACTATGCAAAAATACAATGTTTGATGTAATATCCTCAGACGGGGATATAGTAAAAAGGAGGAAGGAGGGCCTATATTATGGTACGGTTATTGGATACCTGAGGAGAAAAGTGTACACGTTAACATATAAAAAATGTGAAAAAGTATATGTGAAAAAATATGAAAAAATAGGTGAAAAATTAAAAAAGTGAAAAAAGTGAAAAAATGAAAAAATATAATAAAAGAAATAAAAATGAAATTCCAATGATGTGCTGAAAATTCATGTGTCCAAAAATATATATATATTACATATCAAAGTGTCCCATAAATAGAAGTGTCCAAAATTTATACATAAAAAGTTCTGTGATATATTTGAATGCTTTTAATGTCCAAGATATGTGAATCCCTTTGAGGTGTCTGAAATCCCACTGCTAGTTGCAGAGTGCTATTCCATATATAAATAACCTAAAAGAAAAACAAAAAGAAAAATACAATGGGCAAAAATGATGTTTATACAAATGCCTTGCAAAAGTATTCACCCCCCCTTGACTTTTTACCTATTTTGTACTTAAGTTCAATTTTTTATTAATCTGAATTTTTTGTGATGGATCAGAACACAATAGTGTAATTTGGTGAAGTGAAATGAGAAAAATATATACATAAAACTATTTTTTAGAAATAGAAAACAGAAAATTGGCATGTGCGTATGTATTCACCCCCTTTGTTATGAAGCCCATAAAAAGCTCTGGTGCAACCAATTACCTTCAGAAGTCACATAATTATTGAAATTATGTCCACCTGTGTGCAATCTAAGTGTCACATGATCTGTCATTACATATACACACCTTTTTTGAAAGGCCCAGAGGCTGCAACACCTAAGCAGGAGGCACCACTAGCCAAACACTGCCATGAAGACAAAGGAACTCTCCAAACAAGTAAGGGACAATGTTGTTGAGAAGTACAAGTCAGAGTTAGGTTATAAAAAAATATCCAAATCTTTGATGATCCCCAGGAGCACCATCAAATCTATCAAAACCAAATGGAAAGAACATGGCACAACAGCAAACCTGCCAAGAGACGGCTGCCCATCAAAACTCACGGACTGGGCAAGGAGGGCATTAATCAGAGAGGCAGCACAGAGACCTAGGGTAACCTTGTAGAAACGGCAGAGCTCCACAGCAGAGATTGGAGTATCTGTACATATGACGACAATAAGCCGTACGCTCCATAGAGTTGGGCTTTATGGCATAGTGGCCAGAAGAAAGCCATTACTTTCAGATAAAAACAAAATGACACATTTTGAGTTTGCGAAAAGGTATGTGGGAGACTCCCAAAATGTATGGAGGAAGGTTCTCTGGTCTGATGAGACTAAAATTTAACTTTTCATCCATCAAAGAAAACGCTATGTCCGGCGCAAACCCAACCCATTAAATCACCCAACTAACACCATCCCCACAGTGAAACATGGTGGTGGCAGCATCATGCTGTGGGGATGGTTTTCAGCAGCCGGGACTGGGAAACTGGTCAGAGTTGAGGGAAAGATGGATGTGCTAAATACAGGGATATTCTTGAGCAAAGCCTGTACCACTTTGAGGCTAGGACAGAGGTTCACCTTCCAGCAGGACAATGACCCCAAACACACTGCTAAAGCAACACTTGAGTAGTTTAAGGGGAAACATGTAAATGTGTTGGAATGGCCTAGTCAAAGCCCAGACCTCAATGCAATAGAAAATCTGTGGTCAGACTTAAAGATTGCTGTTCACAAGCGAAAACCATCCAACTTGAAGGAGCTGGAGCAGTTTTGCAAGGAGGAATGGGCAAAAATCCCAGTGGTAAGATGTGGCAAGCTTATAGAGACTTATCCAAAGCGACTTGGAGATGTGATTGCCGCAAAAGGTGGCTCTACAAAGTATTTACTTTAGGGGGGTGAATAGTTATGCACATTGACTTTTTCTGTTATTTTGTCCTATTTGTTGTTTGCTTCACGATAAAAAAAAAAAATCTTCAAAGTTGTGGGCATGTTCTGTAAATTAAATTATGCAAATGCTCAGACAATCCATGTTAATTCCAGGTTGTGAGGCAACAAAACATGAAAAATACCAAGGGGGTGAATACTTTTGCAAGGCATTGTAGGTGAAGACTATTATAGTTAACTTACCAAACAAACGATCCTGGATGAAATAAAAAGCCTCACAAATCCTGGTGGGGATATAATCAACGCATTTCGGCCCTTGAATAGCACCTTTTTTCAAGACATCTCAGTGAATCAACTACTATGTAAAACATTGTATATTAAGAATTGAAAGCAGTTGTCTCAAGGGATAGATATTTGAATGCTAAAGAACATTACCGACTCAGGATTTATTTATATTGTATTCCCCATAGAAGAAGCTTTGCACAAATATGTCCTGAGGTATGCAGAATTTATTATTTATTATACCCTGAAGCTAATATGTATGTGTAGTTACAAATTTATCCTGCATCTTTATCAGGTTGCCTTAAGATATTCTGAAATTTTCATCAAAATGTCTTTGCGGGAGTCATTGGGCTTGAAAAGCTAAACAAAAGAAAATTGCCTTTTTTTACATAATGTAAGAATATATCATATACATATTATGTATATTTTATCACATTCCTTGTGCAAAGTTAAATGTGCAGAACCCTCACACTGCAAATACTGGTGGACAGGTTCCCTCTTTGGAACCCTTACTCATTCATTATTTGATAAATGGGAGCCTATATGTGTTGCAAACAAAAGTGAGGTATCGCATGACCTGAACTGAAGAACTGAATGTTGGTAATCAGACAACCCTGATTCTGTTAAAATATAGTATTCTCTTCAATGTTTAGTGCAACCATTTTTTCTAGTCAAGGTTTTTACCCACCTCTTAAATTAACTTTTACAGTTAAAAACTTTTTTCGTCTGTTAATCAGATGTGTTTCACTGCTTGTTTACAGTGCAGATGACGGGTCAAAGAAAAGGTGTATTTTCTTAGCTCCTGTTTCCGGACAGGGGGACAGGGGCCATTCTGCCCTTGTTAAATAGACCCCATAGAAACTATTGCAATTCAAACATGGTTTAGGACTACAAATAAAAAAAAAAAGTTAGAAATATTATTTATTAGATTATTAAGAAATGAAAAATAGTAATTAAATGTGTTCCTTTATTTTCAAAATATCTGGAAATATTCAATTAAATATATAGACATATTATCAATGCAAAAGTAAAATAATTCCGGCAAATTGTTATCAGAAAACAAAAAAATGTTATGTTTCTGTTCTTTGATGCACATATGGTTAGCCTTGAGCTGTTCTTTACTTGACAAAGAGACACCAGAAATGTTGCTGTAAATTACATCACAGAAAGCATTTGTGTTTGTTGAACATGACTGTGAATTTGGTGCAGCTTTCAGCCATAGTTGTAGAGTTTGAAAGCCCCAGAGATAAAAGCTTTTGAGTGTTTATTTTGATAAATAAGTGCAGTTAGTTTATTGTAGTTGTAAGTCTTTTTGGGAATTTCTAACTTGGTTTATTTGTGAATTATTTATGAGTTCATAAAACAGCTTTTTAAATGTAATCTGTATAAGCGTGTGACCATTAATATATTGTTCAGCAAAGAAAGTGTAATGTATTCAATCATTCCACAGAAAAGTTGTCCATCTTAATATATCTAGTAGTCAGAATATATCCCTTCTGCACTTTTCATCTGCCCACTACTGTTTTAAATGGACATGTGCACAGGTGAAAAATTTGTTTCGTCCAAAAAATATTCAGTTCGGACAAATTTAATCTACGCAGCCATTCAGTTTCGGACAAATATTGGATTTGGATTTGTTACCATTATTTTTAATGGGAACAGCTAACATACGGCTAGATTACGAGTTTTTGGGTACGTCTTTTATTGCTGAAAAATTGGCCATTACGCTGGAATGGCTAGGAACGCATATTACGAGTCGCTACAATATAACTATAACACAAACATTTTAACCTCTAATGCAACGTCAATTACGCACTCAAAAAAATTTGAGTGCGGGATTTTCCATAGTGCCGTATTACAGATTGTGCGGTCCGGCTAAAATGCTTGCGTTACAGCCTATACAACACGATCCATACCGCCATCTGAGACCAGTAGTTATGGATTTTGCAAAACAAAAATGTTTCACAAAACTCATAACTCAACTCTTACAAAGTACACTAACACACATAAAATACCTATTAACCCCTAACCCGCCGCCCTCCCACATCGCAAACACTATATTAAACTTATTAACCCCTAATCTCCCGCCCACCCACTTCGCGACTATTAAATAAACCTATTAACCCCTAATCCACTGCCCCTTGACATCGCCAACACTATATAAACCTATTAACCTTAACCGCCACTCCCGACATCGCCAACACTAATAAAAGTTATTAACCTCTAATCCGCCGCTCCCCAATATCACTGACACCTAAATAAACCTATTAACCCCTAAACCGCCAGCCCCCACATCGCCAACACTATAATAAAGTATTAACTCCTAAACCTACAGCCCCCCACATCGTAACTACTAAACTAAACCTTGCTGACACTAAAGTCCGGACATCCATCTTCATTCAGGTGGTGAAAATGTATCTTTCAATATTAAAACAACATACAGCTCCTGTATGACTAAAATCCAGCATTTAGGGTCTGACCAGCTGGACTACAGGAGGGAGGAGGAAGAATGGAGTTTTAGAAGGGGAGCATGGAGTTTCTTCTATTTCAATATGAGTCAACATAGACTAATATGGTTTATCTGATTTAAAACCCAGGTAAAATATTTCCAAACACGATAAAAAGATATGTCAACTTTTCGAGTACTTTTAATAATTGTGAAATGTGTAGGTCTCCCACACAAAAAACAACCTAGAATGTTGTATGTGTGTAAAAAAAATGTTTATGTTCTTTTGAACAGCAAAGATTAGCTTCTAAAGGGCCATTTAACACATCTGAGCCTTCTTTTATTTCACAAGGTCAGAAAGCAATATTAAATAGTAATCCAACACAACGAAAAATCTAAATTGCTATTTCCAGATCAATTTCATCTCATGCTCTACAGAGTAATATAGATGTTGAAATGTAAAAATCAATTTTAACAGTTGAGTCTAAGACATTCTTATTTTAAACTCAGTCATATGTTATAG
The DNA here is from genome assembly GCF_027579735.1 of Bombina bombina. Taxonomy (NCBI): domain Eukaryota; kingdom Metazoa; phylum Chordata; class Amphibia; order Anura; family Bombinatoridae; genus Bombina; species Bombina bombina. Next base: position 1,075,445,015 of record NC_069500.1, read on the forward strand.
CAGTTTGTCTATAGTATTGGTCAACATACGATAACAGTAAGATGACTCAGGAAAGAAAACAATTCTGTACACGCATTCTGAATTTTGAATTTGTCGATTTACTCTGCCTGTATGGACATTACTTTTATAACCTGACACTGACATTTTATATCTGAGATTCTACTGGATTTAAAAACATAGCTCAAAATGTGATGAATTTTAACTGCAAAGTATGACTAGGAGGGAGGGGCAGGCTACAAATAACATAAAAGAGTGTTTATTTGCACACACTACAGATAAATATGCACACACATACAGGAGATGCAGCTGTCAATCACATATCACAAACTCACTTTTACACGTGCACTTTTTTTGTTACACATTCAGGATTGTCAGAAGTAACACAGGAAACAAACAGGGAAGTGAAAATAGGAGCAAATTGGGAGAAGTGGGAGTGGACTGAGGTACGAAATGGAAAGTGAGTGAGAGAAATAAAGGGGAAGAGATAGGGAGAGGTAATAGAGGAAAGTTAGTTACAACAGAGGGAGTGACAAAGAACAAAAGGAAGTGAGAGAGATAAGATACCTAGATAGTGAGCATGAGGAGAGAAAGGAGTGGAGATGTGAGGAGTGTGGGTGAAGCAGAGAGAGCAAGAAAAATGATATCAGCAGAAAGGAAGGGGATAAAAGGCAAAAATAAAAGCGTTATAGAAAAAAATAAAGAAAATCACAAAATACACCAAAAATGTACAAAAAAAAGTTTCAAACAATAGGGTTGTTTGATTGGCAGATAACGATCCACAAGGTGTGCAGTTTTAAAGCACTACTCTCAAAATGTAAGATTTAATCAAAATGAAAATGTATGTGAAGCACACAAATCATTATCTGCACCTCGTGAGATGAAACTCAACAGTACCACAAATGTACACGTTTGCTTTGTATCTGGGATGAATGTAATAAACACATGTTCTATGACTATAAGTCATTTTTCAAGCATAAAATGGGTTGTGATGCCAAACTAGCTATTATAGGGCAAGATTACAAATCGCGCATTATGAGTTTTCCAGGCACTTTATGGTCCTTTCGCAATCAATTTCCATTGCGCAGCTATTACAAGTTTTGAAAAATCGTGATTGTTTGTGGGCATTCGCCTTTTACTCAACAATCCTTTCCGCGTTCGAAGAGCTGTAGTTAACAGTTTTGCGCAAAAGTTGCACAAAACACTTCAAAAATACATTACACAGTACAGTTACACTCATATTAACACTGTCTAATAAAAAATATTAAAAAAAATATTGCACACAAAAATTATAAGGGCTCAGAGATAGGAGATCGCGGGTGTTAGAAAAAAATAGCAGATGCAGGGATTTTACATTGACATACATACACAAACATAGAGAACATGGATTTATATGTATAGAGATATGTTTAGCTATGGAGATAATTAATTTTTTTTACATTACTATCTTATGTACATTAAACAATATCTCAGAGGGATTTACAAAGAGATATTCGCATATAGATCTCACGACATCTAGACATATATATCCATATACATATCTCGCTATAAATAGATATATCTGTCCAAAAATCATCACATATATAGAAAAACATTTATTTATAAATAAATAGAACATATTCCGTTACGAAAACATTTTCGCAATATGAAATATTCGCATTTTCATGTACACTTTTAGAGGAGAATTACGTCAAGGGCTTTGCGTAACATGGGGTTTTTGTGTGTTTTTTTTTCTATTTGTCTTCTCCTTTGACTTCTAAGGGGAATATGTGAATGCACACACAATTTGGCTGTTTGCATAACGCAGTTTAACGCGTGTGCAAAATAAGTTCTTTCTAAACTTCCAATAGCTGCGCAACCCCAAATGTGAAAAAACATAACACGCACAGTGTTTTCACAACTGATTTGCCACTTGTCTTGTAGGCCTCTATTTAACAAAGTCTGGCGGATCTGATCCGACAGTGTGGATATATGCTCGCAATATGCTCTCCGTATTCAGCATTGCACCAGCAGCTCACAAGAGCTGCTGGTGCAAGGCCGCCCCCTGCAGACTCGCGGCCAATGGGCCACCAGCCGGGAGGTGTCAATCAACCTGATCGTACTCGATCGGGTTGAATTCCGGCGATGTCTGTCTGCTTGCTCAGAGCAGGCGGACAGGGTTATGGAGCAGTGGTCTTTGTGAAACACGGGGCATCAAACTCCATTCGGAGCTTGATAGATAGGCCCTGTATTCTTGCCCCATAATAGGCTGATGTTTTCTTGCCTTCACTTAATGGAAATACATTTAAAGGAACTTTATATATCAAAAGGGACTGTTGTTGGAACTCCACGGGTGTCTGGGTATGGAGGATGCTTCAACAATCAAAATATCTGGAAACTAAAAAACACACATAAGAATTGTGCATAATCAAATAAGAACTCAGGGTACAAGAGTATATTTATTCTCAAAAACAAGTGCATTTTGGGATTAAAAGCTCTTAATTGTTGGATATTGTAATATAACAGAAGGTAACTTTTAAAAAGTCTTCTGAAACCGGTTTCACATAAAATCTAGAATGAAATCAGTGTCCAAAAATATATCCATCCACTAGGTAAAGTAAATAAAGGACAGAAATGGAAAAGTCTGTCTCAATGCTGTACGCTTTATCTATGCTAATTAATAACACTTTAACAGCAATTAGATATATTTGCTGTCAATGAGATGCAGTGTCTACCATATAAATTATCTTAAACATTTTTTTTACATTGTAGTAATGAATTAGTATAAGTAACTGTGAACAATGAAAAAAAGTGTTAAAATAACTATTGTGTAATGTGTATGCCACAGGATAAACAAAGATCAACTATTCTAAATTCATCTTAACTTTTCCAGCACTTACTCGTCCCATGGCACAATGGCAGCAAACTTAAATATATATGTATATGATTATGACCATATAAATGTATGTGTTAATATGTGTATATACGTGCAAGAAAAGAACAATCCACTCCTTCTGTAGTCTTTAAAATGTAACCTTTTATTTGTACAGTTTAAAACCACATAGGAAAGCTTCCCAATAGAAGAACAAGGTGGGCGCCCACCTTGTTCTTCTATTGGGAAGCTTTCCTATGTTGTTTTAAACTGTACAAATACAAGTTTACGTTTTAAAGACTACAGAAGGAGTGGATCGTTCTTTTCTTTCACGTACCTGTATCCAGTTGATCCAGCCCCTTCATACAGTGGACCGTTTCTTCCCTATCAATCAACTCCTCCCTTTGTGATGAGGTCACACTAAGCACCCCTGAGTCAGCTCAGACAGTCACACACTGAGAAGGTGAGAAGGGCCAAGGGGAACTACTACACCGTGAATATAACAGAGCCCCTCTGCACCATAGTGTTTGTGTAAGGAGTACAGATGGCTTACATTTGGCATTGAGTAAGCAGGTACCAATTTGTACTGATATGTGAGGGAGTGTATGAATGACGGGTGGTACTTTGAACTTTTCCAAGTGTGGACATAGACATTACTAGACATTACTAGTTACAAAACCGACTCTACCTCTTGAATATGTAAATACACATAAATATATATGAATATATACACATACCAACACATAAATATATATGTATATATACACATACCAACACATAAATATATATGTATATATACACATACCAACACATAAATATATATGTATATATACACATTCTAACACATAAATATATATGTATATAAGCATACACATATATATTTACTGGGAACACACCGTTCCCATAGACAGAAATGTAAAGGCACTCAGTGACAGGGTTTTTTCTAACATCCCACTCCCACTAATTTTAGCCCCAAAATACTGCCTAGTGCAGTAATTTTATAAAAAATAAAGATGCTGCTATCTTTATTTTTAATAAAGTACACTAGGCTGTATTTTGGTGGCATTTGGTGCAGATTTATAAAATTAACCAAAGATCTGATCTTGTGTTAATTTTATAAGCATTACTTGCTACCTCAAGCTTATGGTATCAATAACCAGACACTTGCAATGGCTGGTTAATCATCATGCACCCTCAAACGGGCAAATATGCCCATATGCGGGGCGCAAACATTTAGTGCTCCACTTGTAATCTAGCCCTAAATCTGCATAAATGATAATCCTAGGCTGCACAGAGCACTTACTCTGGTAAAATAATGAAACTTTAATGTAAGATAATATATCTTAATTTTTTACATAGAGATGTACTGTATATGTGATATTTTTATAGTAAGCTTTTTACATATATGTGCATTGCTTTTATCATATGTGTAACAAGTCAGCTTCAATGAAGGGTACAAATAGAATGAGGTACATATGATATCTTTTTTTACATACTATGAGCCAGATTACGAGTGGTGCACTAACTGTTTCTCACGTACGATATCAGGTTTATTGTGTCTGTTTGCGAGCATCAGAAGGAGAGATTTACACTTGTTAAATAGGTCTGTTTAAACTTTAACTGTTACAAGATGCAGATGATCACTTAATTCTCCATTTCTGGTTCAGCACCTGTGTAGCATTTGCTTATTGGGGGCTAAATAGCCCCCAATCAGTAAGCGCTACAAAGATGCTGAACCAAAAATGGGCCGGCTCCTAAGCTTAAATTCCTGCTTTTTCAAATAAAGATACCAAGATAACAAAGAAAAATTGATAAAAGGCGTAAATTCGAAATTTGCTTAAAATTACATGCTCTATCTGAATCACGAAAGAAAAAATTGTCGGTTTAATATCCCTCTTAACAAGATTGCACCTTTATAAACAGGTTTTTATAGGGGACGTGCCTCCATGCACACTACATTCAAACACAATCGCAAAAGTGCATTTCAAAATGCTTGCACCTACATTATTGAACTTGTAAACTAGAAAGTAAAATCCAGTATAAGAAACCCATTGTCATTATCTTGATTTTAGTGCACACCAATATGGAACCGATGATTTAACAAACAATGGCCTAGCCTACGAGTTTTGCAGCTATACCGCTGAAAAATTGCCCATTGTGCGTGGAATGGCCGGTAACGCATATTATAAGTCACGGCGGAATAGATATACCGCAAACATATTAGCCTGTAAGGCAACGTCCATTCCGCACTCAAAAAAATTATGTTTGAGTGCAGGATTTTTCATAGCGCCGTATTATAGGTTGTGCGGTCCGGCTAAAATGCTTGCGTTACAGTCTATACCAACACAAGCCATTTCTTCATCTAAGACCAGTAGTTATGGATTTTGCGAAACAAAAATGTTTCAAAAAACTTATAATTAAAATGCTACAAAGTACTCTAACACCCATAAACTGCCTATTAACCCCTAAACCGCCACCCTCCCGCATCGCAAACACTATATTAAACCTATTAACCCCTAATCTGCCGCCCACCCACATCGCGACTATTAAAGAAACCTTTTAACCCCTAATCGACCGCCCACCCACATCGCCAACAGTAAATAAATCTAGTAACCCCTAATCCGCCACTACCCGACATTGCCGACACTAAATAAAGCTATTAACCCCTAAACCGCCAGGCCCCCATATCGCAACTAATAAAACACTAAATTAAACTATTAAACCTAAACCTAACACCCCCCTAACTTTAAATTAAAAGTTACAATATAACTATCTTAAAATAAATAAAAACGTACCTGTGAAATACCTGTGAAATAAAAAAACTAACTAACATTAAACTATAAATTAACCTAACATTACTATTCTAATAAAATATAAAAAACTACCAATTAAAAAACCTAAATTACAAATTTAAAAAAACCTACACTACGAAAAAATAAAAAACCTAAATTACAAATTTTAAAAAACCTAATACTATGAAAAAATTACAAAAATCTAACATTACAAAAAAATAAACACTAAAATTACGAAAAAGTAAAAATCTCTAAGATTACAGAAAATAATGAAATTATCAAAAATAAAACAATTACACCTAATCTAATAGCCCTATAAAAATAAACAAGCCCCCCCAAAATAAAAATACCCCCTAACCTACAATAAACTACCAATAGCCCTTAAAATGGCCTTTTGTAGGACATTGCCCTAAGTTAAACAGCTCTTTTACATACAAAAAATTACAAAGTCCCCCCAACAGTAAAACCCACCACCCAACCAACTCCCTAAAGGGGCATTTGTATGGGCATTGCCCTTAAAAGGGCATTCAGGGGGGCGGAGCTAGCCGCAGACAAGTATGGCCGCAAACTTCTAGAGCTCCCTTACAAGAATATCAGAAAACATCAGAAAAGAGCACCAAACAATGGAATTAATGCCTTAAAATTCCTACCTAATATGGATAAAGCCTACTGATCACTTCTAGAAGGGAAATAGTGAGGTGTGGGATAGTAATAACCTGGCGTCACTATACAGGGCCTGCACAGCCTTCAACCAACAGACCGCATGGTACGGACCACTAGCAACCTCGCAAGAAAGCTAACATTACGATTTTAAATTACTCCCCACCTCCCTTCTCCTGCCAACTAACACAGAACCCGGTATATAAGAAATGGAGGACATACTATTCTCACTCCTTAAAGACCTGGGTGACAGAATGGACTATCACTTTATCCAGCTATCGCAGCAGATCCGTGACTCCTGCGGTACACACGGTGATAGCTGCTATTCTCAAGATGGCGATTTGCAGCCCCTGGTGTTATCTGCTGATCCCTCTGCACATTGTGTCACTAAGACAATCCGGATCTGGAGACAGGTGGATTCCTTCCTAACCGACAATGGGCACATCGCTCCCACAGTAGCGGGAGTGCAAAGGGAGGAGAGCAAGGCTAAGAGTGGCATGAGCCTGAGGCAGACCGAGATCCAGAGTCAGCAACTTACATTGGATGAGAGGGAGCTGCTTCTGACAGGCCTCAAATGCGTGTGCTCTGAACCGGAGCTAGTCGGAAGAAGAGACATGGAGGGTCGGTATCTCCTAATTTCCTCACAGAGTGAGAGCTGTAACACCGTTAGATACATGATTCTTGCGGTTTCATTTCCCCATACCATAGCCATAGTGGTCAGCTGCTGGGACACCCTAGAGCATCAGAGAGCTGGAGTCAGTTGACTGTGAGTAATCCGGAGTGTCTGGCGGCAGAGGCATAGCTGTATCTTACTTTTCATTCGGCTTAGCTCTGTCACCTTAAAGAACTTAAAGATCAAAATAACAAAGAAATGGACTAACCGAGGCCTCTCTTAGGTCTTCCCCCCTACCAAAGACAACTCAGAAGCCCTGGAATTTTGCAATTATTACCCCCCTGAGAAACAGACTTGTTCCGGTAACATAATACTCTGTCTATTGCCAAACCACCCATGACTGAACTTGGTTATACCACATACCCATTTATCTGCTCACAGTTTTTTCTTCTAGCATAATTTAAGTATGTTAGTTATTAGGTGGCCAGCAACAAAGTTGCAGGACAACCTATTGTTATTGTTCGGATTATTATTATTATTATTATTATTATTATTATTATTATTATTATTATTATTATTATTCTTTTTATTCCGCCAAGCTTTGTATTCAATTGCCCATAACTGCTTAACTGTTTTTGCAAAGCTCTTAAAATCAGGTATGCTGGTACAGCCTATTGCTGTGCTACATCTCATGCAAAATTGAACTCATAGGTCACATGCTCTGGCAGCCATATTGCTTTTTGCGACAAATTTCGACAAACGCTTAAAAATCGTTAGCTCTGGAACTGCTTATGTTACAACTTTGAAACTCGCTCTGCTTAGTGCTACTATGACCTGAAATTGCTATTGCTCAAGAGAAGTGCCTAGGTCACATGATGTGGCAGCCATCTTGCATTTTGCGAAAATATTCAAACATCTTCTTCTCCTAAACCGCTTAGTGCAATGACGCGCAATTTTGCACATATGCTCCTTGCAAGGTCCTCTACCAAGTTTGTTCAAACTGCGATTTTTCCATTATCAACATGGCTGCTGTGAGACATTAACCTTTTTATCGCCATTTAATTGCGTAATTTTGCACTTTATACATTAGTTTTACAATATTTAACAATATTACAGTGTAATAGACACATGATTACACATAGTCATAACCCTTAAAGACAATATTGCAGTTAAAATTCGCATTGCGCAATCGCCTTCGTGAAATAAAACATTTGCAAATTTTCATGAAACTTCTGCAAATTGTAGAGGTCTATAGTGAGCATTAGCATGTGCAATTTGAAAGCCATACATTGCATAGCTTGGCGGCCATTTTGTTTCGTATGCGCCATTTTTAAAAACTATAAAAATCTTCTTCTCCGAAACCGCTTATGGGACAGACTTGAAATTTTGTTAATAGAGTTATCTTATGACTAACATTCAGATTTGTTCAAGAGAAGTTGATACGTCATGTGGTTTGGCAGCCATTTTGAATTGTTCAAAATTGCTTAACGATATATTTAAATTCATAATAAAACAAAAACCGTTTTACAAAAATGCTTTATTTTTGCCATGTTTATTGACATCTATAGTGAGCACTATTGTGCGTAATATGGAGGCTGTATATCTTACGATCGGGCAGCCATCTTGGTTTACGCGAAAATTTCGAAAGTCTATTTTCTCTGCAACCGCTTATGTAAGAACTGTGAAATTTGCTGTATAGTCTTATATTGTTACCTAGATTCACAATTGCTCAGTAGGAGAGAATCAGTCACATGATGCGGCAGCAATATCGGTTTTATGTTTATCGTAATTATTTGTAATTCAATACTTCCTCTTTTGAGTCAATTGCTCACAAAACACAAATTACTTATGCTAAACTCTTGAAATCAGGTATGCTGGTACAGCCTATTGCAATGCTACATATCATGCAATATTGAACTCATAGGTCATAAGGTTACGCAGCCATTTTGTTTTTTGCGAAAAAATTTCGAGAACTGCTTAATAATCTTTAGCTCTGGAACTGCTTATGTTGCAACTTTGAAACTTGCTGTGCTTAGTGATGCTATGACCTAGATTTTCCATTGCTCCACAGAAGTGATTTAGTCACATGATGTAGCAACCATCTTCCATTTTGCGAAAATATTTAAACATCTTCTTCTCTTAAACTGCTTAGTGCAATAAAGCGCAATTTTGCACGTATGCTCGTTGCAAGGTCCTCTACCAACATTGTTAAACTTGCGATTTTTCCATAATCAACATGACTGCTGTGAGACATTAACCTTTCTATCGCCATTTAATTGCGTAATTTTGCACTTTATACATTAGTTTTACAATATTTAACAATATTACAGTGTAATAGACACATGATTACACATAGTCATAACCCTTAAAGACAATATTGCAGTTAAAATTCGCATTGCGCAGTCGCCTTCGTGAAATAAAACATTTGCAAATTTTCATGAAACTTCTGCAAATTGTAGAGGTCTATAGTGAGCATTAGTATGTGCAATTTGAAAGCCATACATTGCATAGCTTGGCGGCTAGTTTGTTTCGTATGCGCCATTTTTAAAAACTATAAAAATCTTCTTCTCCGAAACCGCTTATGGGACAGACTTGAAATTTTGTTTATAGAGTTATCTTATGACTAACATTCAGATTTGTTCAAGAGAAGTTGATACGTCATGTGGTTTGACAGCCATTTTGAATTGTTCAAAATTGCTTAACGATATATTTAAATTCATAATAAAACAAAAACCGTTTTACAAAAATGCTTTATTTTTGCCATGTTTATTGACATCTATAGTGAGCACTATTGTGCATAATATAGAGGCTGTATATCTTACGATCGGGTTTACGCGAAAATTTCGAAAGTCTATTTTCTCTGCAACCGCTTATGTAAGAACTGTGAAATTTGCTGTACAGTCTTATATTGTAACCTAGAGTCACAGTTGTTCATGTTGAAGGAATTAGTCACAAGCTGTGGCAGCCATATTGGTTTACGCAAAAATTTTGAAACTGTGTTTTCTTTCCAACCGCTTATGTTAAAACTGTGAAATTTGCTGTATAACCATATATTGTCACCTAGAGTTAAATTTGTTCATGTTGAAAGTATAGGTCATATGGTGTGGCAGCCATTTTAAAAAACGCAAACATTTCGAAAATGTGTTTATTTTCCAAATGCTTATGTTAGAACTGTAAACAGTTGTTATATAGCTTTATTTTGTGACATAACTACTTATATGGCATTGCAAAAATAATGCGCTGGCCACCTCTATTGCTGCTTGCAGCTATATTGTTATTTGTTATTGCTTGTACTATTTTTATTATTTTTCCGCCGTTTTTTTCAAATGCTTATAATAACCACAGCATAACTCAAAAACTCATGAAACTTGGCACAATGCTAGAGATCTATGCTGTGCATAATCCTATGCAACATAAATCTTATATGTCACGTGATCTAGCAGCCATATTGCTTTTTGCGCCAATTTTGGACAACCGCTTGAAAATCTTCTTCTCCAGAACCGTTTATGTTACAGCTGTGAAACTTGCTGTGTGTACTGCTGTACTGACCTAGAATAAAGATTGTTCAACAGAAGTGATTTAGTCACATGATCTAGCTGCCATTTTGAAATGTGCAAAAATCTTTAAACATCTTCTTCTCTGGAACCGCTAAGTGCAATGAAGCACAATTTTGCACATGTGCTCCTTGCAAGGTCCTCTACCAAGTTTGTTCAAACTGTGAATTTTCCATAATCAACATGGCTGCTATGAGCCATTCGCCTTTTTATCGCTGTTTAATTGCGTAAATTTGCACTTTATGCATTATGTTTACACTATTTAACTATATTACAGTGTAGCAGACACATGAGTACACATAGTCATGATCCCAAAAGGCAATATTGCAGCAAAAATTCGCACTGCGCAGTCGCCTTTGTGAAATAAAACATTTGCAAATTTTCATAAAACTTCTGCAAATTGTAGAGGTCTATAATGAGCATTAGTATGTGTTATTTGAAAGCCATACAATGCATAGCTTTGCGGCAATTTTGTTTCGTATGCGCGTTTTTAAAAACTACAAAAATCTTCTTCTCCGAAACCGCTTATGGCACAGACTTGAAATTTTGTTTACAGAGTTATCTTATGACTAACATTCAGATTTGTTCAAGAGAAGTTGATATGTCATGTGGTTTGGCAGCCATTTTGAATTATTCAAAAACGCTTAACGATATTTTAAAATTAATAATAAAACAAAAACCGTTTTACAAAAATGCTTTATTTTTGCCATGTTTATTGAGATCTATGGTGACAATTATTGTGCTTAATATGGAGGCTGTATATCATAAGATCTGGCAGCCATTTTGTTTTATGCGAATATTTCGAAAATCAATTTTCTCTGCAACTGCTTATGTTAGAACTGTGAAACTTGCTATATAACCTTATATTGTGACCTAGAGTCAGTTATTCATGTTGAAGGAATTGGTCACAAGCTGTGGCAGCCATATTGGTTTACGAGAAAATTTCGAAAATGTGTTTTCTTTCCAACCGCTTATGTTAAAGCTGTGAAATTTGCTGTATAACCATATATTGTCACCTAGAGTTACATCTAATCACGATGAAAGTATTGGTCATATGGTGGGGCAGCCATCTTTAAAAACGCAAACATTTTGAAAATGTGTTTTCTTTCCAACTGCTAATGTTAGAATTGTAAAAACTTCTATAAAGCTTTATATTGTGACTTAGCAGCTTGTATGCCATTGCAATTTCGATGCGCATGGCCACCTCTATCGCTGCTTGCAGCTATATTTGTGTTTGTTTGTTTTACATATATCATAGACATATATATCGCTTGTATTCATAGCCCACATCAGATTTATGAAGGAGCCCAATGTTGCTTATGTAAAAGCTTGCACACTATTACTAGTTAGAATAGGAGACATGGCATATTCTGATGTTGTCGTGCCTTCTCTTGATTAATGCTCTCTCTTACTTTAGATTGCAAGTGTCTTATACTGATCACTATCCATTATGGGGTCCAGAGCTATTTTAGGGATCTAAAAGGTCTAGATAACAGCACCCACTTATACTCCCACTTAAGGCTAGAACGGTCTGCTATAATACAGATACTATAGGACCCTATGTTTGATTTTGATATCAGAAAGCAATGCCCTTACAATGATCAGTCTATGATTGCTAGCCTCCCCAACTACTTTTTCTATCATCTTTAGGATTTATATTTATCTTGCCCATATTCCTTTGATGCCATGTATCCCATTATTCTTACTCCTAATATTATGTACTGGGCATGTTAGTTTTCTATTTGGTAGCAACCAGTTCTTTAGGTTACCGTTACAACTCTTGTGTCTGTTTTTAACACTCCACTTTTCGTTAAGTTGTTGGGGGTTGCTTTAGAGTGATACTTTTAATGCTTATGTTTATAATATGTGATACTAAGCAATGATATTCCACATGTGGTTTAAAATGTTTAAAATATTACAAGTTAATAACTTAATTACAGGCCCATCGGACTAGTCAATAAATAGTAAGGCCTCACAAAACTAATCATCCTTTAGTATAGTGTAGAGGAAAATGTATACGCCACTAAATTATATAATCTAGTGCTATTTTGTATTCTTGTTACAGTTGCTTGATAAACTACTGTGTTTCCCAAAGTCCATGTGATACCTAGTTCTCTTATGACACAACTTTCTTTGTGATCACATGGACTATACACGAAGTGTTACTGGGGTATAACTTAGTCCGCTAGATCCGCTCCTACACAGAATATACCTGATCAGTCCCTAACATTTAAGTACTATATAGACGAGGCTTCCTAGTAAACTTAGCTTTATATTATATTATACATATTTATACATGCCCCTCATTAGATAGAACAGACTATCCAATTTTCATTTAAGACTATCCTCAAATGAACATCCATCAGTGTTTTACTAAATATTGGTGGATGCCTGCATCTATACTATACGTATACCTATAATATGCTTTATTCATGTGCATAGGCTCTGGACTGTAGTTCGCCCCTTACACCCCTCTCTCCGTAAGATAAAAGCTATAATTCACAAGGCTAACCTTTAACCTGCACTAATTAATCACACTCCCCGTGTGGAAGTTTATATTTGGATGAAATGTTGGCCTTTGCTGAGCTCCTCTTCTCCCTTTCCTGCCGGTACTGGTTGCCTGCGGGTCATACCCATATCCCTTTTACCCACATCGCCTAGAGCTGGCACTTCCCCAGGAGAGGAGCTCATGCAGTAGTTCCCTATACTCTATATATACTAATAGTCTCTTCTACATATGTCACCTGTAAAATTGTAACTGTATAATAAGCCCTCTAAGTGCTCCAATCACTTTGTTGACTTGGCATCCTAGATAGCTCCGCCCCTCATTCCCTCCCCCCCCCTCCTTTTCTAATACTAGCGGCTCTTGCCCGCTGAATTTTCTTTTCCCTTCTTTAGGCCATCCTGGTCTTAGAGCATTCAAACAAATACTGCCCCAAACCTGCCTCAACCCTATTAGAATAAACAAACCTAAAAATTCTCCTCACGGTAGGCGTGGGCCATATCTATCATATATAAAATAAAAAACTGAGGTTCCACTATTTTATGTACAAACATAGATTCTGTCACTGACATCCCTGTTTTACATGGTTAACTCTAGCGGTCTCATTCGTCTCCTGCCCATTTTTCTTTGGTTTATAACTATGTTTATGCTATAAGGATGTACCTTTCAGAATTATGCTATCACTGTTATTGGATGAATATGTTGTAAAACTTTTATTATAACCTCAATAAAAAACTTTTTGGAAAAAAAAAAAAAAAAAGGGCATTCAGATCTTTTACTGCCCTTAAAAAGGGCATTCAGCTCTTTTACACTGCCCAAACTCTAATCTAACCCCAAAAAAACAAACAAAAAAACACTAACCCCTACTCACGGTTCCTGAAGTCCAGACATCCATCTCCATCCAGGCGGCGAGAAGTCTTCATCCAGGCGGTGATATCTTCTTCCATCGCGGGGGTGTCTTCTATCTTCATCCCGGTGGCACGGAGCGGAGCTATCCAGGACCGGCGATGACATCCTGTGTGGAGCGTCCTCTTCATACGATCACCACTGTACACTGAGGTTGAATGCAAGGTACCCGTTTAAAAATAGCATAACTTGCATTCCTATTGGCTGATTTGATTCTTGAAATTCAAATCAGCCGATAGGATGAGAGCTACTGAAATCCTATTGAGTGTTCAAATCAGCCAATAGGATTTCAGCAGCTCTTATCCTATTGACTGCTTTGAACTTTCTCTCTCTGTCCTCTCTCTCTCTCTCTCTCTCTCTCTCTTCTCTCTCTCTCTCCCTCCCTCCCTCTCCCTCCCTCTCTCTCTCTCACTCCTTTCTCTTTCTCCTCTCTCTCTCTCTCTCTCTCTCTCTTGAATAATCAGCTGATCAGTAACACCATGGTTAATAACATGCTCTCACCCATCAGCTTATTATTAAATCTATGCACTGGTTCAGCCAAAAAATAAAAACTGCCCTGTTGGGGTTACTTGAGGACCGCGGTATATGTGTTTCTCCAGCGTATCATATCTAGTGCCTCACCAGCCTCAGACCTCACCGCACGTCACTGTCCCAAACTCTCCTACTTTTTGTCTCAAGAGCGGTCCATAGTCCATAGTACAGACTCTTCATGTGCCAGGCTGAAATGTTGCTCGGTTTCCCTGGGTTTGGCAGTTCCAGGTCCTGCTCTGTCTAATATTCTGCTGCTACTTTCTAGTCCTGTCCTCCGTTACTTATCACCAGGCTCTGCTGGGTGAATGGTCTGGTGTTGTTTTTTTCCCAGGTTCTGTTTCTCCCATCAGGTTCTTTTACTTACTCTGTACCAGGCTTTGATGCTGCTCTCTGATACTTTCTCTGACACACTAATATCAGCTATAATTTGTGCCAGTTTTGCAGCTTTCTGTTCCCAGAGTTTGCAGGTCAGTGCTGTTGCTACTCTACCAGTTTATGGTTGCTGTGCAAGGTGGTACAGAGCCTGCAGGTCCTCCTGCTGTCACTGTCCCAACTATTTGCAGTAGTCTTCAGCTAGTAGCGGATGAATGGAGAGCAGCCAACAGGACCTGTCCCCTAAAAAAAACTGACATTGCATCCAGTCCATAAAATTACTTTGTAGAATGAGTCTGTCTATGATTGACTGAGAATAGTTCATTACCATTGTTGTACCTGAGCTGTGAATTCCCATGTGTTCCAGGCTTGACTACTCCGCTAGCCCTAGACTCAAGCCGTCTTGATTGTGAGGCTACTTATTCATACGCAGGGGCGGTACACAGATAAGGTTGCTTTATGGTCCCAGCGTAACGTAAAGAGAGCTCTCACAGTAAGTAAAGAGCGCTGCTGTATTTATTATTAAAGAGCGTTGCTGATTTTTAAAGATATATTATTTGTGGCAAAAATAAAATTTTCAGCAAGCAGGTCCTATTTGAGGCAAAATTAAATTTTTTAGCCATCAGGTCCTATTTGTGGCAAAAAATACAATCTTCAGCCAGTAGGTCCTATTTGTGGCAAAAATAAAATTTTCAGCCAGCGACTGGTGTTTTTTTTTTTTTTAGTTAGGTGATCACTTCACTTGGAATAGAATTAGAGGTAGCCCTTGCCTTACAAAAGTCTGGCCACCCCTGGTCTAGGGGGAATAACATGAATTCATAACAAACGGCTAGATTACAAGTTTTGCGTTATGAGCGGCTCGGTACTAACTTGCAAGTTATTGCCACCACTCACCTCCCTATAGCACTGCTATTACAGGTTTGCAAAAACCCGGCGTTAGCAGGCAATGTGTCAGCGTTGAGCTGCATTGAGCTCCATACCGCACCCAAATACCAGCACTGTTTTGAGCTGGTTTTACGTGCTCGTGCACGATTTCCCCATAGACATCAATGGGGAGAGCCAGCTAAAAAGAAGCCTAACACCTGCAATAAATGAGTGTAAAGCTCCGTAACGCAGCCCCATTGATTCCTATGTGGAAAGAAAATTTATGTTTACACCTAACACCCTAACATAAACCCTAAGTCTAAACACCCCTAATCTGCCGACCTACGTTATACTTATTAACCCCTAATCTGCCACCCTGACATCGCCGCCACATACCTACACTTATTAAGCCCTAATCTGCTGCCCCCAATGTCATAGCTACCTACATTACACTTATTAACCCCTAATCTGCAGCCCCCAATGTCGTTGCTACCTACCTACACTTATTAACCCCTAATATGCCGCCCCCAACGGCGCCGCCACTATACTAAAGTTATTAACCCCTAAACCTAATCCTAAATCGAACCCCAACCCTAACGTAATCCTTACCCTAACACCCTTTAACATTAACATAATTAAAATAAATCTAAATAAAAATTACTATCATTAACTAAATAATTCCTATTTAAAACTAAATACTTACCTGTAAAATAAACCCTAAGCTAGATACAATATAACTAATAGTTACATTGTAGCTATCTTAGGTTTTATTTTTATTTTACAGGTAAGTTTGTATTTATTTTAACTAGGTAGACTAGTTAGTAAATAGTTATTAACTATTTACGAGCTACCTAGTTAAAATTAATACAAATTTACCTGTAAAATAAAACCTAACCTGTTTTACACTAACACCTAACCTTACACTACATTCATTAAATACAATTAACTAGATTACAAAAACAAACAAACACTAAATTACACAAAATTAAAAAGAAATTATCAAATATTTAAACTAATTACACCTAATCTAATAGCCCTATCAAAATAAAAAAGCTCCCCCCAAAATAAAAAAAACCCCTAGCCTAAACTAAACTGCCATTAGCCCTTAAAGGGGCCTTTTGCGGGGCATTGCCCAAAGAAATCAGCTCTTTTACCTGTAAAAAAAATACAAACACCCCCCCAACAGTAAAACACACCACCCACACAACCAACCCCCCCAAATAAAATCCTATCTAAAAACCTAAGCTCCCCATTGCAGCAAGAAGTGGTCCTCCAGACGGGCAGAAGTTTTCATCCAGACGGCATCTTCTATCTTCATCCTTCCGACGCCGAGCGGCTCCATCTTCAAGACATCCGGCACGGAGCATCCTCTTCTTTCGACGGCTACTGAATAATGAAGGTTCCTTTAAGGGACATCATCCAATTAGCCAATAGAATGCAAGCTCAATCCTATTTGCTGATTGAATCAGCCAATATGATTTTTTCAACTTTAATTCCGATTGGCTGATAGAATTCTATAAGCCAATCAGAATTCAAGGGACGCCATCTTGGATGACGTCCCTTAAAGGAACCTTCATTCTTCAGTAGCCGTCGAAAGAAGAGGATGCTCCACGCCGGATGTCTTGAAGATTGAGCTGCTCTGCGTTGGAAGGATGAAGATAGAAGATGCCGTCTGGATGAAGACTTTTGCCCGTCTGGAGGACCACTTCTTGCCACTTGGATGAAGACTTCTCAAGGCTTTGTTGAGGACTTCTTGCCTCTTAGATGAAGACTTCTCCCGGCTACCTTGAGGATGGATGTCCGGTCTTCAAAAACTGTAAGTGGATCTTCGGGGGTTAGTGTTAGGCTTTTTTAAGGGTTTATTGGGTGGGTTTTATTTTTAGCTTAGAGTTTGAGCTGAAAAAGAGCTAAATTCCCTTTTAAGGGCAATGCCCATCCAAATGCCCTTTTCAGGGCAATAGGGAGCTTAGGTTTTTTAGATAGGATTTATTTGGGGGGGATGGTTGTGTGGGTGGTGGCTTTTACTGTTGGGTGGTTGTTTGTATTTTTTTTACAGGTAAAAGAGCTGATTTCTTTGGGGTGATGCCCCGCAAAAGGCCCTTTTAAGGGCTATTGGCAGCTTAGTTTAGGCTAGGGTTTTTTTATTTTGGGGGGGGGGGGGCTTTTTTTATTTTGATAGGGCTATTAGGTTAGGTGTAATTAGTTTAAATATTTGATCATTTCTTTTTTATTTTGTGTAATTTAGTGTTTGTTTGTTTTTTTAATTTAGTTAATTGTTTAATTATTGTAATTTATTTCATTGTAGTGTAAGGTTAGGTGTTAGTGTAAGACAGGTTAGGTTTTATTTTACAGGTAAATTTGTATTTATTGCAACTAGATAGTTAGTAAATAGTTAATAACTATTTACTAACTAATCAACCTAGTTAAAATAAATACAAACTTACCTGTGAAATAAATATAAAACCTAAGATAGCTACAATGTAACTATTAGTTATATTGTAGCTAGCTTAGGGTTTATTTTATAGGTAAGTATTTAGTTTTAAATAGGAATTATTTAGTTAATGATAGTAATTTTTATTTAGATTTATTTGAATTATATTAAAGTTATTGGGTGTTAGGTTTAGACTTAGGGTTATAACTTTAGTATAGTGGCGGCGATTTTGTGGGCAGCAGCTTAGGGGTTAATAACAGTAATGTAGGTTGCGGCGATGTTAGGGACAGCAGATTAGGGGTTAATAATATTTAACTAGTGTTTGCGATGCGGGTGTGCGGCATTTTAGGGGTTAATATGTTTATTATAGTGGCGGCGATGTCGGGAGCGGCAGATTAGGGGTTAATAATTTTATTTTAGTATTTGCGATGCGGGAGGGCCTCGGTTTAGGGGTTAATAGGTAGTTTGTGGGTGTTAGTGTACTTTGTAACACTTTAGTTATTAGTTTTATGCTACAGCTTTGTAGCGTAAAACTCATAACTACTGACTTTCAGTTTACGGTACGGATCTTGTAGTTATAGGCTGTACCGCTCACTTTTTGGCCGGACAGGCGCTATGGAAGTCACATTGAGAAAAGACTTTTTGAAAGCTGCGGTAGTTACGTTGCGTTACAGCCAAAAAAGTGTGCGGTACAGCTATACCTACAAAACTCGTAATACCAGCGGTAGTGAAAAAGCAGCGTTATGAGGCTTTTTCACCCATAACGCAAAACTCGTAATCTAGCGGATAGTTTGGCAGAATATGCTGCTAAATGCCGCTGCGCACCACACATGTATTATGCCCAGCAGTGAAGGGGTTAATTATGGAGCTTGTAGAGTTAATTTTAGCTTTAGTGTAGTGTAGTAGACAACCCAAAGTATTGAGCTAGGTCCATTTTCATATATTTCATGCCACAATTTCACCGCCAAATGCGATCAAATAAAAAAAAATCATTCACTTTTTTACAAACCTTTTCACAAACTTTAGGTTTCTCACTGAAATTATTTACAAACAGCTTGTGCAATTATGGCACAAATGGTTGTAAATGCTTCTCTGGGATCCCCTTTTTTCAGAAATAGCAGACATATATGGCTTTGGCATTGCTTTTTGGTAAGTAGAAGGCCGCTAAATGCTGCTGCGCATCACACGTGTATTATGTCTAGCAGTGAAGGGGTTAATTAGGTAGCTTGTAGGGAGCTTGCAGGGTTAATTTTAGCTTTAGTGTAGAGATCAGCCTCCCACCTGACACATCACACCCCCTGATCCCTCCCAAATAGCTCTCTTCCCTCCCTCGCTTCACAATTGTCCCCGCTATCTTAAGTACTGGCAGAAAGTCTGCCAGTACTAAAATAAAAGATTTTTTGTTTTTTGTTTTTTTCAATTATTCTGCTGTGTAGGATCCCCCCTTAGCCCCCAACCCCCCTGACCCCCCCCCCCCCCCCCCCCCCAAAACAGCTCTCTAACCCTCCCCCTCTACCTTATTGGGAGCCATCTTGGGTACTGGCAGCTGTCTGCCAGTACCCAGTTTACAATAAAATTGTTTTTTTTTATATTTTTTTACTTTTTTTCTGTAGTGTAGCTTCCCCCCCAAAGACAAACCCCCACCCCCTCCCAGATCCCTTAGATCTTTTAGATTCCGAATTCCCACCGCCCCCTTTCTCTAACTTAATATAAAAACATTTTCCATAGTGTATTGGTTCCCACCCGCTCCTGCCCCGTGCACGAGTCCGCCTGCCACCCCCCCATGCATGCGCGCGCCTCCGTGCGCGCCCCCGGTGACCCCTCCCATGATCCCGCCCCCCTCTTCATGCTAGATCCCATTGATGGCCGCCAACCTGCCTCCCACATCGGCTCCCACCCACCAATGATCACGGGGTACGTCCTCGGTTATTAACTGTATTTTTTTTGAGGACGCACCCCATACGTCGTCGGTCGTTAAGGGGTTAAAGGGACAGTAAAGTCAAAATTAAACTTTCATGATTCTGATAGAGCATGCAATTTTAAACAACTTTCTAATTTACTTCTGTTATCACATTTGCTTATTTCTCTTGATATCTTTTATTGAAGAGTAAAACTAGGTAGGCTCATAAGAATGCAGGAGTGTGCACGTGTCTTTAATACTCTATGGCAGCAGTGTTTTGTAACATTATTTGTAGCTTTGTTACACAATAAAGATCTGGAATCAATTTCCACTAATTGTAATTTCATTTCATGCAGATCCGACACCATAGGAGTTAAGGTGATTAAACATTTTAGTTCTAAAGTAAGCACTAGAATTAGTAACAGCAGTAACTGGCTATCCAAGAAAATTGGCTTTTATAAGTGTGGAGGTAGACCATGCAAGTGTTGTGATTATGCCTTGGCAGGAGATGATTTTACCTCTACAAATACAAGACAAACTTACAGTATTAGAGATCGAATCAATTGTAATTCCACATTTTTTGTTTATCTTATTGCTTGTATGTTTTGTAAGTTTCAATATGTAGGTCTTACCTCTAGGTTTCTCAAAGACAGGATTAGGGAACACATTGTCATTAGAAGCAGAGGTGCTAGTCATTATAATGTGATAGTTGGTGAAGGTTAGGATTTCCCCAGAGAAAGCTCTAAAATGCTATACATTCTGAAACACCTGTTGTGGTAACAGTTATTTTTGCATGGGCTCACTACGATAATTGAATGCATTTATCTTGTATGCAAAAGTTAGCTACTCCTTGCAATAGCTGTTCCCACATTAGGTATATGTTGTAACTAAATAGCGAGTGCATGCGAGGTTCCCGGTACATTTTGGTATAATTTTTTAATAAATGTTTTCTATGTTTTAGGCTGTAGTTATAACTTAAGATATGTAATTTTGTACTTGGATGTGTTCATTTGGGTGGAGGTTGTGAACAGGTTAAATTGTATGTTAATTCACTATACTGTGATTGGATGTATTGACCGCTCCCCCTTGTGATTTAACAGCTGCTGGAAACGCTTGTTCCTTAGCTCTGATGAACTGCCCGTGAGGCAGGAAACGCGCCAGCTGTGGTGTCTGTCTGTATGCTGTACTGTTGTTGCTTTTAATGCAAGTATTCAATAAATTGTACTTTTAAGCGAAAGGAATTTTTCCCTGCCTTTCCTTCACTGGGACCAGGATAATGTTGTTGTATATATAGTAATATGTATTTATGAATAAATAGAACATATTCTATGTGAAGAACATTGGAATTTGAAAAATTCCTATTTTCATGTAAGGTTAGCGCACTTGAGAAAGTGCGATCGGGTTTGCGTGCGAGTAGGGTGTTATTTTTTTTTTACACTATCCATGCTCCATTGAAATCTAGGAGGAATAAGTTAACACGGTCACTATATTAGAAGTTCAGCTTTTTGTGCGCATTGGATTAGCACATTAACAAAAACTTTCTACTTTTAACTTGTAATACGAGCGCTACCCGATGCGCGTAAAAAACTTACTTCTAGCAGAATTAACACAGGAGCGATAAATATCGATCCACTCGTAATCTAGACCAAAATCATTTTAGACTCTCTCTTCAATATATTTTTTAGAGATTTTTGGATTTAAGCTCTACGGCAATCAAGTAAATATTATTCTCATACCTTAACTCTGGTAGAAGTTTGTTTTTTGCGCACGTCGGGTAGCTCTTATTTTACAAGTTGAAAGTAAAAAGTCTTTGCTCGCGCTAACCTGACACACGCAAAAAGCCAAACTTCTAATATGTTATCCAATTCTAGAGCCATAGTTCTAGCTGCTATCTGTTTCTTGAAAGGGAGTGGACTGCGGGATTAATTAATTGATATAGAGAGGAAATCCTCATTAATTTTATAAAATACCTATGATAGAGGGGAGACCATCATTCAGATGATGTATAGTGTGGTTTCCATATATGAATTACCTTCCATATCAATATTTGAAAGAAGGGCTTTTCCATCATGCCATAATAATATCATTCACCTACACTTACTTATATACTGGTAAGCAAATTCACAAATTATATATAGTATTTATAGTGATATATGGACTATTTGAAACATTAACATTTTGTAGGCCTATGTAAGATCATTTTGTTGAGATTATTTTTTTTTTAATGCTGCCTAAAAATGTTATGTTTCTTTACTTAAATGGTTAAGGATAAATATTTTTACCATGAGCATTATATAGCATCATGCTATAAACATTTGTAATAGGTACGTTAGATCATACTTGCTTTTGATAACTGAACTGTTTTGTATTATAAAATGTGCTTCTCACAAAAAATAAAATCTAAAATAATATAAATAAATATATTGAAATGTCAAATGCTAATTTTGTGAATTTAGCCTTTAGCATCATTTTAGTTTTGCTCCTCAGGGAAAATAATATTGTAAAAGTGAGCGTTTTCTATTAGAGTATTTTGTGGTGTTCTCATACAATATTCTGCCTGGAAGAAGTATATTATAAATAATAAAAAAGACATAATTGATATTACCTCATCTCATGTCAATTGACATCAAAGTATTCACTCTGGGCTGTGCTGTTTCTTTTTTATGTGTACGAGATTTTTCTCTAATAAGATTTACTTGCTTGAGACTAAACATACACAGAAACTGACTGGCTAAGCAATCTATGTTTTGTTTTTTCTTAAGAAATAATTAACTGACATTGGAAGAAAAATATCCAGTATGTTATAGTGAATAGGCTGGTTTTTAAACAAAACAGAATAATTAGAAATAAGTTAGATATTAAGGGATACTTTACACAGGAATCACTGTGTGTATATTTTTTTATATAGTAGCACTAATTACTGCATACAATAAACGTACATTACACCTAATGTATAACACCCATCCACTGCACCCACCCATGCCATTCATTGTTGCCTACTCATGCTAGAGCCAAAATCCATTTTTAGGCATATTATACCCACCTGACCCCAACACTTACCCCAACTTTCCATTATTCCCACTCCTACAGAAGCTGTTATTATTATTACTTAAAGGGGCAGTATACACTAATTTTCATATAACTGCATGTAATAGACACTACTATAAAGAATAATCTAGAATCAAACACAAGGAAAGAGGCGCCGTATGTGTGAATCTGAAACAGCCAACAACAGATATCATACATGTGCAGGATACTCACAATGTGGAAAGGCACTCCAATGTGCCTATAGGGGCAGGCTGGTATTCACAGCAAACCAGCTGGCTGAACCGGCAAACCAGGAAACCCAAGGTAGAGGACTCTATATCTTAACGGACTGTATATACTGGATCCAGCAATATGGGAACAGGAGCTAGGTGCAAACAAAGGCACACAACTGTGTGAATCTGTAGGGGTACACAGGTAAATATGCAATCTGTGCAGGGTACTCACATTCTGTGGCGGCACTCAATTGTGCCAATAGAGGCAGGCTGGCTTTCTCAGCAACCCAGCTGGCTGTGTGGGATATGAGGCAGGATACTAGGCAGCATTCAGGATAGACAGGTAGCTCAGAAATGAACAATTGCAATGAGGATATATGATTAAAAAAGGATTTTAATAAAAATTAAAAACAGTAAAATACATATATCCCTCATGCACAATAAGTAAGTGACATGCAACGCGTTTCTCGGTGTTCTAACTCTACATAAACATCTTATAAAGACCTGAGCTACCTGTACTGCCCCACCCTTCATAACAAAAGAGACCAATCACAAAGGCCCTTCGTTTAATTGCCCATTAGTTGATACACCTGCACACTTCTCATCCCATACCCTAATAGGCTTACTGGGCTTGTACATGTGTTATACACTAATTTTCATATAACTGCATGTAATAGACACTACTATAAAGAATAAGATGCACAGATACTGATAAAAATCCAGTATAAAACTGTTTAAAAACTTACTTAGAAGCTCTCAGTTTAGCACTGTTGAAAAGGTAGCTGGAAAGCCCACTGCAAGTGGGAAATAAAACATTCCCCCTCCCCCTTCTTTTGCATATGAAAAGACCCTTTATACAAACAGGAGCAAGCTGGAGTAGGTAGCTGACGGTATTCTCATAACATTTAGGGGCTTGGTTAGGAGTCTGAAAATCAGAGCAATGTTATTTTAAAAAAAAGCAAAACTATGCATTTAAAAAAAAAAAAACTTTATGGGCTATATAAATAGAAAATCTACAAAACATTTATCCAAAGAAAAAATTAGTGTATAATGTCCCTTTAAGGCTTCACGAACCACACCCACCTGCTAATAATGGCAACTATGCCCAATATAACTGATATTTGTAAATACTACTGATTATAAAACTGCTAGTGTCATGAGTAGACAAATCCTTCTGGAGGACAGGAATTAAAAACTATGGGTTGTGGGGTCTAATGCTGGGTAGGTGCACTAGGATTGGGCACTATAGAGTGAGTGGGTGCTATATCAGATGACTACATGTTTTAGTCAATGCTGCACAGGGGTGTTGTGTTATTATGGAGGGGCTTTAATGGGTTAGATGGGTGTCAAAGTGGAAATTAGGTGCTTTCAGTAGATGCTGATTGTGTCAGATGATAGTTGTGTTGGGTAAATATTATAGGCTATAGGTGTATATGGGTTAGATTTGGCAAATAATATATAATGTGCTGTATAAACAGCAGAATAGGACCAGCACATCTGATATCAATATCCAGCAGGCTTCAGGGTGGGTGCAGGCAAATTCACAGCATAACCTCTTGCTTCAAGGTATCAAAATGTCAAAGAAAAGCTGCACTCTCAGGGGTGGAAAGTGATTAGAGCTTTATTAGGTGAACAGCAACATTTCGGAGAACCTGCGCCTTTGTCAAGCTATAATGTGCTGTAGTTAGGGGTAGTGAGCGGAGGTCTAAGGGTGTTATTTACTGTGTTGGTTGCCTTTGACTGGGCACTCCAGGTGTAAGACATCTGTCATATGTGCCTGGGAATTAGAGAGGTTAGATGTATTGGGTGGATGGATGTTGTGTATGACGGTCACTGTTCTTTATTTGAGTGTTGTGGTGGGGTTATGTACAGTGGGTAGAATTACATTGGGTGCCATGAGCTGGTGGGGTGCTGTATCATTATCATACTGTCCAGATTTTTTACAGTGGTTGACAGCCTCAGCAAAATTCCTTTATCCAGCAGACGGGTGTCAAATTTAAATGTACCTCATTCTTAGTGCATTGCTACCTAATTTAAAGATGAACTGGAGGAAAAGGGAAAAAAAGGAGGAAGTCCAGACAAATAGCCAGTGCAATCGGTTTATTCTTCTGTTAGGTGATGTTAACAAGGGTAGCTTGAACTAGCTAACATGTTTCGCGCATGTCTCATGTGCTTCTTCAGAGATAGTTTCTTGGGTGCCACAGGTGAGCTTAAATAGGCTTAACCAGCCTATTAGAAAAGTGGGTTGGTTCAAGTGACAGGTGAGACAATTAAGCTCAGTTGTGGAAACCCAAAGTACTATTTACATTGGATGACATTTTCTAGCACTTAAAAAATTGTTTTGCTTTGATAAAAGTGATTTTTCTGTGATAAAAGTGTTTTTACTTTTTTAGTGAATACATTCTGGCAAAGACATGGTATATAAAACAGTATTAACAAAATAATAACATAAACAACAATTTCAACATTAAAAGAAATTAGAATTGACTTAAAATGACATAGGTTAGTATGCTTATTAAACTTCATGTAAAAACTTCAATATTCCTAGAAGTTTTAAGCATTCTAAAATGAGTATTTTATTTTATTTTATTTTATTATGTCTCTTTTCTCAGATAGTTTGGTAATAAGCTGAAAATGCTAGAGGGTTATGCACAATGACTTATTATAGATGTAGTTAATATTATATAAGTTACATCTTTTCCACTTGTATCGATTTATACTTCTTTATGCTTTTCTGTATGTTCTGTTGTTAAGTTTTATTCTAGTATCATATACTAAGAGAGAAGGTGTAAAATGAGGGAACAATTTGTGAATGACAGTAGTTAATGTTCCTTCACTATTTTACATGGAACGATGATATAAAGTACTTAGCTGTGCAGTAAGGCTATTGTATACATCTATATCGAGAGATTAGATTACTACTGCTCATTTTTTAGTAAAATATGAATGTTATGCATATAGAGGGGATATATCCTATGTTAGATTTGAGTTATTATTATATTTGATTAGTGTTATTATCAAATCTAAAAAAATTGGTTTAGATATAATTTAGTGCTCTAAATTGGATTAGTTAATTTTTCTACTCTATAAATAAATTTACATCGTATCTTCTATTGATCCCTGTTGGTGTTCTTGTTGCCAAAGTGAAGATCCAATAGACCTCTCTCTTTTGAAGTGTTTTAATTCTATTTCCTCCTTGTGGGTCTTTACTTATATGTTCTATTCCTTGAAAAGGAAGTGAAGTCCCTATATAGATTACAAGTGGCAGGCTATTTAGCGCTCCCGCTCGGGTGTAAACTGCGCTAGAAGTAATTTTTTTTCTCATCTGGTAGTTGAAAGTAAACATTTTGCACACAAGCAAAACCTGAAACGCACTAACTTCAGGACTTCAGATAACATATTCAGTCTAAAGACTTCAATGGAGAGTGTAGAAGAAAAAACATAACACATTGCTCTCGCGCTAACCCGACGGGAGTTATTAATATTTCACACTCCAGTGTTCTTATACGGGAATACAGGGAGTGCAGAATTATTAGGCAAGTTGTATTTTTGAGGATTAATTTTATTATTGAACAACAACCATGTTCTCAATGAACCCAAAAAACTCATTAATATCAAAGCTGAATATTTTTGGAAGTAGTTTTTAGTTTGTTTTTAGTTTTAGCTATTTTAGGGGGATATCTGTGTGTGCAGGTGATTATTACTGTGCATAATTATTAGGCAACTTAACAAAAAACAAATATATACCCATTTCAATTATTTATTTTTACCAGTGAAACCAATATAACATCTCAACATTCACAAATATACATTTCTGACATTCAAAAACAAAACAAAAACAAATCAGTGACCAATATAGCCACCTTTCTTTGCAAGGACACTCAAAAGCCTGCCATCCATGGATTCTGTCAGTGTTTTGATCTGTTCACCATCAACATTGCGTGCAGCAGCAACCACAGCCTCCCAGACACTGTTCAGAGAGGTGTACTGTTTTCCCTCCTTGTAAATCTCACATTTGATGATGGACCACAGGTTCTCAATGGGGTTCAGATCAGGTGAACAAGGAGGCCATGTCATTAGATTTTCTTCTTTTATACCCTTTCTTGCCAGCCACGCTGTGGAGTACTTGGACGCGTGTGATGGAGCATTGTCCTGCATTAAAATCATGTTTTTCTTGAAGGATGCAGACTTCTTCCTGTACCACTGCTTGAAGAAGGTGTCTTCCAGAAACTGGCAGTAGGACTGGGAGTTGAGCTTGACTCCATCCTCAACCCGAAAAGGCCCCACAAGCTCATCTTTGATGATACCAGCCCAAACCAGTACTCCACCTCCACCTTGCTGGCGTCTGAGTCGGACTGGAGCTCTCTGCCCTTTACCAATCCAGCCACGGGCCCATCCATCTGGCCCATCAAGACTCACTCTCATTTCATCAGTCCATTAAACCTTAGAAAAATCAGTCTTGAGATATTTCTTGGCCCTGTCTTGACGTTTCAGCTTGTGTGTCTTGTTCAGTGGTGGTCGTCTTTCAGCCTTTCTTACCTTAGCCATGTCTCTGAGTATTGCACACCTTGTGCTTTTGGGCACTCCAGTGATGTTGCAGCTCTGAAATATGGCCAAACTGGTGGCAAGTGGCATCTTGGCAGCTGCACGCTTGACTTTTCTCAGTTCATGGGCAGTTATTTTGCGCCTTGGTTTTTCCACACGCTTCTTGCGACCCTGTTGACTATTTTGAATGAAACGCTTGATTGTTCGATGATCACGCTTCAGAAGCTTTGCAATTTTAAGAGTGCTGCATCCCTCTGCAAGATATCTCACTATTTTTGACTTTTCTGAGCCTGGCAAGTCCTTCTTTTTACCCATTTTGCCAAAGGAAAGGAAGTTGCCTAATAATTATGCACACCTGATATAGGGTGTTGATGTCATTAGACCACACCCCTTCTCATTACAGAGATGCACATCACCTAATATGCTTAATTGGTAGTAGGCTTTCGAGCCTATACAGCTTGGAGTAAGACAACATGCATAAAGAGGATGATGTGGTCAAAATACTCATTTGCCTAATAATTCTGCACTCCCTGTATGTTATTTTCATTGTCAATACATATTTCTATATATCTATATATACCTAGAGTAGAATTAGAATGTTTTACAGTATCTGCACCTAGTTAGACCTAAAGCACAAAACCCGAAGCTTGTTAAGCATATTTTACATTTCTATGATCTTCACATAGAAAAAATGTAATTTTTATTATTAAATATATATTTTTGTGAATGTTAATGTAAAATATATAACTATGGAAAATGTATATAGAGGCGCTGGTCTTGGGTCCTTCTGTGTGTTGTAGTGCACACTGAAGAAAGAAACTTGGCTTGTGATTCGCAGGAGTTAACAACAAAATAATGTTTGTTACAACAAGTATTTTCTGCTGCCTTTTTGGAGGTATTTCTAAGTTATCAATTTTGAAGAGCCGGATTCCGAATTACTCGGAGTGAGTATACTGCACTTTATACAATACTAAAGCACAATATGGGAAAATCAGGATATAGATCCTTATGAAGAGGCTGAACTCTGAAATTTTCGGAGTAAGTATACTGCACATTATTTTGTTGTTAACTCCTGCGAATCACAAGCCAAGTTTCTTTCTTCAGTGTGCACTACAACACACAGAAGGATCCAAGACCAGCGCCTCTATATACATTTTCCATATTCTACTCACAGTCCTTTTGGGAGAGACTGTTAGAAGGCTGCGGTCATCTAAGAGGGGAGTATTGTGCTCTATTCTAGTCATTCTGTACATTTTGTTGTCAACATCTAACATATCTGTATAGCTTTTGAATTTAAATATATAACTATACCTATATATCTATGGTAAAGGATATACAGGTATAGGTATATATATATAGATATAGATATATGTATTTCAATAAAAATAACATTGTCCTGTATGAGAAGAAGATTGGAATGTGAAATATTTACAGCAAATACTCATTAAAACACTTTATTAAATATTAATATTGAATTATTATGTAGACACACATACACACAAATATATACAGTATATATAAATATTTGTATTAATATTTATGTGAATCATTTTTATTAGATAGTGTTTATATGAATGTAACAGTATATTTGAATGTATTTATGTTATGCTTGGTGCAACTTTTATTTTATTCCTAACCCTTTACACAAGGTCTTCAGTTGCACTAACACGATGCGCATTAAATGTGCTTGCATTTACTTTCAACTTCTAATTCTCATGCAAACGTTAGCGCACCATTTGTAATCTAGCCCATAATGGGAGAATCTTCAGATTTCTCCTAGATATCCCAGCTAGACTAGCATACAACTCCCATATCTCTACGTTTGTTTGTGGATCGCCTACATAGAACAACTGGTAATGTTTAAGAAATTATAAAAGGATTTTAGTGAATTTGCCACAGACATTTAAATTGTATCCCTTCATTGTTTATATTAATGTGAGATAAATACAGAATTAGATAAATTCTTAATCAAACAGGGACTACACTGGTGTTATCTAGATAACAATTCTTCTATATTGAAGTTGGGGAACATTGGTAATAAAAACTGGGATTTAACTGCCCGATGAATATACATATATCAATAAAAGAGTTACACCACATGCCCAAATTATTATGATTTCTAAAATTAAAATATCTTTTTAGCACCTCTGCCAAAACTGTAACATCTTGACTAAAAAAAAATTAAAACCATTTACTAGATATATTATGACAAAAAAGCACTGGTAGCCTTCTATCTTACTAATTGCTAAACTTTAAGCAAAACCGTTCAAAAGCAGAGCTGCAGACATGACTCATTTTTCTAATAGCTTAGCATTAAGAAATAATAATTTTAGACTTTCTTCTTTAATAACTCCAAAAGGACTAAACAAATTTGCTGACTATTGATAGGGATTTTAGTGAGAGGATTTATAACAAAAACCTTCTTTAAAACTTAAAAATATGGCAACACTGCATTTTGTACAGATTGTTAAAACAAGTGGGAAAATGCATTATAATATGACTGTGGAAGATCTAAGCATACACTCACAAAGTACTATGGAGATTGCATTGGCCTCTAGTTAATTTATTGGTATGCTTATTATCACCATATATGTCACAGACTTATAACCGATTTCATTATATCCTCTCTTGTTTGCTAAAAAAAAAAAGTTAAACTCACAATTAAAACTAAATGAAAAGATAGGGATAAAATAAAAAGATATTGCTAGCTAAAGTATTAATAGAAAAAAATATAACATTGCATAAAAAGGCGGGGTTTATTCCAACCAATCAGAAGGCTTATAAGAAGTGATTTCTATGGCTGTACCACAGGGTTTTCAAATTGAAGGCCGTTCAAATGCAGTTATCATGGGGTTTTTCAAAGGCTTTTGGCAACTTTAAAGGGACATTAAAGGGATATGAAACCCCAAAAAATTATTTTGTGATTCAGACAGAGCAAACCATTTTTTTAAAAAAGTTTCCAATTTACTTCTTTTATCAAATTTGCTTTGTTCGCATGATATTCTTTGTTGAAGAGATAGCTAGGTTGTCATCTGGAGCACGACATGGCAGGAAAAGTGCTGCAACTCATGCTCTTGCAAATGGATAACATTAACACCAAAAGAAGAAAGCAAATTAGATAGGATAAGTAAAAAATAAAGATGTTTAAAATTGCATGCTGGAGCTTAATCCTGAAAGTTTGATTCTAAACTTTACTGTCACTTTAACACCTGCAAAAGGGTTAAACACATAATTAAATTACAGCGTGGGGTCTTCAGAGCATTGCTGGTCCTGAGTGGAAACTGCTAACAAACTTACAGTTATACATTTATTTTGAAAGTCAACAATCACCTCCAAAGGTATTGATAGTTCATCCAAATATGAGGCTACTTTGCTTCAGAATGTTAATAAAAACATACCTTTATAAAATCCATGGAAAAAGTCAAATCACGGAAAAAAGACATAGAGTATAGGTACACATGGAGTGTGATGTCATCTGACATGTTTCACGCCGTACTGGCGCTTTCTCAAAGATAGGTTGGTAGTGTGTCTATACATTCTTATATAGTTCAAAGAGCCCCCACCCCTATTATGTGACGTGCATATTACCTTTCACCTCAAAGATTTAAAGCAATATTACCTTTTTAATATGTATAGAACACATATTATATAAAAAAAAGAAGATGAAGCATCCAAAGTAACAAACAACAAAGGAGTTGAGGAAGAGCAAAAAAAGTGGAAAAAAGCTGCACAGAAGAACAAGAAGAAGATGTCAACGAGGTACGAACAGTAATAACCTTTCCTCCTACTCTCTTACAAGAGAAGAACATCAAGTCTTGGAAAAGGGCTTGGGATTTGCACCCTCAACGGACTTTGACCTCTATCTTATCATAACAAATGTTAACTGTTTTGTGGGAAAATTAGTTTTAAAGAAAGATTTCTCTCAGATAAAGGACATGAATGGTGACAATGGGCCAACATCCTACTTTTGAAAAGTTCAAACTGCACAAGGTTTTGAGTACCTGAGTGCTGAATTGGCCAGAGAGACTGAGAATGTACAAAAACAAAAACATAAGAAATATAAAAAACACCTCAACCAAAAAAGTACTTTTAATCCCATTAATTCCAGAAATCAATATATAGATTTATTTCTAAGGTGCGTTGGTACTACTGCTGGGAAGCATTGCGCTCACGAGAGCTTGCCTCCATAGGCTCCTATGCGAGCCTCATTCTGATGACTTTATACATATATATGCATGTGTTACTATAAGTATATACACATATTAACACATACATATATATGTACATAAGCAAATACATATATATTTATGTGTTACTATAAGTATATACACATATTAACACATGCATATATATGTACATAAGCAAATACATATATATTTATGTGTTACTATAAGTATATACACATATTAACACATACATATATATGTACATAAGCAAATACATATATATTTATGTGTTACTATAAGTATATACACATATTAACACATATATATATATGTACATAAGCAAATACAGATATATTTATGTGTTACTATAAGTATATACACATATTAACACATACATATATATGTACATAAGCAAATACATATATATTTATGTGTTACTATAAGTATATACACATATTAACACATACATATATATGTACATAAGCAAATACATATATATTTATGTGTTACTATAAGTATATACACATATTAAAACATGCATATATATGTACATAAGCAAATACATATATATTTATAGGTATATATACACATATTAAAACATGCATATATATGTACGTAAGCAAATACATATATATTTAAAGGAAACAACAGTTCCCATAGACCGCAATATAAAGACACTTTTCAGTGCTGTTTTTTTTCTAACACCCAACTCCCACCAACATTACCCCCCAAAATACTGCCTAGTGCAGTAATTTTATTAAAAAATAAAGATGTTGCTATCTAGATTCTTTATTTTTTAATAAAATACACTAGGCTGTATTTTGGGGGCATTTGGGGCAGATGTATAAAATTAACCAGAGATCTGATCTCTGGTTAATTTTATAAGCGCTAATTGTAATGGCTGCTCAATTATCACACGCTAATAGGTGCTAATTGTAATGGCTGCTCAATTATCACACGCTAATAGGCACTAATTGTAATGGCTGCTCAATTATCACACGCTAATAGGCGCTAATTGTAATGGCTGGTTAATTATCACGTGCCTGCAAACGGGCAAATTTACAAGTGATACGCTATTTTTTTTTATATATATATATATATATATAAAGATACAAAGCATTGTAATGTTAACTATTTACAGTAAAAGAAAACTATTAAATATTAAAAATTATTTTTCATGTTTAATTGTATTTAAATGGAAAATATGCATATATGTGTATATCTGTCTATACATGGGTAAACATTTGTCTACATGTGTATATATGTATGTACATATATACATATATAAACACATAAATACACACACACACTCATATATATATATATATATATATATATATATATATATATATACAAATATATACATATATTTATTTATATACAGTACATACATTATAGCCCTTTCCAGTCAAATTCCTTGTCACATATTATATACCTTTTAACCCATATTAAATGTTTTAATATTTAATATTTTAAATGTATTTATGTTATGCTTGGTTCACATTTTATTTTACTCCTTACACTTTACGCTTTGTCTAACCCGGCGAGCGCAAATTCTGTTTGCACTTGAGTGCACCAATTTACTTTGAACTTTTAATATGCATGCAAATTAGCACAGTTGCAATATTTTCTTTTATGATTCAGATAGAAAATACAATTTTAAACGAAACGCGTAAGTTGGACGTCTAGTACCTCCTGTGTTTGTTTGTTTTGTCTTGTTGAATAAATCTGAAGATTTGAGCTTTCAAGAGTACAGCTTCCTTTTCTTGTATGCAATACATTTTTAAACAACTTTCCAGTTTACTTGTATTATTACAATTGCTTCATTCTCTTGTTATCTTTTGTTGAAGGGGCTGCAATGCACAACTGGGAGCTAGCTGAACATGGCGGGTGAGCCAATGGCAAGAGGCATATATGGGCATCCACCAATCTGCAGCTAGTGCCCAGCAGTGCATTGCGGCTCCTCAGCTTATCTAGGTATACTTTTCAACAAAGGACACCAAAAGAACAAAGCAAATTAGATAGGAGACGTAAAAAAGAAAGATGTTTACAATTGTATGCTGCAGCTGAGTCCTGAAAGTTTGATTCTAAACTTCACTGTCACTTTAACAACTGCAAAAGGGTTAAACACATAGTTAAATTACTGATTGGGGTCTTCAGAGCATTGCTGGTCCAGAGTGGAAACTGCTTCTGATCTAATTAGCAGTGCTAGTGACACGACCCAGCTATGTCTCTATTATGGCCCCTTAAGATATCTTTCACATTTACTGTCCCTTTAAGTAAAAAAAAGCAATGAACTGTAGAACACAGCAAAGTTGTATTGTATTGAAATGGGTGTCCATATTTGTAGAATTCAAACTGAAAGTGATAAAAATTATAAGACTGAACATTCATATCAAATATAATTGCTCAACATGTTTTTTCATGCAATCTCAACAGACGTAGTTCAGGCTGTGCAAGATCTTAATATACCTGCAAGGTTAAATTCATAAGCAGCTAAATTAACCTAAACAGCACTCTACTGCATAATTTTGCACTGTTGTTTACAATAGTTTGTGTTATCTGCAGTCTAGAAATCGCATGCTTGACATTTATGAATCATTTTCATATTGTACTAATAAAAACAATACATTTGCAAACATAAAACTTTGTTTTATTTATGATTTTTTTTTTTCCTACCAGGAAATGTGTTCCAGCAAAACAAGGTATATTGTAGTTAATAACCAACTTTTCTGTGTGTATGGCAAATCAAAATGACAATCTGTAATAATGTAAATTACTATAAAAGCATTTGCATAGTATGTAATTATAATAAGAAATATAAATTGCTTGCAACATTTGTTTGCTTGCAATATTGTGATAAAAATGTCTTCAAGCGTTTTTAGTCTTGTTCATTATATTAAATCTCTGTTCACTTAAAGGGATATTAAAGTCATTTTTTTCTATCCTGTATATATTACAGAAATTAACCACTGCCTTGTGAAGATCTATTTGCAAAATGTATGTTTTATAAGCATTTAAAACTTTTGTTAGCAAATTTTGCATTTTATTTCCAGTCCAGGGACACAATCTCTTGAATATTTTTTTTTTTTTTTTTAAATCTCCACTGCAGTGGACAATTATGAACAGATATAAATGAGATCAGGTAATTACTGTGCAGCATTTGGGAGGTTCATGAATCTGAATTCCACAGAAAGCACTTCTTTTTTGGGGGGGCTAGTCTCTAAACTATCTCAGATTTAAATGAAAGGAAAAGCAGCAAAATAAATAATGAAAGCACAGTGTAACATCTCCCTGTGCATAAATAAACATTTGTGGTAAAAGATTTGTTAATATTTCCTGTTTAAGTATGTTGCTGCTGCAAAATACTGAACAACTCTATAATTAAAAGCCGTCTTGTGATCCATTGATTAGTTCATGACACAATAGTGGGAGAATTAATATGTAACTCATTTATAATATGCTGTGATCAGTGACTGATTTCCTATCAAGTAATGCAGGCAACTGCCTAGGGGGTACCATCTTTCATACAGGCTATTTACAGGCTGTATCAAGTGGTACAGCTTTGCATTACATTTCCTATTATCTTACAATCTGTGTTTTCAATATGTGTCTGCATTACCAAGCAGAGACACTTCTGGGGATCTAAACAAATACATATGTGAGGGATAGCAACAGTGGATGGAAAAATCAGGTAGCATCTAATTAATATTTGCCTAGGGGCATCAACAGAATTAATCCAACACTATTTACTAGAACATACATTGCTGGGTTTTTACTAGTAGGTTGCTTTTGTTAAAAATATTTTATATCACGAGCCTGGTCCTCATGAAAACCTATTGTGGCATCATTTAAAAAGCCAAAGAATTATACTTCATGACTGAAAGTCCCCTTTATTTCTTCCAATGGTAAATCCTAGTGTTTCACAAACACTAGGCTTTACCATCACTTTAAATGTTAATATGAAACAAATACAACAGTATTAGGGCTGATGTTTCCATAGAGCCGGTAAAAAATGGAGCCGTACGCTACCGACGAGGCCTAAAGCTAAAAGTAGTTTACGGATCCATTTTAATATCAGGTTTCCATTTAAATATTTTGCACAATGTGATCTTTCCACGTATGTAGAAATTAACGTTGTATTAACGATTCAAACCAACTTCGGATATTTTGAAAATCGCACCATAACAAGCTCATTGCTATGGTAACCTGACCTTAATTGCAATAATCGATGTTAGCACCTTTAATCCTTGCCTGTGATTGGTTATAGAGGGAAAGACACAGTCGTTGTAGTGTTAGGGGGTTGGTGGTTTTTGAGCTAGGTAAATTGATTTGATCACTTAATAAATAATCAAATTGCTTAAAGAATTTATTTTAAATTAAGATCAGCCATTTATTTTCAGTTTCATTTATTTTTATATATTTTTTTATATATATAAAATGCAGTGCTGGCTGAGGCATAGATCTAGCTATTATTATTATTAATTTGTAGAGTTGGAGTTGTGTGTTTGATTATGTTTTTATTTGCAAAGTACATACTGAAATATAATTAAGAACAGAACTCAAATAATCCTATGCCTAGGGCAGCACTAAAATTTTTAAAGAGAAAAGCTTGCATTGTTTGCAAACTTGAAGTTCTTGATGGAAAAGATCCCTCAAAAATCTTATTTTAAATGGAAAGAGTCCACAGCTGCATTCATTGCTTTTGGGAAATAATAACCTGGCCACCAGGAGGAGGCAAAGACACCCCAGGCAAAGGTTTAAATACTCCTCCCACTCCCCACATCCCCCAGTGATTCTATGCCTTTCGTCCCAGGAGGTTGGCAGAGAAGTGTCAGAATTTAATTTGTCTCTTATGGAGGGTAGTACCCTTCGACATGGGACAGGAGTTTTAAGTAATCCTGTCGGTCTCTCAGTGAGGGCTTGGATGAAAGTTAGAGTCTGGAGATGCAGGAAGAGTCTTTCTGTGAAACCATCCTGACTCATGTTAACAGCTCCTCAAGCAATCAGCGTTATCGAACTTCGCTCCACTGCCTGCTTTCTTCTCTCAAGTCCATGGCGGAGGCGATGTTACTATCCGTCACACTTGAAGGCCGTGTTCCTGTTCCATGGCGTAGATTCCGGTAAGATCACTTAATTTTCTTTCTTCGTGAATGTACTGTACTAATGTTTTCCCGAGAGGCTACCACCTTGGGGGACTAACTTAACATAAGGGTCTCAGTGAGTCTCCTTTAGTATCTTGGAATCAAGGGTTAATATCTCCTGAGGGGGGTTATTGAACAGGGTTTTTTTTTAATCATGTTTGTTATGTGATTCAATCTGCTTATGTGTAGTGTTAAATGGGCTCATGGCTTGGAACATTAAGGCCTTTGGAAGTGACGCAACCTTATGGTTGGGCGCGCTTTTTTTTGACTATACAGTTTACCTTCTGGCCGGGAGTGATTACGTTCCATACTCCATTTCCACATTTCTGACCATGTGGCGACAGAGAAATTCTAGTTTGTAGGGGTCTGGTTCATAGGAGGTGGTGAGTGCCCCAGCCATTTTGGGTGTCAGATGCCGTTTTGTTTTGTCTTAAAGTAGTCCATATTGGCATATTCTCTATCCAGTTATGGAGGATTCTGATGCTGAGACTGTTCAAATTTCAGACTCAGTTATGGAGGATTCTGATAATGAGACTGTTCTAATTTCAGATTCAGATTCTTCGCCCAGGGAAGAATCCATATTGGCCTCGTTGACACATGTCAATCAGTTATGTTCCGGGTGCCATATTGGAGCACCTGGTTCCTCGGGCTCGGGGAATCAAGGGTCAGTCTGGTTCATAGGAGGTGGTGAGTGCCCCAGCCATTTTGGGTGTCAGGTGCTGTTTAGTTTTGTCTTAAAATAGTCCATATTGGCATATTCTCTATCCAGGTATGGAGGATTCTGATGCTGAGACTGTTCAAATTTTAGACCTCGGTTATGGAGGATTCTGATACTGAGACTGTTCTAATTTCAGATTCAGATTATTCGCCCAGGGAAGAATCCGTATTGGCCTTGTTGACACATGTCAATCAGTTATGTTCCGGGTGCCATATTGAAGCACCTGGTTCCTCGGGCTTGGGGAATCAAGGGTCAGCTGAGACATCCTCCTCTGGGGTCCTGTCCTACAAGAGGTGAGTTCCCTACCGCTCCATACTTCTGCACATGCGGGTAACCCAGATTATGATTATTCCTCCATGCAGGGCAGCTTGTTCCCCCGGAGGTTGCAGCACAACATATTCTTGGCGATTATTCGTCTGCAGAAACCAGACGTTTATGTGCAATTGTGCTCGTGCCCTATTGTCCCATGTCTACCGCCTTGGGGAGGGCCTGTACAGTTCCCTGCAGCTGTAACTGTTCCTGAGTGTTGTGCCTTTTGTTACAAAGTGGCGCGCCTTTGTGTCTTACTCAGACATGTTTTTAAATTATTAAATGATCCTATCCTTCTCGGATATGGGAATTTTCAGTCTGCTTCGAATGGTGCACCTCATTAGACATGTGGAGATGATGTAATCTCCTGACTGTTCTTTTTTGAGATCCTTCCCAGTTTTTTGGAAGATTAGGGCTCCGTTTGGCTGGTCCTGCGGTAGGCCTGTTTTCTTACTGGGCTTAACCTACAGGTTGCCTTATATTTTCTTTTTATCCGACTAGGATGCCTTTTAATTTGTTTATTATTTTCCTTTGGGAATCTTAAACTGTGATCGATACTCTCTGTTACTTCTGCGGAAGTGATTTTGGGGACATGTTAGTCCTATGTTTGTCTGTTTTCAATTCTTCCCCTCTGAGGGAGGATTTATGCAGCTTCACGGTTAGGACCCAGGTTGCAGGCTGGTCCTGTTGGGTTCGGTTCTGTCTTGTGGCTTTTTAGACACGTGGCGCCATTCTGATTGGCTGATCCGGTCGAGGTGCAGAGTGCTCATGTTATCATTTGTTTTACATTCAACTAAGCATTCTAGAGGACCTGTGGTTCTACAAGGCAGGAAGGATTGTCTCAGTCCTTATATCCTTCAATATGGATGACTGGGTCAGTAGAGCTGCATCATTCTCTCTTGCATCTGGTATTGTCGGACCTTAGAGTTCCTCCCCCACGTGGTGGAGAGTTGGAGGGCTTAGCACCTTCTTACTGCCGAGTGAATTGTTTGACCTTTTTCTTTCAAAGCTCTGGGATTGTCCTTTTGGACTTGGTCCTCAGCAGCTAGTAGTTTGAAGGGTAGTTCAGCTGCCTTGCAGTGGTTGAGTTGCAGAATGTAACCAGCTGCAGCTATTGCACATCGACTGTGTACTGTCTAGCTGTTTTTCTGAGACTTTTTGGTCTTCCTTTGTGATCTCCATGTTAGATCTCCTTTTAAGGGCCTGGGAGTTTGTTCCCTGTTAGGGACACTGGGCGTAGTTTCCTTGGGTTTGTTGGGGTTCCTCCTGGAACTGGGCTTGGTTTGCGCCCCTTTCTCCCTGTGATCATCCTCTTGTACGGAGGTGATATGGAGACCAGCCTTTGCTCGAGTGGTTTTGACCTTGAGGTATCCCCTTGCCTTATTGTCCTGAGGCTGTTGGTGAGTCTAGAAGCTCTAGCATCATTGTACAACTTTTACCGCCTTGGCTCCTTTGGAGAGTGGGACTTCGGCAAGGGGTGGTCTCTTCCCTAGGTCGGGACTTACGAGTTTTTCTCGTTATCCGGGTTGATCTGGATATTGCATTAGTATCCCCTGTGGTCTGGGTTGTTATTCAGACGGGGTGTTAAGTTTGCAGGTATTGTTTGTCTAAACCATTGAGGGTTCTGACCTGTTCTCCCTGGGGATTCCGGTTTGCTGAGTTTCACTCAACATTTTCCCTTGTGGATCCCTTTGTGGGTTGTTAGCCGACCTTTCCGGGTTGGTTCGGGGTTCCCCAGTTCCTGGAAACTTGGGCTATGTCCTTTTTACTTGGATTACTTGACCTGATCTTGGTTGGCCAGGTTTTCTGAGTGTCGTTGCTTGTTTTGCACCTTAGGCGGTTTCCCTTGGTCAGCTTGCTGTAGTATCCATTGAATTCACTGCTTTGCGGGTGAATGGACTTGCAGTGTCACTGCTGCTACTATTGCACATTGGTTGCGTGATTAGCAGGCTAGTTATTAGGGGAATCACTTTCAACAGGGCTTCTGAGTTGGGGATTAATCTCTCCTTTAGTCTGTGGCTTGTGGAAGGTGCTGCCTTTTCAACATTTCCCCTTCTTGGGTGAGAGCTTAGTCTCCTTTTTATGGAGATGTGGTCCCTTTCTTAAGGCTTCTCCTGGATCAGGAGATGGGACCTGTGAGTTTCCCTAGCTGAGAGGCATATTCTCTCTGGGTTGTTACGTTCCATTTGGAGTCTTGCTGGCTCTGTGTCAAGACTAAGTTGGACCTTTTTGCTAGATCCTTTGGGTTTATGGTCCTGTTGTCTGTACTCAGGCATCGGGTTGCACCCGTGCTCTGTAGCATTGGCTGTGGCCATTCTTCCGCTCGTTTTTGAGCTGGTTTTGGGGTTCTTCTATTCCCCTGTTTCAGACCTGCTGTTGCTGGGGCTGGCCTGGCTGGGAGTGGTTTCTGAGAGACGTTGTCATCTCCAGGATCTATGTGGGCATAGTAGCTAAGCTAGCTCCCTAAGCTTACAAGCAGAGGGTCTAGAATTGTTCCACCTCGAGTTCTGGGTGTCGCTTCTCTTTCTTGGGGGACCTCTTGGAGGTTATGATTGCCCTTTTTTTGGAAGACCTGTGGGTAGGTCTGGCAGCTGGGATTGCCTAGAGTGTGCTCTCTGTCTGGGAGTGGTCTTTTTCAATCTGTTCTTTTGCTGGCCACTTTTGCTCTCAGCAAATATTTTCTGTGTCATCCTGAGGATGGCGGTGTGTTCTTGACTCCGAGTTTTTCGTCTGGTCTGTTACATGTTTTTTTGTAGCGGAATATTTCAGTGTTCCAAGTTCGGACTATGTGAGGACGTCTACTGTTGTCTTTTGGTGTTTTTGCACAACGTTTGAGAGAAAGTTTTCTCTGTTCCTATGCCCGGTTCTATACCTCCGGTTTCTCCTGGTCTAGGCGTAGTCTCCCCTTGTCTGTAGGGACCCATTTGGGCCCTTGTGAGCTGGGCTCGCTCTGGGGGGTTTTCCTTTATGGATTTGTGACCTTTTGGTTTTTTCCTTCTGTTCTCTTGGCCCTAACCCTTTGGGAGTTTAGGCTGGTGTTCCCTTCTTTAGTGAGGGGTGAGTGGTGAGGGACCGACTGTTGGGCTGCGGTGTCTCCTGGAGGCCTGTTGGCTCAGTTGAGTCCGATTTTGCAGTCTCTAGCTAGGCTCTGAACTACCTGCGGGTCAGTGTCCTTGGGGTTTTTTCCTTTTAAAGTTTTCTCTGCTTCAAACAAAGCTGGGTTCTTTGTGGGCAGTGGTTTCAGGTTTGGTGCCCTCAGAATGGGCCGCCTATTGTACCCTCCTGCCTTGGCATTCAGTGTCCTCTATAGCTTGGGTATTGTTTTCCCAAAAGTAATGAATGCAGCTGTGGACTCTTTCCATTTAAGAAGAAAAACATAAATTATGCTTACCTGATAATTTTCTTTTCTTCTGATGGAGTCCACAGCTCCCCACCCGTATTTTTTTATGTGGGGCATCCTTATTTTATTCTTCTGGCACCTTTCACCCTGATTTTTCTTCTACTGTTCCTTGTTCCTCGGCAGAATGACTGGGGGATGAGGGGAATGGGGGGAGTATTTAAGCCTTTGGCTGGGGTGTCTTTGCCTCCTCCTGGTGGCCAGGTTCTTATATTCCAAAAGTAATAAATGCAGCTGTGGACTCTTTCCATCAGAAGAAAAGAAAATGATCAGGTAAGCATAATTTATGTTTTTTCTTCTTTTACACCTAGCAGAGCATGCCGTCATGTTTGAGATTTTTACAACAGCAACTAAATGTGTTTTACCTGTTTACATGCTTAATAGAAACCGGGTGTAAAATTTGTGTATGAATTATGTGTATCAGCTACTTGAAACTAAAACCCAATTAAATGAGCTGAGCCAGCAGAGAATGAAGACCTTGTTCACTTATCTCTATATATTTAAACAAAAACCTTCCTTATCCGCCATCTTGGGCATTCATTTGCTGGCCAATATCATGAATGCACATGTCTAATATACACAGTGAGGTCAATGAAACAATGGAAACAAATTTTTGTACATCTCTGTCCTAACCCCCTCCCCCTCTCGGAGCATTTTTTTTTTTTTAAACTTTCTTGTTTACATATCTTTTTTATAACCAGTAACAGTATTGAAAATGTCATTTAAAATCAGTTATTTCATATGACAAAATCATGGTAAAGGAACTATCTGTAAAGAATTAAATACACTCCAGCAGGTAAAAGTGATCATGGGAAAACATTAAATGCTGCCGCAGTTTTAAAATCCATTGTATAAAAATATTTGAATGGTAGAATTAACTTAATGGGGTATTTGCTCTACGGTTTGAGTGTCCAAAACAGAAATCTGTCCAACCATCTGAAATTGATGATGTCACATACTGCATAAGGCAGTACAGTTTTATATACTGCAGAGGATGCTACAAATGAGCCCATCATGTGCCTTATATAGATAAACTGCTTATTTATTTCTATAATAAAATTAATTTAATTTGCATTAATAGCACTCACCAGAGGCAAAGAAAACAACTGACACCTGAATAGCATGGTATCAGTTTCTAGATGATGCAACATATCCCATTAATCAAGAGGTCAAACATTATTATCAGTACAGCATTTATTTGACTTACTAATACTTGGAGGGGTAAAATTGTGCATCCGTGTAATTCAGATATTAGTATCAGATGACTATTTGCCATTTAAATTAATAATTTCATTAGCAGCATGTTTTAAGTTCTTAACACATATTTTATAGTTAACTTTTTATGTTCTTTTTTCTGTTTCGTAAAATCATCTTGGTCTATGAACTGTTATAATAAAGACATGTTCTCCTAGAATGCTACCGTACATTGCTTTGGATTTTTTTTAATAAATCATAAATGAAACAATTTGTCATTTAACACCTTATTAACTATGTGCCCTGTGAACTGTTTGTCTTCATTTTTTTCAATATGAGAAGATGTTCTTTCCACTACATAATACTTATATTCATTATCTCTACTGTCAAATCCTGAATTGTAAGTGCCTTCATTATGTCCTGATAATGTCATTTAAAATCCTGTTGCAACATGGGAAAATAGCTTTTAAGACAATTTTGACAAGAATAACTATGTATGAAATGTAAAAAAAAAAATGTGGTTTGCTATCATTATAGATATTATTCTGCACATTTATTTTATTGACGTTTTATTATTATCTTTCATTATAAAGACCTCTGAGTATTGTTGGTATTGTACATTTAGTCCACAAATGGTAAATTCAAATATGGGAAGGTTTCATACTTCCCTGATGAAATAATGATATAAATAAAACCTTAATGGTTAGACATGTTAAATTGATAACCATAGATATACTGTAGGTATAGGGATATGCACTGGTGACATTGGGGCCAATCCCAGTGCCTAAGATGGCGGCCACAAACCATATTTGGCAATTTTTGGAGATGGATTTATTCTTGTAAAATTGCAACACACTGATCTGGATTTACATAGAGCTTAGTGTGTTGCACATTCACAAGAAAAAATCTGGCTCTACAAATGGCAAAATACAGCCTGCAGCCTCCATCTTGGGCCTTAATGCCACAAATGCACATTCCTGCTGTACACCACCGCAATCTCAGATTTACAGTTGTTTGAGTTTTCCAATTCATGTCTCACACATAACCGCAAAAAATATTTAGAACAAAAATTACAACCTCAAGACTTAGGATGCACACTTTCAAAATTACTTATGTAAATGATTGTAATTGTTAAATATTCACATTTGATTTTTTATGGTAAAATAGTCTTGACTGACAGAATGAAAATTATTTCATTCTATTTCTATAGTGTTCCAGGGGACCGTGGCATTTCCAGGACTTAATTATCGG
The DNA here is from genome assembly GCF_027579735.1 of Bombina bombina. NCBI lineage: Eukaryota > Metazoa > Chordata > Amphibia > Anura > Bombinatoridae > Bombina > Bombina bombina. The sequence continues at coordinate 1,075,488,973 of NC_069500.1, forward strand.
AGGGAGGTCACATAGCAGAAGCCCACCTATAGTTGTGGGCTGGTTGTGACAGGAGGGCCTGGGCAGGGTATTCTATGGGTTGTGCCATGCATTATGCAGGAGGGTTTGGTGATCCATGGGTGAGCCTGAGAAGAGCTAGGGGAATCCTGTACAGAGAAGTGAGAGGGCACATGGTGTGCAGACATTATGTTTGGGGGTCCAGAACCAATTAGGGTTTTTGCTGTAAATGAGTTGTATATTGTATCACTGCCTTGTTTGTAGTTGGTTTAGGCAATTTGCTGCATTTTGAAAGGAACCTAGGTAATAGACTCTGGCATTCCTAGGGAGCATAGAACAAGAACAACATGTTAATTATGTGGGCCTGAATTAGCTCACCTGTATTTTCATTGGAGAGGCTCTATATAAACAAAAGTATTTGAGCACAGAATACATTATTTTAAGTCTATTACATATTAAAATCTATTAGAGTTGGACTCAGGGAGTTTTACTTGACATCGGAAGATGAAATTAGACCACCAACACATTTCGTTAGGATTCTGATTCTATTCATTATTACTAGTTTGTTCCTGACCTTTGGGAACCACTAACCTCAATTTTGGATCTGGTTTATGTAACTTCCTGGCTGTGCTTAAAGGAACACTCAATCAAAATTAAACTTTCATTATTCAGATAGAGCATGCCATTTTAAACAAGTTTCCAATTTACTTCTATTAACAAAATTTGCACAGTCTTTTTATATTTAAATTTTTTGAGTCACCAGCTCCTACTGAGCATGTGCAAGAATAAGTGTGTATGCATTTGTGAATGGCTGAAGGCTGTCACATGGTACGTGTATGCATTTGTGTTTGGCTGATGGCTGTCACATGGTACAGGGGGAGTGGAAAAAGACATAACTTTTAAAATTGTCAGAAAAAAAATCTACTACTCATTTGAAGTTCAGACTAAGTGCTATTGCAATGTCTTGTTATCTTGCACTTGTTGATTATGCAAATCTACTGAGGTGACTGGTCCTTTAACCTTTGAGTTGTACCCTATTACTTTTTCACTCTGATTCCATTCCCATTTGCTTGTGCTGGTTTGACCCAGACTGTGCAACTAATCTACCACTATTAAGCAAGATCTGGTTTATGTATCTTCCTGGCTGTGCTTGACCTTTGAGTTTTACTCAATTACTTTTTCGTTCTGATTCCATTCCTATTGGCTTGTGCTGGTTCGACCCAGACTGTACAACAAATCTACCACTATTAAGCAAGTCCTGGGCTTATCAAGCATTTTGGGATTATGTCATATAAATAACCACTTCTCAGGCATTTGGTCCATATGGACTGACTGGTACCAAGGACTAATAATTAGTAAAAAAAAATAAAATAATATAAATTAATATTTTATCACAAAGTGAGATCACTAGAAGCTCTTGGGGAACAAGTGCTACTAAGCACCCCATTCATTATTGTAGCACCATTGTTTCTTAAATGAGTCAACAACTATAAATGTACATGTGTAAATTTGCATGGCACTTACCTGGTTAGTTGGTTGGTTGCTTGCTGTGCTTATAGGAAGGCATCACAACAGGAGGCTTGGGGCGAAAGCATGGTGACTACAATTAACAGGGGATTTCTCCCCCTTGTATCAGTCCTTCCCAAGCTTTAGTCTATACTTCTGATAATTTGGTACAGGAGTCCTTGCAGTTTGGAGCTATAATAGGGTTAATTCCTACTTGTGTGAAGAGAAGAAACATGAACTTGTGTTTTTATTTTGGGAAGACTGGCAATTTTTTACATACTTGCCTAAGCAGGAGCCTAAGGATGGTAAAGTGGAACCTGCAGCTGAGTTTCTTAATACTTCCTCTGTTCATGTTGCTTCATATTTGTTTGCTACAATCTCTCTGCAGTGGCTCAAATTGAAAACGGAGATTAAATCCATTATTGGTTCTGGGCAAGTAACTGCAGTCTAGCAGCTAATGTTTGAATTCCACTACAGCTTAAGGGGTAGATTTAACAAGCAGCAGATGCTGCTTTCTACCTGCAAAGTTTCAGGTCCACCTGAAAATTAAGTTAAGATGCAGCGGTTATAAGACCGCTGCTCCTTAACTTGTCCGCCACCTTTTAAATGACAGACTGCAATCATCCCTATCCAATATGATTGGGATGATTGACACCCCCTGCTAGGCCGTGAATGTGCAGGGGGCAGCATTGCACAAGCATTTCAATAGAAATGCTTGTGCAGTGTTAAATGCCAACAGCGTATGCTGTAAATCTACCCCAAAGGCTTCTCCAATCCAGTTGTTTATTGCTGATGGCAGACCTATAAAGTCTGGAACTGTTTTGAAATAGGTAGTACCTATATTTGTTACATTGAGCCCTGGACATAAATATAAACTCAAGGGATTATTAACCTCAGCTCCAATTCTTATTCAGCCTGAGATCCAAAGACCTTTGTCCTACAGGTGTATGCCTCAAGTTTAGCTATTGAAGCAATTCTGCTTCAAAAAGTGTCAGAAAAAAAGTCCAGATGTGGATGGATGGTAATTATGATATAAAACCAGGAGTTGTTGGTGATTAAGTTTGCTCTGGAGGAGTGGCAGCATTTATTAGAGGGCACTGCTCATTATTTTATCATTTGTATGCATCACTGTAACCTAGAGTACCTTAACTCTGCTAAAAAGCTCCATTCAAGAAAGGCTTGTTCGGCCTTATTTTTCTCTGTTATTACTTATTTCCAGGATCTAAGAATAAGAAGGCAAAAAGGACATTGCCTTGTGACATTTATTTCTCTGGTTGATAAGATAAAGTCTTCTAGCAATACCTCTCCTTCTACCTCTGTGTCTATGGTTCGTGTCGATGGTTTTGGTATTACAACAAGAACATATTTGTTCCATCTCAGATTCGTTTGTAGGTTATGCAGTTCCAAAATGATTCAGTTTTTGCTGGTCACTGGGGTATTAAAAATACTCTAGATTGCATTGCCCGTACGTTTTGGTGGCTTTAAAGGGTCAGTAAACACATGGTAATTCAAGACATTTCTGTTGTGTTGCTATAGAATAACATCAGCCAAGTCTTAATGTTTTTTAAGCATAGTAACATCCTTTTTACTTTAATTATTTATCAATAGCCAAACTCCTCACCCCTTTTGCCTTATATGGAGGATCCAATCTGGGCTTTAGTCCTCAAGTCTAGCCCTGGCTATAATGTTAGTATTGAATGCATTGTTTTACAGTTTTCATCAGCTAAAGCCAACTAGGGACAGATATATAGCAGGGCTAGCTTTAAGAAGTCAGCAGGGTGCAGTTTCGGTTCTGGGAATTAGAAATTGCTTAATTTTCAGAGCTAAATTTCATGAAAAGGGGCAAAATAAAAAATGAGAGTATATTGTAAATTTGTTTCATTACACATTACTAAACATTTTGTATACAAATCTCAAGGTGTTCACTTCCCTTTAATTGGCTGAAGATGTATGCCAGTTTATCTTCTCCTGTATGTCTGTGCCAGGTTGTAACACTTTAATTCATCTACAACTGATCTTCTTCATCCCTTGCTGATTCCTGAGAGTCTTTAGGATTTCAATGGACTTTATTGTTGATCTTCCTCTTTCTGATGGCCATGGCACTATTTTGGTAGTGTTTGATTACTTTAACAAGATGGTTCACAATTTGCCAGTGCCACAACAAATTTGTTTGTGTGTTGGTCTGCCATGGGATGTATTATCCGAGAGAGGTTCACAGTTCACCTCCAGATTTTGGAAATATTTCTGCTCCAGCCTCAACATTTCAAAGTCTATGGCCTCTATTTAACAAAGGTCTTGCGGACCTGATCTGACAGTGCGGATGAGGTCCGCAAGACCTTGCTGAATGCAGAAAGCAATACACTCTCCGTATTCAGCATTGCACCAGCAGCTCACAAGAGCTGCTGGTGCAACGCCTCCCCCTGCAGCTTCGCGGCCAATTGGCCGCCAGCAGGGAGGTGTCAATCAACCAGATCATACTCGGCGATGTCTGTCCGCCTGCTCAGACGCTGCTCAGGTCTCAGCAACATTAAAAGTTCTTTGTTGATAAATCCTTTTCTACTGCTTCTTGTTATTCCTGTGGAGACATGGGGGTCAATTTATCAAAGTGTCAACTGATAATACACTTGAACTCCGCATTGTATTTATCGCGAGATTGATCCGCCGTAGTTACCAAAGCATCAAGATTGGCAAATGTTGAAATTTGTAATGTAAAATACGATCCCGCGATCTCAATCCGACGCAGATCGATTCTTGCGTCATTACAGATGTTTCGAATTCACATTCGACTCTATTTGACACTTTACCCAATTTATCAAACATTTAACAGGTACGCTTGCGTCTATTCTGATGCAGCGTACCTAGTTTTCAATCCGCTATCCTTGAGGTCGCGGATGCCATAGAACTCAATGGGAGCTCATTTTCGATGCTGCAAGAGAATTAAGTATATTACATAATAAAAGTAAATTAGAAACTCTATTAAAATTGTATACCCTTTCTAAATCAAACAATATTATTGCTCCACATTTGGTGCACTAGTAGATATAGGGATAAAAATGAAAAATACATTACTACTTATGGATTATGCTACAAATTTGTCTCTCATTACAAAGCAAGGGGACAATATTATTTCTACAATTTTGTTGAAAAGTTTTGCCCAAAATTGTCGCACTAATAGATATAGAGATAAAAATGCAATAAATACACAACATAATATAGCTAACTTCCTTTTTATTTTTTGTGAAAAATCTATGCGCACCATGTTTAATCCATGTAATACAAATCCCACTCTCCACTTCGCACCAATTTTGACGCAACACTTTTCGAACCAATTATGACGCAAAGTCCTAAACAACCCACACACTAGTGAATTTTTCAACCACTTTTGATTGGAATATACATAATCACATGATTTATGACATCAGGCAATCTGATTCAAATTTTAAACTATCACTAACTAATCAAATTGCTCAATACTTGTGTCATTGATCACTCATCAGAACTTGTAAGTGCCATTTGTTACATTGTGTATTATACTTTTAAAGTATGTATATGTGAAATTAGTATTAAAGATGAACATTGATGCTGACATTAGGACACAGAGTGTAATATTTTAGACAAGGATTTTAAAATTCGAATTGATGTTTGATTCAATATAATCTTCAGCTGATAGCTCAAAAGGATAGCCCACCTAACATTAAACTGTCATGATTCAGATATAGCAGACATTAAAATCACCTCTTTACTGTCATGCTATTTTCATGGTATTTCTTCCTTCTCTTGAATTTCTTTTTCAGTAAGAGATGTCATCTTATATGCCAGACCATTTTATAACACCTGTGAAGGGGTGGTTTTTAAAACTAGATTGCAATCAGGAGGGGTTACACAGGTACAAAGAAAAAACTGGCCCAGCTCTTAAAATATCCATCTATGCAAATTAATACCTATGAAACCCTGATTACATGTTATATTTGCAATTATTCCGGCTCAGAATAATAATACATTTACACTATATACATTTAGTGGTATAAATAAACACAGAGATGAAATACAACATTGTTTGGAACAAAAAAAGGAATTTAGGGACATGTAAATATGTTTGCAATTGATTTCTGACATAACACACACATATATATATATATATATATATATATATATATATATATATATATATATATATATATATACTGTATAAATATATAGTTATATAATACAAGTATGTGCAAAGATATATGTACAAATTCTAGCATTAATAATCATTTATTACAAAAAATATGAGATAAAAGCATATCATGACTTCTAGAAATCCAAATACACATTAATTTATGTGAAAGTATCATATAACAGATTTTTTAGTAAAACAAATAAATAAAAAAATAACTTTCTTTGAGACATTGTTTGTTGAGGTATAAATTTAGCTATTTCTTGGACGTTAACAGTTGAAAAATAAAAGATTAGCTTTAGAGCAATGTGCTTGTTCATGGACAGTAATGAAATGGTATAAATAAATTTGGAAAAAACCTGAATAACCGCGACATTGATGACTGTTAGTTAACAACTGTCTGATGCTCTTCGCACCGTACTTGACGCGCATGTTTTTGACGGCTTTTTTGATAAATAAGGGTATCATATTCAGATCCGCATCAGCGATGTCTGGCGAGCGTATTGATGCCGGCAAATGCACTGAGATTGACGCTTTGATAAATTGACCCCAAGGTGTGACATTCTAGGCTTAATTTAAAACTGAATTGTCCATTGAGGAAATTAGGGCGATGTGTTTTGTATGTCCTTTCAGTATCACACAAATTATTAAACTTGTAGCGGAAAGTTTGGAGCTTTCTTGTGGGTATCAAATCCATCCATATTTTCATGTCTCTCAAATGAAGCATTGTAAAGCCAATCCATTTCCTCAATGTCACCCTTCTCTTCCTCCTCCTGTTTCTTTGGAAGGCTCTAAAGGTTATGAGGTAGAGAAGTTTTTGGATTCCCCCATTCAAAGGGGATTATTATAGTATCTCACTGAATGCGGTACAGACTGGAGGAATACTCTTAGGACCTTGTGGCTAATAATCATACACTTTTTTAAATGTTTTCCAACAGAAGCACATTTCTCAACCTGGTCCTGGTCATGCCCTGACATCTAAATAGGTAGGCCATACGAGGGTGTCAGGCACATACCTGGTTGGTCCCCAGGTCCCAATAAAAGGAAACAGCATGAATGGAGGCTCGGACGCACTGCCTCTTGCATGCTGTCAGATCCTGAGGCACTGTGCTATGAATAACTTGTGTCAACTAAAGAGTTTCCTTTGGACAGAACAACATTGAAGAAGGGGTGCACTAAGGCTAGCAAAATAGGAAACCATGTTTCTCTCAACTTGGTAACCTGCACTAAGAATAGTGCAATTTTTCTTTGGGTATCAGAAATTACCCTGTGATTGATTTGACCCAAAGCCTGCATAGGAAGGCCTAAAAGGGTCCTTAGAACTTCAGTCTGTACTTGTTTATTTTGGACAACAAAAGTTGAAGAAATACGATACAGGCGTGCTTTCAAATTAAAACATCAAGGAATGTTTTATTTCAAGGTGAAAAACATAGGACAAACACCACTCCACATGCCACAGCTGAGATCCAACATATTTCCTGCCGTAATCAGCACATACATTCAGATGCATCATACCTTCCTTAAGAACACATTCAGTAACCCTTAACCTTAAAGGTACATACACATAAGAAAAAAATATACAGATCACTTTAAAGGAAAATACAATGTACAACCATACTTATATTGAATGTAAGATGTAGAACATTTGCAAACTAAAACACTTTATCCTGGCATAATTCATCTCATTACATTAGTTCATATATTATCAATTTATTATAAACCCACGAGTAAGAGTTAACTAAATCTAATTCTGTTTAACTTGATTTAATTTTATTGTATTTCCTGTGCATTAAAATTAAAATTTAATAATATACAATCTATACATATATTTCAATTTTCACGTAGTGCAGTATGTATCATATAATCTCCAATAGTATCTAAAATATTAAAACTCTACTGTCTCACTATAGAATGTAGATGATAACGTGAAAATACCTGGTTGATATTATAAGAGATTAGCTCTAGAGTAGAAAACATATTCTATCTGAGAGGTCCTTAATTATTGTAAAAATATTGGAAAAATAGCAGGGACTATGCGCTTCCGTTCTATATCATAGTTTGAATATACCCTCTTTCCATATCATAAGCAAATCTCAACATATGTGTAGTTTAGTCATAATCCCATTACACATACGATATAGGATATCGGGTATAGGATCAAAAAGACCAATATTATAAACCCATAAATAATTTTACGTCGGATATCTCATTCATACCTGTCTTTAGTGTATATTTTCCAATACACCACTTTTCTGTCAAGTGTCATCATTCGGTCCCCTCCAGTTATCTTTTTTGATACCTGATCTATGCCTTGGAATTCAAAAAGAGATTGGACATAGTCAATTTGCGCTTTATCAAAACTATTCCCTAACCTGTGGGAAGCAAAATGTCTTGCTACCGGTGTTCTTGGGATCTCTGCACCCAGAGACAATAAGTGCTCTTTGAGTCTATCTTTTAATAACCGTGTAGTCCTTCCTGTGTATTGATTTTTACAGGTAACAAATATATCACAAACCTGGAGTTGCAATCTAGATGCTGGACAATAGCCAATTCCTTCTCTGGAGGTAAATTTTTCTCCTCTTTTAATGAAACTGTATGATTTGCAAGGTTGTCCACCGCATCTAAAATTGCCATTTCTCTTTTTTAACCACTTCATACCCTCAGATATTGGTTTAGACAAAAAATCCCATTTAAGAGTATTCACTATGGTCTCTGCTTTTCTAGACACACATCTCACACCTCCATTCACAACTTTTAATTTTGGGTCATTTCTTGATATTAGTATAAATCTCTGTATGATTTTGCATACTTCTGTATACTGTTTACTATATTTTGTGGAAAACGTTAGGATCTCTTTCTTATCCTTCCTATCACATCTTATGATATCTCTAATTAGTACTTCCCTATCCATTCCTAGAACTTCATCCATTGTTTTGGATAGCTCCTTTTCCTCATATCCACATAATAGGAGTCTATTTTTCAAATCCTGAACCTGGGACTTATACACATTAAGATCAGTGCAGTTTCTGGGTAAACGCATAAATTTACCTTTTGGTATTCCTTACAGCATTTGTGTGTTACTTTGGAAGGGAATAGGCTCACACTGATGTGTTTATTACAAAGGCACTTAACCTGATATTGTGGGAAAGAATCCCCGGTATCTATATGAACTGTTGTAACTTTGATGAAAGTGTGTTGGACATATACAGCTGATGTGTTGTATTTCTTGTTTATTTTGGTAACAAAACTCTAGTTAGTATTTATGTTTCTCACCTGTTTGTTATCTGATAATTATATTATGACCGCTGCTTTTTATCTGAATTAGGTATCTGGCCTTACCCCTGCTGTATTAAGAATTCTGGATTGATTAATTTGTTAATAATCTATGTTACTTAGAGTATCCATTGGTCTGCTCATGTTACTTTGAAATCTGGTTGCTGCTGGATTTGTTTGTTTTTTTAAGAAGACCCTGGGATTTATATTTCTAACCTGTTTGTTATCTAATAATTATGTTATGACCCCTGCTTGTTATCTGATTTAGGTGTCTGGCCTAACCCCTGCTGTATTAAGAATTATCTGATTACTTTGTTAATGATCTCTGTTACTTGGAGTATCCATTGGTCTGCTCATGTTACTTTGATACCTGGTTGCTGCTAGATTGACTGTTATCTGACCTCATCCTGTCACCTGTTAACTCTTCTGTGTACTTCCTGGGAATTGACACTTCAAGTGCTGCTCTCCTGGTGACTACTTTATCTTGTTCCTGATGACTGCTTACAGTTCATCTCCTGCTTCATTAGTTTTAGCTATAAACAAGGTCCCCACTTTATACCTTATAGCATGATATTTTCTTATTTTAAGGGCTAGATTTGTCAACGCTGAGGCGTACAGGGGCGCTTATACGCGCCCTTGTACGCATCAGCTCGCCTGTGGTGGGGCAAAATTACCCGCAGGTAATTAACATTGCACACGAGCGCAATTTTGCGCTCGCGTGCAATCCCGCCCCCTGCCCGCGCACAGCCAATCACGCACAGGCAGGAGCTGTCAATCTCCTCGGTCGGATTCGACCGAGGAGATTGAATTTTGCCACAATAGAGGTGGCGAAGATGTTAGGGAAGCAGTGGTCTGGTGACCGCTGCTTGATAAATCTTGGCGAGCAAGTTCTTGAGAGAACTTGAAGCCGAAGAGGCTTGATAAATCGAGTGTATTTTTCTCTAACATGACAAGAATTTATTTGAAAGGGGCAAAAGAGATATTTTAATTATATTCTCTAGCCTTTTAAGGTCTAAAGCCACCCCTGGTAACTGATTTTATAAGCCTCAAACATTTCCTTTTAAACATTTCCTTCACTGGTAATAAAATTACTCTGGCCATGAAACAAATTCTTCATGAGATACACTAAAAGGAAATGCATTCCTTTAAAAACAAAAACATATTGCTCAGGGGGAAAGTATATTATTGGTATATTATTGTCAGTTTAAAATAAGCTGAGATATGCAAGGTGGTTATAACTGAGTCATAATTAACAAGTGTTATTGCTTATATTAGAGTGTATTTCTGCTTATTACATCATGTTAGTGTTATATATATTTCTAAGGCTATATCTTTATAGAATTTATTAGAGGTTACATTCTAGTGGTCAGCAAGAAAACTCTCCAAGGTCACTATTATTTCTCATTGTTTAAAGTATTCTTGTCACATTGATAAAGATTTTTCCCCCCAAAGGAGAAGTGATATATTGTGCACTCGTCTCTTACTTTTTTTTAATTGTCTTGGAATGATGTAATACTATAGAGATTCATAAAAATCTAAAAGAATATTAACAAGCAGAAAAAAGCATTGCTTTTCTTATGGGAGTACATCATAAGAGATAATTTATTAGAAAATAAGTACGTAAATAAATGTGCCTCTGTGTAAAGCAGTATATCTGAGAAAATCAAACACAAAGGTTGAAACGTTCACATGCAGCAAAAAAACAGCGCTTCTAATTAAAAACATATTGCAGTAGAAAATATAATTCAGGTCAGAAGAAATACATTTATAAAAAAAAAGCTATTCTAGTGTTTCTGGTAATATGCAATAGTATACAACTATACTAGTACTACACTGCTAAATATAAAATATTATGCAGTAAATACAAAGCAATACTATATAAATTAAAGTGTAATTAAAAACACATTTTCATATATTACAGAAGATTACTATAACATAAATCATAATTTGCCGTTTTCATAATTTTATTGATGCATTTTTGCCATCATAGATCCAGATTACAAGGGGAGCGCTAAAGATAGGGCAGGGTGCAATATCAATATCGCTACACTCTGCTAAAATGATTGTGCAAACTATTACAAATCCAAAACAAATTTACCAGAGAAATTGTAGGGCGTCTGACTTCCGCAGCACTAAACATTGCTCATATTACAAGTTGGAAGCCTAAATAGCTCTTGAGGAATTAGCGTGGCCCGAGACTTGAAGTAAATTGTTAGGGTTAAAATACAAATTTCACAAGACACATGTAAAACATTAAAATAACGTATTGAACTAATTTATAAATATTTTTAATAAAAGAAAATCTGTTTAATATTTTTTTTAAAAAAATTCAAATAGTTAAAAAGGGATATTGTATATGTCAAGGGGAGTATATATATATATATATATATATATATATATATATATATATATATGTGAGTGTGTGTGTGTGTATATATATATATATATATATATATATATGTATATAAAATATATACTGTATATATGTATATATACAGTATTTATATATGTACAGTGGGGCAAAAAAGTATTTAGTCAGCCACCAATTATGCAAGTTCTCCCACTTAAGAAGATGAGAGAGGCCTGTAATTTTCATCATAGGTATACCTCAACTATGAGAGACAAAATGTGGAAACAAATCCAGACAATCACATTGTCTGATTTGGAAAGAATTTATTTTCAAATTATGGTGGAAAATAAGTATTTGGTCAATATCAAATGTTCATCTCAATACTTTGTTATATATCCTTTGTTGGCAATGACAGAGGTCAAACGTTTTCTGTAAGTCTTCACAAGGTTGTCACACACTGTTGCTGGTATGTTGGCCCATTCCTGCATGCAGATATCCTCTAGAGCAGTGATGTTTTGGGGCTGTCGCTGGGCAACACAGACTTTCAACTCCCTCCAAAGGTTTTCTATGGGGTTGAGATCTGGAGACTGGCTAGGCCACTCCAGGACCTTGAAATGCTTCTTACGAAACCACTCCTTCATTGCCCGGGCGGTGTGTTTGGGATCATTGTCATGCTGAAAGACCCAGCCACGTTTCATCTTCAATGCCCTTGCTGATGGAAGGAGGTTTGCACTCAAAATCTCACAATACATGGCCCCATTCATTCTTTCATGTACACGGATCAGTCATCCTGTTCCCTTTGCAGAGAAACAGTCCCAAAGCATGATGTTGCCACCCCCATGCTTCACAGTAGTTGGTTGCAACTCAGCATTCTCTCTCCTCCAAACACGACGAGTTGTGTTTCTACCAAACAGTTCTACTTTGGTTTCATCTCACCATATGACATTCTCCCAATCTGCTTCTTGATCATCCAAATGCTCTCTAGCATACTTCAGACGGACCCGGACATGTACTGGCTTAAGCAGGGGGACACGTCTGGCACTGCAGGATCTGAGTCCCTGGCGGCGTAGTATGTTACTGATGGTAGCCTTTGTTACGTTGGTCCCAGCTCTCTGCAGGTCATTCACTAGGTCCCCCCATGTGGTTCTGGTATGTTTGCTCACTGTTATTGTGATCATTTGACCCCACGGGGTAAGATCTTGCGTGGAGCCCCAGATCGAGGGAGATTATCAGTGGTCTTGTATGTCTTCCATTTTCTAATTATTGCTTCCACAGTTGATTTCTTCACACCAAGCTGCTTGCCTATTGCAAATTCAGTCTTCCCAGCCTGGTGCAGGTCTACAATTTTGTTTCTGGTGTCCTTCGACAGCTCTTTGGTCTTCACCATAGTGGAGTTTGGAGTGTGACTGTTTGAGGTTGTGGACAGGTGTCTTTTATACTGATAACAAGCTCAAACAGGTGCCATTAATACAGGTAATGAGTGGAGGACAGAGGAGCCTCTTAAAGAAGAAGATACAGGTCTGTGAGAGCCAGAAATTTTGCTTGTTTGTAGGTGACCAAATACTTATTTTCCACCATAATATGCAAATACATTCTTTCCAAATCAGACAATGTGATTGTCTGGATTTGTTTCCACATTTTGTCTCTCTTAGTTGATGTATACCTATGATTAAAATTACAGGCCTCTCTCATCTTCTTAAGTAGGAGAACTTGCACAATTGGTGGCTGACTAAATACTTTTTTGCCCCACTGTATATATATTTATATATATATTTATGTGCCTAAATATTTGTCAGTGTGTATGTATATATGTGTATATATGTGTTTACATGTGTATTTTTGTGTTTATATGTGTAAATATGTATGTGCACACATACATACATATACAACACATACACATACACATATATAGACATATATGTTAACTGTTGAGCCCTTCCCAGTCAAATACCTTTTTCATAAAATGTCATTTTAATTTTTTTTAACTGTTTTATGTTTACTGGTACTTGGAGTTCCTATGTTCATCACTAAGATTAAATGTTCTTTTTAATTTTAAAGATATATTTCTATATATAACTATATATACTGTACACAATATATATATATATATATATATATATATACACACACATATATATATATATATATATAATATATACATATCTATAGATATATATATATACATTTAAAAGAAAAAAAACAGATATCTAGAAACATATTTTAAACAAAATATAAATAAAATTAAGATTTTTTTTTAAGTATTCCTAATGCAGTTTAGGATGAACACTTTTGTAAAAAAAAATTACTTTCAACTTGTAACACCAGCATAAACATAGGAGTGCTATTGATTTACCTTGAGCACAGTTAGTCAACATTATATTGCTCTATTTATTAAATATCTAGGCCATAATGAAATATCACACCAGCCCTCATGGGGCCATACTTCCCTTAGTTCTCTAAAAATAGGGCTGGAAGGTGGCTTTTTGTGCATGTTGGGTTGTGCTTGTATTACACATTGTGAAAGTAAAAAATATTGTGACTTCCATAGAAGTCAACGGAGCTCGAAAGCATTAAAAAATAAAACACCCATAAACGACTGTGTATATTCAAGAGAGCTAAACCCAACATGAAACATTAATATTTAAAATTCCAACGTTCTTCACATAGCACAATACATTCTATTTATTCTTAAATACAGATTTAGGGGGCTGCACAAACTAAAACGCAGTCGCCGTTCTTGCAAATAAAGCACCTTTATTTAAGTGTCATACGTAAACGTTTTCAGGTCTTACCCCGTCATCAGACATAAAAGTTGTATGTCTGATGATGGGGTAAGACCCGAAAACATTTACGTATGACACTTGAATAAAGGTGCTTTATCTGCAAGAACGGTGAGTGCGTTCTAGTTTGTGCAGCTCATACGATATTTTAAAAGTGCACACCGGCTAACTTTCTATGCAGTAAGTGTGTGCCAAGCTCTACATGGGACTTTATATATATAGATATGTATTTTACATGAACAGTATCAGCTATATATAGAAATATATATTGAATAATAATAAAAAGTACATTATTTTCTTTGTGAATATAGGAATGTAAAATATATATTTTGCACATCGTGATTTGCAATTTAGATTTTAACGCTGTTGAATTAGTGCACATGTAAACTTAATATTTATAATACATGTTATTGAAATATTACACATAAATATAAAGAAAATTAAAAATTATTAAAAATGATTAACCCCTTAATGACCACAGCACTTTTCCATTTTCTGTCCGTTTGGGACCAAGGCTATTTTTACATTTTTGCAATGTTTGTGTTTAGCTGTAATTTTCCTCTTACTCATTTACTGTACCCACACATATTATATACCGTTTTTCTCGCCATTAAAAGGACTTTCTAAATATACCATTATTTTCATCATATCTTATAATTTACTATAAAAAAATTATAAAATATAAGGAAAAATTGAAAAAAAAACCCACTTTTTCTAACTTTGACCCCCAAAATCTGTTACATATCTACAACCACCAAAAAACACCCATGCTAAATAGTTTCTAAATATTGTCCTGAGTTTAGAAATACCCAATGTTTACATGTTCTTTGCTTTTTTTTGCAAGTTATAGGGCCATAAATACAAATAGCACTTTGCTATTTCCAAACCATTTTTTTTTTCAAAATTAGCGCTAGTTACATTAGAACACTGATATCTTTCAGGAATCTCTGAATATCCATTGACATGTATATATATATATATATATATATATATATATATATATTTTAGTAGACATCCCAAAGTATTGATCTAGGCCCATTTTGGTATATTTCATGCCACCATTTCACCGCCAAATGCGATCAAATAAAAAAAATCGTTCACTTTTTCACAAATTTTTTCACAAACTTTAGGTTTCTCACTGAAATTATTTACAAACAGCTTCTGCAATTATGGCACAAATGGTTGTAAATTCTTCTCTGGGATCCCCTTTGTTCAGAAATAGCAGACTTATATGGCTTTGGTGTTGCTTTTTGGTAATTAGAATGCCACTAAATGCCACTGCGCACCACACGTGTATTATGCCCAGCAGTGAAGGGGTTAATTAGGGAGCATGTAGGGAGCTTTTTGAGGTAATTTTAGCTTTAGTGTAGTGTAGTAGACAACCCCAAGTATTGATCTAGGCCCATTTTGGTATATTTCATGCCACCATTTCACCGCCAAATGCGATCAAATTAAAAAAAAACGTTACATTTTTCACAATTTTAGGTTTCTCACTGAAATCATTTACAAACAGCTTGTGCAGTTATGGCACAAATGGTTGTAAATGCTACTCTGGGATCCCCTTTGTTCAGAAATAGCAGACATATATGGCTTTGGCGTTGCTTTTTGGTATTTTGAAGGCCGCTAAATGCCGCTGCGCATCACACGTGTATTATGGCTAGCAGTGAAGGGGTTAATTAGGTAGCTTGTAGGGAGCTTGCAGGGTTAATATTAGATTTAGTGTAGAGCTCAGCCTCCCACCTGAAACATCAGACCCCCTGATCCCTCCCAAACAGCTCTCTTCCCTCCCCCACCCCACAATTGTACCCGCCATCTTAAGTACTGGCAGAAAGTCTGCCAGTACTAAAATAAAAGCTATATTTTTTTGGTGTTTTTTTTTTAAAGCATATTTACATATGCTGCTGTGTACTATCCCCCCTTAGCCCCCAACCTCACTGATCCCCCCCAAACAGCTCTATAACCCTCCCACTCTAACTTAATGGGCGCCATCTTGGGTACTGGCAGCTGTCTGCCAGTACCCAGTTTAGAAGAAAAAATGTTTTTGTTTTACATTTTTTAAACTTTTCTGTAGTGTAGCTTCCCCCACACACAAAAACCAACCCCCCACCCCTCCACGATCTCTTTTTGTGCTTTTTTTTTTTTGTGCTTAGGCCACTTTTAACTTTTTATTCATTTTCCGTAGTGTAGCAGTTCCCACCCGCTCCCGCCCCGTGCACGCGCCCTCCCGCCACCCTCCGTGCATGCGCGCGCGTCCTTGCGCGCCCCTGACGGTCCCGTCCCCCTCGACGTCACACAGCACACCGATGGCTGCCCACCCGCCTCCCAAGTCGGCTCCCACCCACCAACGATACCGGCCATCGATGTCCGGTGCAGAGAGGGCCACAGAGTGGCTCTCTCTGCATCGGATGGCCATGTAAGGTTATTGCAGGATGCCTCCATATCGAGGCATCACTGCAATAACCGGAAAGCAGCTGGAAGCGAGCAGGATTGCTTCCAGCTGCTTTCCACACCGAGGACGTGCAGGGTACGTCCTCAGGCGTTAACTGCCTTTTTTTTTGAGGACGTACCCTGCACGTCCTCGGTCATTAAGGGGTTAAACATACTGTAAAGTATTCTAAAAATATAAAAATATGGATACATTCTATGGATTGTTTAGAATTTAAATAATCTATAGAATATACCTATATTTTTTACTGTATGTTTAATCAGTTTTATTATTTTTTTTCCATATTTTACATGTAATAATGTGCCTTAGGAATACTATGTTTCATGTGCGTGAACCCGACCGTGTAAAAATTAAAATCACGAAACACGATGCATATGTATGTATGTATTTCTTTGTTAAAGCCCTTCCCATGCCTTTTTTTTACTAATACCTGAAATCTCATATCTTAGAGCCCTTATAACTTTTTAATGTATTTTTTTTTTTAAATATCTTTTTATCAGACAGTTGTCTAGATTGCGAGTTTGGCGTTAGGAGGGGTGCATTAGTTATGTGTACTTTATTTAATTTTTGCACTTTTCTTAACGTCAGTATTACGAGTCTCAAAACAACCTTGTAACGCATTGCGGTAACACGACTACCGTGTTTATTTAAGAAGAGTAATCAAGGGATCGTTAAACATTCTCCCATAGAGATCAATGATAAACCAAAGAAGCACGCATTTTTCAGCTAACACTCAATCTCGCTAGAAATACACACTGCTCTGACATATTATGTATACCACATAATGCACAACAAAAACACAGCTCAAATGTACTAACAACAATCAAGCAACATAGCACATACGCATTACACATTCACAATCGGAAAAGTAAAACAATAAACATGATTTACACTAAATGAGGAATACAGAAATACCTTACGATCTTGCAACACGGAACAAAACAACACGAAAAAAGAATTGCACACTCATACACAAACAAAACATTTGCATTCAAGATTACGGAACATTCGTACAAAGAAACATGTACACCACTTCACAAATACGACACCATTACAAATATGGATTTACATTTACAGATAATTTTTTGGCACAATGTTATGCAAAACGATCACTATGACATCATCACATTATACACATTCCGCGAATACTAACTCAATATGAGCATGCGCAAATTCACACAACTAATACACATTGCACACATACTAATTACTAACAAAGCACACCTGAACATACTTTACTTTGCAAACCGGTACATCATTAAACATTTACATAGGGTATATAAGCACGCCACAAGCATGGCTTCTTTGACTGTGTTGCTGGAGGATTTTTGGAGATTAGAGAGTTATTGGTATTGTGAGCTTTAGTGAGTGAGTTAGTTAGTGGTAGTGTGAGATAGTTAGTTAGTGGTATTGTGAGATTTAGTGAGTTAGTGGTAGTGTGAAATAGTGAGTTAGTTAGTGGTAGTGTGAGAGAGTGAGATAGTTAGTGGTATTGTGAGATTTAGTGAGTTAGTTAGTGGTAGTGTGAGATAGTGAGTTAGTTAGTGGTAGTGTGAGATAGTGAGTTAGTGATAGTGTGAGATTGTGAGAGAGCGGTAGTGAGCGAGAGTTTGTTTGGGTGAGTGTGCAAGTGGATTTTCTGAATAATTAACACATTTACACGCAAACACATTCAATACATACAGACACTTATTAATAACACTACATACACTTTCATCCCATTCCCTTTCATCCCATACCCTATTCCCTTTAAGCCCATACCTCATTCCCTGTAAGCCCATACCCATCCCATAGTTAGATTTTGTTTACATATCCTAATTTTAGTCTTTTTCTACATTTTTGTCTGTTTAGTATTCCCTACCCTCTTTTATTTATATTCCTTTCACACTTTGAGCAATTTTTTTTTTTGTTATTTATTTTTACCCCCTTTCATTTGGGCACATTCACTTTTTGTTGGAGTATGTCGGGAGGTTGGGATAGGGGCAGATTAGCCCGCAGCTATTAGAGCTCATCAGGCAGGCGTTTAGAGAGGAGCTTATAGAGGAGGATAGGCAGGAGAGGGGGAGAGGGAGAGGAAGAGGACAGGAAGGGGGACAGGAAGGGGGAGAGGAAGGGGGGAGGAAGCGGTGGGTGGACCCGGCCACTTTGTTCAAGATGAACAAGTGGCTGGGCCCAGTGGCGGCCAACGTAGAGCTTCACAGTCCGGGAAACAGAGGCTCACATCACAGGGGTAAGCCAAGCTGACTAGGGAGGCAAGATATACCATGGAGGAGAAGGAGGCCCTCATAGAGGCTTATATAGAGAGGGCTAGGGGGCTGCAGGCTCAGAAGCCCACCCCTAGGGAGAAGAGGAAGCTATATCTGGAGATCAGGGATGCCATTAATGCAGTGGGGGTCCAGAACAGGGATGTTGAGTCTATAAAGCATCGCTACCAGAACTGCAAAATGGAACTCAAAAGAAAGCCCTCGAGGGAGAACCAATATCTAACAGGGTCCGGTGGGGGTCCAGAAATGATTGTGGAATATTCCCGATGGGAGGATATGTTGCGTCCCAGCATCTCCGAGGTGGCCATAGTCGGTATCGGAGGAGTTGATGACGGGAACCTGCCACTCTCATCTGCCGGTAAGCTCATTTAATAATCTCTTTACATCAAAAATAAAGAATGTATTTAAGGATATGATTAACGCAATTACGCTTTTTTAGACATTATTACGTAAACGCATTCACAATTACCTTGCGAAAGTTGCATTTCACGAAAAGCCATCACATTAGTATCTAGGCTACAGGTTAGGTGTGCATTTAAACAGACTGAAAACAAACGCAAAAACACATTCAGATTGACCATATAGATATCAGAAACATGGTTTGGAAAATGCGGAAATCATATTGATTGTTATATTTGAAAGTGGATTAATGAGGCTGCCTTTGAAATTCTATTGTAAACAAAAGCATTTACATCTTTATTTGGAACTGTGCTAATATCTCAATTTCTTTCTTTTTACAATATACAGAGTCGGAGCCCGGGGAGGAGGCAGCACAGCACCCACATGCTCCTCCTTTACCCAGGTATGAGAGTGGTGAAGATGACTAACCACCTCGGGGAGACATGGAAGACATCCCTCTATCCTCATCCTTGGAAGAAGCCCCCACTGCAGAAGAGATCCCTGCAGCATCCCCTCCTGCACCAGCATCCCCTCCTGCACCAGCATCCCCTCCTGCACCAGCAGCCTGCCGTGTACCAGCAGCCCCTCAGGAAGAGATAGCAGAGCTGCAGATATTAAGAGATTTTCTGGAAGAGATGCGTGCCTCCCGGAGGGAAAATGTGGAAAGCAGAATCCAGCTGACGGAAGCAATTAATGGCATTCGACAAGACCAAAGAGAGCTTATCCAAGACCAAAGAGAGTTTATCCAAGACCAAAGAGAGCTTATCCAAGACCAAAGAGAGCTTTGCCAAGACCAAAGAGAGATCTTGCACACTCAGAGATATATTGCAGGTCCTCCGGGAGGCGCATAACGCGCCATCTGCTGCTGAGCCATCTGCTGCTGGGCCATCTGATCCGGGGCCATCTGATCCTGGGCCATCTGATCCTGGGCCATCTGATCCTGGGCCTCCTCCATCTCCTCCTCAATATTTTCCTCAGCTGGGTGATCCCAGTACTCCTCCTTCCCCTCTTCCCCAAACATCTCCGATGAGAACTTGTCAGAGGGGGTAGTTGCCCCCCCCCCAAGAGCCTCAGTCTCGTGGGAAGAGGGGAAGGAAGAGGAAGTAAGTATTTTATATATATATATATATATATATATATATATATATATATATATATATATATATACAGTTATTTAATGAGTAATGGATAGGTATGTGATGATGTGGTCTTCTTACACTTGTGGAGCACACTCTGTATATAATCTGCTTCTATGGGACCGGGTCCATGGAGGCAGATTGTTTGCAGAGTGTGTTTTACAAGTGTGTGGACACCACATCATCACATACCTATCCTTGTTGATTACATTGATTGGTTTCTGTGATGTGATGCCCAAACTGTTTCTGTAATCTTAAAGAAAATGACCATTACAATTATACATGATGGCATATCACTGTTTTGATGCCAACAACACAGCTTAAAGGGACAGTCATAACATTAATTATTGTTGGTTACAAAGAAAACACTTTATTACGCACTATCAAGTTTGGAAAAACAAAACTTAGAGAAATACACGTTTAACTTCTGTGATTAACCTTGTATCTATGCCTCTGAAAAATGGCCACTTATTTCAGTTCTTTTGACAGACCGCCATTTCAGCCAATCACTGATCAATCCAGGGTAACTATACTGCATGAGCTCAATGTTTTCTATATGAAACACAAAAAATAATGTCCTCTAGTGGTCAAAATGCATTCAGATTAGATGCACTCTTCAAGGTCTAAGAAATGAGCAGATGAACCTCCTAGGTTTAACTATCAACTAAGAATACCAAGAGAAATAAGAAAAATTGGTGACAAACGTTTGATATATATTTTATACAAATCGCATTTTTGGAGATTAAAATCATTACTGTTTTGCTTGACTTGACTGTCCCTTTAAAAAAGAACATATGCTAACATATACTAATACTTAGGGATTGTTGGTATATCTACATGTATTTGTTCAAACAAGAAAATATTTGAATAGGATACTAAGCCTGTATGCCATATTTCTATCAACGTGTTAAATAAAGTCTATTTTCTTAAAGATACATTATTGTGTTTGAATTATTTAAGAAAGACATTTCATTTAGAAGGAATATGGTTTCATGTCCTTTTAAGAGTTACATTAGAAATATATGCTCACAGTAATATATTTGGAGATTAACAATGTGGAACTCAAACATGACACAATACTGAGCATTTACATTAAAGGGACAGTATACACTCATTTGCAGAGAACTGCATGTAATAGACACTACTATAAAGAACAAGATGCCCAGATACTGATATAAAAATCCATGATAAAAACGGTTTAAAAACTTACTTAGAAACTCTCACTATGCTGGAAAGCCCATTGCAAGTGGGAAATAAAACAATCCCCCTTCTTTTGCATATGAAAAGACCCTTTACACAAACAGGAGCAAGCTGGAGAAGGTAGCTGATGGTACTCACATCAAACTTTGAGGCTTGGTTAGGAGTAAGGACTATATAAATAAATCATCTACAAAAACATATATGCTAAGAATAAATGAGTGTATAATGTCCCTTTAAGAAAAAATACCACAACATAACATCTAGAATAAGTAGGCATCTCATATATTTAGCATATGATAAAGGTCAATGCATATCGATTACTTGGTTCAAATACAATAGTGCATCTTAAGGAATTAGATATGTAGAAAATTCAACACAACACAGTAATGATTTATAATCTTGAAAATATTGTTGACAAACATATTAAACAAGATGAAGTATATTCATGGATTTGCACTTGTCTCAAAATATATTATGCAGGAAAACATATAGCTTTTATTTGTTTATTCAACGAGACAGCCATCAAAAGAGATTTTTGTGTTCTTTATCAGCTATGGTTTTACAATGTACCTGATTGACACAATCCATACTCGCCATGGTTTTAAACTTGGCTTCTCATTCACAAACGTGGGTTACGTGCAAAATCAAATATTGCGGGACTACATAAGCCAATCAGCCAGATTTAACACCTTGGCATGTGACGTCTTAAGCAACATGGCGCATCCGAGATCGCGTAAAAACGGCATCCAATCCAAAAACTCATTTTACAGCTTGGCATGTGACGTCTTAAGCAACATGGCGCATCCGAGATCGCGTAAAAACCGCATCCAATCAAAGGCGCATCCGAGATCGCATAAAAACAGCATTCAATCCAAGAACTCATTTTACAGCTTGGCATGTGACGTCTTAAGCAACATGGCGCATCCGAGATCGCGTAAAAACCACATCCAATCAAAGGCGCATCCAAGATCGCGTAAAAACAGCATCCAATCCAAGAACTCATTTTACAGCTTGGCATGTGACGTCTTAAGCAACATGGCGCATCCGAGATTGCGTAAAAACCGCATCCAATCAAAGGCGCATCCAAGAACGTGTAAAAACGTCAGCCAATACAAGGACTCATTTTACAGCTTTGCATGTCAATAAGAAACGTATTTATATTTTTAAAAACTAGTATGTGCTATATTGTTTCTATGAATGTCACGCTAGATAACGTAATACTGTGAAATATGAAATAGAATCCATTGTTGGTACTAAGGATATATTTCATTAGAAGCAGAGGATAATTAACTATTTAGCAAGCAGCAGGGTTTAAATGGACATGAAAACCACATTTTATGTTACACAATTATGTAAGACATTGCAATTTGAACTACATTTTCACATTAAATTTTAATCTTTGGATTAAATGTGTTTAGAGGTAATGTTTAGAGAAAAAAAAAATTGGTCTAAAGGCTGATTGGTGGCTACATACAGGGAGTGCAGAATTATTAGGCAAGTTGTATTTTTGAGGATTAATTTTATTATTGAACAACAACCATGTTCTCAATGAACCCAAAAAACTCATTAATATCAAAGCTGAATAGTTTTGGAAGAAGTTTTTAGTTTGTTTTTAGTTATAGCTATTTTAGGGGGATATCTGTGTGTGCAGGTGACTATTACTGTGCATAATTATTAGGCAACTTAACAAAAAACAAATATATACCCATTTCAATTATTTATTTTTACCAGTGAAACCAATATAACATTTCAACATTCACAAATATACATTTCTGACATTCAAAAACAAAACAAAAACAAATCAGTGACCAATATAGCCACCTTTCTTTGCAAGGACACTCAAAAGCCTGCCATCCATGGATTCTGTCAGTGTTTTGATCTGTTCACCATCAACATTGCGTGCAGCAACAACCACAGCCTCCCAGACACTGTTCAGAGAGGTGTACTGTTTTCCCTCCTTGTAAATCTCACATTTGATGATGGACCACAGGTTCTCAATGGGGTTCAGATCAGGTGAACAAGGAGGCCATGTCATTAGATTTTCTTCTTTTATACCCTTTCTTGCCAGCCACGCTGTGGAGTACTTGGACGCGTGTGATGGAGCATTGTCCTGCATGAAAATCATGTTTTTCTTGAAGGATGCAGACTTCTTCCTGTACCACTGCTTGAAGAAGGTGTCTTCCAGAAACTGGCA
Source organism: Bombina bombina (assembly GCF_027579735.1). Taxonomy (NCBI): domain Eukaryota; kingdom Metazoa; phylum Chordata; class Amphibia; order Anura; family Bombinatoridae; genus Bombina; species Bombina bombina. The sequence goes on from NC_069500.1 coordinate 1,075,512,677, forward strand.
GTAGGACTGGGAGTTGAGCTTGACTCCATCCTCAACCCGAAAAGGCCCCACAAGCTCATCTTTGATGATACCAGCCCAAACCAGTACTCCACCTCCACCTTGCTGGCGTCTGAGTCAGACTGGAGCTCTCTGCCCTTTACCAATCCAGCCACGGACCCATCCATCTGGCCCATCAAGACTCACTCTCATTTCATCAGTCCATTAAACCTTAGAAAAATCAGTCTTGAGATATTTCTTGGCCCAGTCTTGACGTTTCAGCTTGTGTGTCTTGTTCAGTGGTGGTCGTCTTTCAGCCTTTCTTACCTTGGCCATGTCTCTGAGTATTGCACACCTTGTGTTTTTGGGCACTCCAGTGATGTTGCAGCTCTGAAATATGGCCAAACTGGTGGCAAGTGGCATCTTGGCAGCTGCACGCTTGACTTTTCTCAGTTCATGGGCAGTTATTTTGCGCCTTGGTTTTTCCACACGCTTCTTGCGACCCTGTTGACTATTTTGAATTAAACGCTTGATTGTTCAATGATCACGCTTCAGAAGCTTTGCAATTTTAAGAGTGCTGCATCCCTCTGCAAGATATCTCACTATTTTTTACTTTTCTGAGCCTGTCAAGTCCTTCTTTTGACCCATTTTGCCAAAGGAAAGGAAGTTGCCTAATAATTATGCACACCTGATATAGGGTGTTGATGTCATTAGACCACACCCCTTCTCATTACAGAGATGCACATCACCTAATATGCTTAATTGGTAGTAGGATTTCGAGCCTACACAGCTTGGAGTAAGACAACATGCATAAAGAGGATGATGTGGTCAAAATACTTATTTGCCTAATAATTCTGCACTCCCTGTATATATAGATCGATTGTCATTGGTTCACCTATGTGTTCATTTAGAAACCAGTAGTGCCCTGCTGCTCCTTAAACAAATGATACAAATGTCCCTTTAAGAATTAACCACCTAAAATATAGATTTTCATAAATGACATGAATAAAGAGGACAAATAATATATTAATGATATTTATTTTATTATGATGTCATAAAACAGAAATAAATAAGATAACGTTATAAAAAAATCAAATTGATAAATCAGCCCCATTGGAGCCATCTGACAAGGTGCCATAGTGCATCACAGTCCTTGGAGGGAGTTGACAAGGGCCAACACAGCCCCATTGGAGCCATCTGACAAGGTGAAAGAGTGCATCACAGTCCTTGGAGGGAGTTGACAAGGGACAACACAGCTCCATTGGAGCCATCTGACAAGGTGCCATAGTGCATCACAGTCCTTGGAGGCAGTTGACAAGGGCCAACACAGCCCCATTGGAGCCATCTGACAAGGTGCCATAGTGTATCACAGTCCTTGGAGGGAGTTGACAAGGGAAACACAGCCCCATTGGAGCCATCTGACAAGGTGCCATAGTGTATCACAGTTCTTGGAGGGAGTTGACAAGGGCAAACACAGCACCATTGGAGCTATCTGACAAGGTGAAAGAGGGCATCACATTTCTTGGAGGAAGAAATTTCTTCTTATTTTTGATGTAATTTTTCTAAAAGATTTCGTATTGGTGATGGTGATTTGTAGTTGATGTAATGTAAATTTAAATAACAATTTGATGTTGTAGTGAATTTCACACAAGTAAAAGCCATAACGCCATAGGGAAATAGTAATTTCTTTATTTGTCATAGCGGGACTAACGCAAGAAAGAATGAGTTAGTTTCACAATTGTAACACTGGTATTACGAGTTTTCTTGTCTACGCATTTTACGTGCGTTAGGTAAATCTGCCTGTCGCGTGCACGAGCACGTGTTCCCCATAGAAGTCAATGGAGGAGACAAATTTGTGGAGAAGTAAAATCCAACACTTGTTTTGAGCGTAAAGTGAGTGACGTCATGTTCTTGTGTGAAAAAGTAGCTAAATCATGTTAATTTTCAAATAAAAATCTGATTTGTGTAGGTAATGTGCTGTATATTGTTTGTATGTATCGATTAGTGTATGTATGTTCCCGTCTGTCTATGTAAGTCAATGTAAAATGGCTTTGTGTGGCTTTTCTTTCAAACACCCGAGATCTCGTAACTTTGATCCGTTCTATTTTGACATGAAAATGTAAAATCTTAAAAATAAATATTGTGTAGTGTTTGAGTGTAAATGTAGTTTGTGTAATGTTTTTGAAGTGATTTGTGGATGTTTTTGTTAGCAGTATATGATTAACTACTGGGTCTGGGTTATGTTAATGATTTGAGCGGAGATGGATATTTTTGTGGCGTTACGTAAACTCGTAATACTAGCGGTAGGGAAAAAGCAGCGTTAGGAGGCTTTTTCACGCATAAAGCACAACTCGTAATCTAGCCGAGTGTTATTATGAGTCTAACTGTACTTTTAAATTTATTTTTTATGTTTTGCATGCTATTAGGCTAGGGTGAGCTGGGGCAGCATTGCACAAGCAGTGTATTGATGCCCACTTTCTGTGATCTCAGGCGCACAGGTTCACAGAAGTGAATCTTGTCCGTTCGGGGTTTGATAAATCAGACCCTATGTGTCTCTCCTTCTTATACAGAAATGAAGGATGCCCCATTACTGAGACAAAGCTTTACCTTTAGAGAAGCCTGTGAAGACCACATAGCATTGAAGTGTCTTTATAGAAAGTCTTGCAAAGAGCTTAAAAGTACACAGCCCTTGGTCTAAATAATAGGGAAGCAAATTACTCTGTATTACATTACATGGATTTGAAGATGTTAACATGCCTATAATAAAACAATAGGGGCAAGTTTACATTGTGTTGACTGTGAGGCAAATATGTTAATTCATTACCTGATTCAAATTTTCACTATGTTTTCATATTTCCTCTGTCTGTTTTAGATTCAAATTTATCAGGTATTAAGTGTAACCATAACCCCCTTTTCTTTTAACGTTCAGAAACTTTGTAATTTTTTCAAGAAAATTAGCATCTTACAGTACATGTCTCAGCAACTGTAACTTAAAGTCCACTCCAGATCACCAATGCTCTACTGGGAACAAGATGAACAATCGGTCAAACCACTGACAAAAAGGCACCAATCAGCAACCAGCTCCCAGAAGGGTATTGCTGCTTCCGATCCAAACTGCATATGTTTTTGAACAAGGAATACCAAAAGAATGAAGTAAATTGAAAAATGTTGCACATTGCATGCTCTATAGGAATCATGAACTGTTACTTCTGACTTTCATGTCTTTTTGCTATATAATAAATCAGTACATTTGACATTTATATGTAATAGATAAAATATAGTAAACATAATTCTTAAATATTCATATGATTTTATTAAATATGTGTGTGTGGGTTTTAAAAATGTTTCATAAACTGTTCACATCTAGGACAGTAAGCTGAAAACGTGACATTATTAACAGCCCCATACAACAAGCCAATAGTCGTTTATGGGCTAAGTGTAAACTTCTGCTGTTGTAATTTGGCTAGAGCACAACTAAAATATAAGAGCTTTGTAACCTGCTGGATGGCTGTGTCTATTCCGGCAGCCATTTTAGCAGCTCAGAACCAGACAAAAATGATTAACATAAATGTTTGTAATTGTACAATATTCTCACCAATGTTTTATTAGCATAAGGTAGTCTCACTGGATAGAATGAGAACCATTCCAAAAACCTCACAGATTCAAACCAGAGAGTTGAGGCATAATTGTTTTTTTTTTCACATAAGCATGCGAAACGCATAAAGATACAATTGCACATATGAAGTATTTCATCTTGCAGTCATGTCTCAATATTTCAAATATGTCTGATTTTTATTTCTCTTTAACTATATTCAGTCTAGATTACAAGCAGAGCGCAAAAATAAGTCCAAAGTTATTTTTATTACTAGGGTCTATGGTGCACTAACATCTGCAGGCCAAATAGCACAGGTTCACTAAATCCCTCACATAAGAAACTTCTATGGGTGTGCGCTGTAAAATTTATGCCAGATATCACTCGAGTACTAACATAATGGTCCACTAAGCTGATGTTGCGCAAGTGGTAGAGTTATAATTGTTTACTTCAGGTCTCAAAAAGTGCAAAATTTTACAGCAGTATTTTGGATTGCACTTCAGTGCAACACTCACCAATAAGACCAATGAGTGTGCTATTAGCACTCTCTATGCAGTCCATTAAAATGTTTTGTTTTGTGTATATATCAAAGAGGACTGCTTTATAGGTTGTTGTTTTTTTACTCATTTGTTTAGTAATGTGCTGAAAGAGTTTTTGTGAAGCGCATATCATTGACAGTGAAACTCATTAAATACATTGAGAAGTTAATGGATATGAGACTGATGTTGTTGCTTCATTTATTAGACTGAAGCTGATCTCACTGCTGTGACAAGGGACAGGTCAAAATCTTTATGAATTCTGCAATTTTTGATTTGAGATGTTGCAGTGAGTTTTATTGACATCGTAATCTACATAAATCACACAACAACATCCCTTTCACAAACTCTTTCATGTACTTACCAAATCATAAGCAGGTAACTGTCATCTGGTGTCATGTTATTTGGCTTTTATTCAAAATGTACCACATATACTTGTATAAAATACACACACCAAATGACATCTATCTATCTGTTTATCAGTCTGCCTATCTATCTGTCTGTCTTTTTATTGTCAATTAGTTCACATAGCTATAAAGAGGAAGCATATACAAAGTAAAGAATATTTAGCTAAACTATTAATTAAAGTATGTGTGTGTGTGTCAGAAAAAGCATGTGTGTGTGTCTGTGTGTGTGTCTGTGTGCGTGCTTGCATATGTCTGTGTGTATTTGTGTGTATGTCTCTGTGTGTGTGTGTGTCTATTTGTGCATGCTTGAGTGTGTGTGTCTGTATGAGTGTGTTTGTGTATCTGTGTGTGTGTCTCTGTCTGTGTGTGTCTATGTGTGCGTGCTTGCGTGTGTATCTCTGTGTGTGTGCATGTCTGGTGTGTATCAGTAAAAGCATGCATGTGTGTGTGAGTGTGAGTATATCTGTGTGTGTGTGTCTATATCTGTGTGCTTGCGTGTGTGTCTGTGTGTGTCTGTGTGAGTGTATCTCTGTGTGTGTCTGTCTGTGTGTGTGTCTATGTCTGCGTGTTTGTGTGTGTGTCTGTGTGTGTCTGTGTGAGTGTTTATGTATCTGTGTGTGTGTCTCTGTGTGTGTGTCTATGTCTGAGTGTTTGTGTGTGTATCTGTGTGTGTCTGTGTGAGTGTTTATGTATCTGTGTGTGTGTCTCTGTGTGTGTGTCTATGTGTGCATGTTGAGTGGGCATGTACTTACGAAATCATAAGCAGGTAACTGTCATCTGATGTAATGTTATTTGGCTTTTATTTAAAATGTACCACATATACTTGTATAAAATACACACACAAAATGACATCTATCTGCTTATCAGTCTGTCTATCTAGTTATTCATCTATCTATATGTCTGTCTTTCTATTATCAATTAGTTCACATAGCTATAAAGAGAGGACGCATGTACAAAGTAAGAAAGATTTAGCTAAACTATGAATTAAAGTATGTGTGTGTGGTGTGTGTCAGTAAAAGCATGCGTGTTTGTGTGTCTGTGTTTGTGTGTCTGTGTGTGTGTGCTTGCGTGTATGTCTGTGTGAGTGTATAGGTTGTAGCAGGAGGCACTGATTCATAGGGGAATTCCAAGAAGTTTCACTTTGTGTCCTCCACGATTACTCCAAGAACTGTTTCTGTGTCTGTTGAAAAATATCACATTGGCGTAGTGTTTCCGAACACCTTGTAAATAAGTGTAGAATACTCACAGAGTAGTATTAAGTAAAACGGCTCCACAAACGGTCAGGAAAATAGATACAAGCTCTTTTAGGTTATAAAAGTAGCATTATTAAGCTCAACACATTTCAATGGTTATACCGTCTTTCTCAAGAGCAGTTAAAATGTAGTATGGCTTACAAAAAAGTCATATAAAATACTGCATCACAGGCGGCTTTAAATATACAAATATAAGCGCTAACTGATACCTCATTGGATGAGGTCAGATTTACACCCGATATCGTTACAAAACAGTAAAAAAATAATCTAAAATCTATTTTATTAATCTAACAATATTAAGGTGCTAAAAATAAAATTTCTGTTAAATTATATACAATTCATCTAAATTAGATTTCATATTTAAACAATTGATTTATCAACAGCCAATAAAAACATATATATTCAAAATCGTATCAACCAATCATAGACCATTCTTTTGTTCAGTTCCCTTTCAAGTTGTTTTAGTTCTCAGTCAGGTCTGTTTATCTGTGGTACTGCCATGGGCACCAGGTTTGTACCAAGCTATGCCAACATATATATGTAGTTTTTTTTTTTAAATACCTATGTTTGGCATAATGCCGAGTTTGGTGTAGACCTGGTGTCCTGGCATAGATACATGATGTCATATGGATCTGGAATGTAGGGGAGTTAATACTAACCCAATTTGTGGAGAATATCAATGACAATAATATGTCCATTATTTTAACTCCTGAACATCCCAATTGTACAATTAATGTTTTGCATCTAACTCTATATGTTGTAGATAATTTAATACATAGTAAAAACCTTCTTTAAAGATTGCGATAGAAGAGGACATCTGGACTGGCAGACATCTTCATCCAAGCGGCATCTTCTATCTTCATCCATCTGACGAGGAACAGCTCCATCTTGAAGACCACCGGCACGGAACATCCTTCTCGACCGACGACTACACGACAAATGGCTGGTCCTTTAAATGACGTCATCCAAGATTGAAGTTCAATCCGATTGGCTGATTGGATCAGCCAATAGAACTGACCTCGCATTCTATTGGCTAATCCAATCAGCCAATCGGATTAAACTTCAATCCGATTGGCTGATTAAATCAACCAATCTGATTTTCCTACCTTAATTCCGATTGGCTGATAGAATTCTATCAGCCAATCGGAATTCATAGGACACCATCTTGGATGACGTCATTTAAAAGACCAGCCATTCATCGGGTAGTCGTCGGCCAAGAAGGATGTTCCGCGCAGGAGGTCTTCAAGATGGAGCTGTTTCTCGTCGGATGGATGAAGATAGAAGATGCCGCTTGGATGAAGATGTCTGCCGATCCAGATGTCCTCTTCTGCCCGGATAGGATGAAGACTTCTGCTGGTCCGGATGTCCTCTTCTGCCCCATCGGATGACCACTGGTGCCCAGCTGGCTGAAAACGGCTCAAGGTAGGGTGATCTTCAATGGGGTAGTGTTAGCTTTTTTTAAGGGGGGATTGGGTGGGCTTTAGAGTAGGGGTGTGTGGGTGGTGGGTTGTAATGTGGGGGGGGGTATTGTATTTCTTTTTTTTACAGGTAAAAGAGCTGATTACTTTGGGGCAATGCCCCGCAAAAGGCCCTTTTAAGGGCTATTTGTAATGTAGGGAATTTTATTATTTTGGTGGGCTTTTTTATTTTATTAGGGGGATTAGATTAGGTGTAATTAGTTTAAAATATTGTAATTTCTTTTTTTATTTTCTGTAATTTAGTGGGGGTTTTTTTTTTAGTAATTTAGTTTATTTAATTTAATTGTATTTAACTGTAGGTAGTTTAGGTAATTAATTTACTAAAATTATAGCCCCATTGTATCCTATGGGAAAATCGTGCACGAGCAAGTTTTGCCAGCTTACCGCTACCATAAGCAACGCTGGCATTACAGGGAGAAGTGGCGCTAAATTTGCTCAACGCTCACTTTTCTGAAGCTAATGCAGCCATTCAGAAAACTTGTCCGCAAGTTTTTACCGACAAAACTTGTAATCTAGCTGTATGAGATTAAAGACTTTACTATTTGTAAAACAAAAAATGTGATATATTTGTTACAATGTGAGCGTCAGAGTCAGTATTTAGGACAAACATCTAGATTTTTTAAAAAAGAAACCTTTCTGTGACTAGGAATAGAGAGAGTAAAAGTACTTTGGAGGGGGTGATATGGCTAAAGAATTAGATCAAAGAGAATTCAAATGAATACATACTCTAAAAACCTACGCACAATGGGGTCTAAATAAGATACAAAAATTGCTGCATTCATTTAATCAATTTACTGTCTAATGTCATTTTGCTACATGTTTATCATACATGCTCACATTTGCATGTTTATAGGTTAGTAAAATGTTTGACATATTTGTATGTTTATTGGTTAGTAACATACAGCTAGATTACAAGTCTGTGCGTTCATCTTTTAACGCTGAAAATATGGTATTTTGAGGATTAAAACAGCAAAGCAGCCATTACAAGTCTTGTCGGTATAGGTGTACCGCAAGTCTTTTAGCCTGTAACGCAACGTCAGTACCGCACTCTTAAAAATTACGTTTTTAATGGGATTCCCATAGCGCTGGTATTACGAGTTTCTCGTTCTGGCTAAAAAAACGGCGTTACAGCCTAAAACGACAAGATCCGTACCACCATCTAAAAGCAGTAGATATGAGTTTTACGCTGCAAATCTGTAACATAAAACTCATAACTAAACTGCTACAAAGTACACTAAACACCCATAACCTACCTATTAACTCCAAAACTGAGGCCCTCCCGCATCGCAAATACTATTTTAAAGTTATTAACCCCTAATATACAGCTCCCTACATCGCCGCCACTAATAAAAAAAAAATTAACCCCTATGCCCCCGCTCCCGACATCGTCACCACTATAATAAAGTTATTAACCCCTAAACCTCCACCCTCCCGCATCCCAAACACTATTTAAATATTATTAACCCCAATCTGCCGTCTGCCCCCACTATACTTAAGTCATTAAGCCCTACACCGCCGCCCCCCACAGTAAAATATAATAAACCTATTAACTCCTAAACCGCAAGCCCCCCACAACGAAATATACTAATATAAACTATTAACCCCTAAACCGAAAAGCCCCCGACATCGCAGTAAACTAAATTAAACTAGTAACCCCTAAACCTAACGCCCCCCTAATTTTAGATTAAAATTACAATTTCCTTATCTTAAATTAAATTAAAACTTACCTGTCAAATTAAAAAAACTAAGTTAAAACTAACAATTAAACTAATATAATTATTAAACTAAAATTAAACTAACTACCAATTAAATTAAACTAAACTACACATTAAAAAAATCCTAACACTACTCTAAAAATTACAAAGTATCTAAATACAAAAAATAAAAAAGACTAAATTACAAAAAATAAACACTAAATTACGAAAAATAACAAACGAAATTATCCAAAATAAAAAAGATAAGCTTAATGTTGCGATGTGGGGGGCTGGAGGTTTAGGTTTAATAGGTTTATTTAGTGGTAGTGATGTGGGAGGCCAGAGGTTTAGGGGTTAATAACTTTATTTAGTTGCGATGATGTTGGGGAGCGGCGGAATAGGGTTTAATAACTTTAATATAGTGGTGGCGATGTTGGGGTGCGGCGGAATAGGGGTTAATAGCTTTAGTATAGTGGTGGCGATATCAGGAGCGGCAGATTAGGGGTTAATAGATTTATTTTGGTGGCGGCAATATTGGGAGCATCAGATTAGGGGTTAATAACGTTATGTAGGTGCCAACGATGTCGGTGGGAGGCAGATTATAGGTGTTTAGACGTGGGGTTTATGTTAGGTTGTTAGGTTTAAACTTAACTTTTTTTCCCCCCATAGACTTCAATGGGGCTGCATTACGGAGCTTTTCTTTCTGAGATCACAGCTGTTAGTCTTTTTTTTTAACCACTCTCCCCATTGATGTCTATGGAGAAATCTGCACGTCAAAACAGCGCTTGTTTTGTGTGCGGTATGGAGCTTAAAAACCCCATATCGCATGCACAAGCTGGGTTTTGAAAAACTTGTAATGGCTGCGCTATAGGGGGTTAAATAACGCAACTTTTCTTGCATTTGTTAATTTCCCTATAGCACCCATAACTCGTAATCTAGTTGACAGTGATTGACAAAATAGGCGTGAGCCTAAAGCATAAATATAACAAAATATAAGATGGATCCTGTATTTGCGGATATGTGAATATTTGCATTAACATATATATTGTCACATATATATATATATATATATATATATATATATATATATATATATATATACATGCCTGCACTTAGGTAGTCTCTATTGTCTTTCACTGCTTGTCACAGTTTATCAAATCTCTGTAACTTTACATTTTTGTAACGCCAGGAAAATGAAAACTTTTTGCGATATTCTATATGTGTAAGTTCGTATCACACATGTTGTCAACAATAAATGCTCTTTTTATGTCCGATTGTGATTTTAGATCATTTGGGCATTAGCTGCCTGAGCCAAGTATTTTCTAAAGGACCGTGAGCATGAGATTGCACCATTACATCTCATTGGTTATACAACAGCATGTGACTAAGAAAAATATAAACGGACCTGACTGATAACTTCAACACAGGAAACAACTCGAAAGGGAACTGAACAAAAGAACAGTCTAGGATTGGTTGATAGGATTTTTAATATATGTGTTTTTATTGGCTGTTATTAATTCTATGTTCTAATTTAGATGAATTGTATATAATTTAACAGAAATGTATTAATAGCTCATTTATTTTATTTTTTTAGCACCTTTATATTGTTAGATTAATCAATAGGTTTTAGATAAAAAATTTACTGCTTTGTAACGATATTGGGTGTAAATCGGACCTCATCCAATGAGGTATCAGATAGTGCTTATGTTTGTATATTTAAAGCCGCCTGCGATGTAAGCCATACTACATTTTAACTGCTCTTGAGAAAGACGGTATAATCGTTGAAATTCGTTGAGCTTAATAAAGATATTTTTTTTAGCCTAAAAGAACTTGTATCTATTTTCCTGACTGTTTGTGGAGCGGTTTGTGGAGACGTTTTACTTAAAGTGCAGGTAAAGTTAACAGTTATGGAAGACACCCAGTCATTTAGCAATAGTATTTGAATGTAGTCGCTAACATTTTTTTTCTATACCAGTTCTTGTTTTTAAAATATATATACATTTAAATCAGTATTGTATCGATGCCGAGTTCTTCTCTGTCTGACATATTGAGAGGTCCCACCCGCTCTCTACGTCGATCAAAAGCGCATTTCATATCCAGATTTACAATGGGCATGCGCTAATCGCAATTGTTGTTACATTATTTAAATGAAATGTGCTAGATATTAAAAGCTGGATTGCCTAAGTACACTATGTAACAAGCTTTAGTACTTACTATGAATGCAATCGATCCGGAATGTATTTTGTATCCAATGGTTTAACGCTCATGCTGACAGCGCATGCGTGTCTCATGAATGAGTATGGAGAAGACAGTAGGCTAATACAGGTTGGAGCATGCACTTAACATTCGCAAGTAATGGGCTGAACCCCCCCGGGGGGGTGGTGGAACGAGCATTGGCGGATAGAATATCCCTAGCCTGTGTCAGGGTGCCAGGAATCAGACTAAGACGAGAAGTGCAAAAATAATCACACCTTTATTAGTAGCAAAAAATAATAAAAAAGTCCACAAGTCAAATAACAAGCCAGGAGTCAAAACCAGAGCTGTAGTCAGACGAGTCGAGTCAGGTGCCAAAGCAAGTAGTCAGACGAGCCAGAATCAGGAACAAGGAGAACAGCAAAGTCAGGAACAAGCCAGGGATCAGGAACCAAGAGGGACGTCAGACAGCCAGGTAATACACAGGAACTCTCACAAACAGGTCTGAGGCAATGCAAGGGCAAAGCATACTGAACAGAGGACCTTTAAATAATAAGTGATGACATCACAATTCTAAAACTGTAACCTGTCTCACATGGATGATGTACACCAGTCTGACCATAAAAGGGCATGCAGAAAATTAGCAGCATCACACACTATGCACCAGAGTCAGCAAGAGAGGTGAGTAAAATGGCTGCCAGCAGCACATGGCAAACAAAGCAGGGGAAAAAACCCTGACAGTACCCTCCCCTCAACTACCCCTCCCCCGCGGGAGGACAAAAGGCTTATTGGGGAAACGGGTATGGAAGGCACGGAGGAGGGCGGGAGCATGAACATCAGAGGAGGGAACCCATGAACGCTCCTCCGGACCGTAACCCCTCCAGTGAACCAAATACTGTGAGTGATCCGGAACATCAAATACCCTTCGAAAGGAGGCCACAAATTCAGGGTAATTTCAAATCACAGGTTTATTAGTCTCCCACAAGGGATTAGCCCAGGCAAGAGCTGTGTCAGAGAGTAACAAGATGAGAAATCCCACCTTAGCTCTGTCAGAGGGAAACGCCTGAGGTAACATCTCAAAGTAAATGTCCACCTGGTTCAAAAACCCTCTGCACTGAATAAGATCACCTCCATATCGCTGAGGTAGAGTTGCAGAACCGGACATGCTCCTGGTAGGACTAGGTGCAGCAGCGTAAACAGGAACAGCCATAACTTGCGGAACACTTTGGTCCAAATGTGCAGTGTGAGTTAGCAGGGTTTGCAGGGCTAGTGCAAATTGATCAAAGCGGTGATCCTGTTCATCCATCCTGGAAATGATGGTAGGTAAAAGTGGATTATTAGCACCATCAGGATTCATGTCCTTTGCGTAATGTCAGGGTGCCAGGAATCAGACTGAGATGACAAGTGCAAAAATAATCACACCTTTATAAATAGCAAAAAATAATAAAAAAGTCCACAAGTCAAATAACAAGTCAGGAGTCAAAACCAGAGCTGGTAGTCAGACAAGCCGAGTCAGGAGCCAAAGCGAGTAGTCAGACAAGCCGGAATCAGGAACAAGGAGAACAGCAGAGTCAGGAACAAGCCAGGGATCAGGAACCAGGAGGGACGTCAGACAGAAAGGTAATGCACAGGAACTCTCACAAACAAGTCTGAGACAATGCAAGGGCAAAGCATACTGAACAGAGGCCCTTTAAATAATAAGTGATGACATCACAATTCTGAGACTGCAACCTGTCTCACATGGATGATGTACACCAGTTTGGCCATAAAGGGCATGCAGGAAATGAGCAGCATCACACACTATGCACCAGAGTCAGCAAGAGAGGTGAGTAAAATGGCGGCCAGCAGCACATGGCAAACGAAGCAGGGAAAAAACCTTGACAGCCTGTCAATCAATTTAATAAAATGGCGGGCGGAGGAAACAATATTATTGTCGGCTGTTTTAAAGGTAAGAAACAGCTTTATATAATACAATATAAAAAAACTGATGCATTAAACTAGCCCTATTTTTATCAAATCTATAATATAGCGTGAACTAGTGAAGTTAACTTTACCTTCACTTTAATACTACTCTGTGAGTATTCTACACTTGTTTACAAGGTGTTCATAAACACTACGCCAATGTGATATTTTTCAACAGACACAGAAACAGTTCTTGGAGTAATCATGGAGGACACAAAGTAAAACTTCTTGGAATCCCCTATGAATCAGCACCTCCTGCTACAACCTACATCGATTTAACAGCCTTTCGGAGAGACTGTTGGAAGGTAGTGGTTCTAACCAGTGGGGAGTGCTTATCCGTATTATATATTTCTTTTGTGAGTGTATCTGTGTGTGTCTATGTGTGCGTGCTTGTGTGTGTATCTGTGTGTGTCTGTGTGAGTGTGTATGTATTTGTGTCTGTGACTCTGTGTGCGTGTGTCTATGTGTGCATGCTTGAGTGTGTGTCTATATTTGTGTTTGTGTATCTGTGTGTGTTTCTGTCTGTGTGTGTCTATGTGTGCGTGCTTGCGCATGTGTGTGTGGTGTGTGTCAGTAAAAGCATGCGTGTGTGTCAGTGTGTGTCTGTGTGTGCGTGCTTGCGTGTGTGTTTATGTGTGTCTGTGTGAGTGCATCTGTGTGGGTGTCTCTGTGTGTGTGTGTCTCTGTGTGTGTGCGTGCTTGCGTGTGCATCTGTGTGAGTGTGTATGTATCTGTGTGTGTGTCTCTGTGTGTGTGTGTCTATGTGTGCATGCTTGAGTATGTGTGTCTCAATGGGCTCCATGTACTAAGCTGTCTGCGAGGTCTTCGTGACTATTTCCGTCTAAATTTCTGCGTGCGGATCAATAACCGTATGTACTATGCCACGAATCCATTGAAAACCTTACATTTACAAATGTCGAGCGAACTTGTCCGCAACTCTTGAATTCCAGTCTTTTTTGTAGCTATAAATGACTCGCTCAACATAAATCTCGCACAAAACAGTAATTACTAAACTATCTATTTATACGCTTGTGAATTTTTCCGCACCTACCTCGTGAAATATCCCTCGCCAGCTTATAGGTGGCAAGCACCATAATAAACAATAGGGTCTATAACATATACGCCTACAACTGATTTAAAAGAGGGACAATACAATTGAATCGTTACTCACTTTTGATCCTGCTAGCCATGGAGACATGGAGAAAGCTATACAAAAATCTAGCAGTAATAGGCCTATATTTTACATAATCAAAATTGTCGGCAATAAAAATTGATTTGACAAAATATCTTTAAATAATAAATATTTTGATAAACCGACTCTACTGTATAATAACAATATGATCATCATTCAATTAAAATACTAGTAATTAATTAGAGTTATGTTTTACCTCTTAGGTCGCTATCACAATCATCTGTGATCCCGAAGATTACTTCTGGGCCTAGACGCTGCACCAGTCTCTGCTCGTAATCGGTCAGATCTGCGACATAAGCTGTTCCACCTCCGGTAGCACGGGAAGAATATTTTTCTTTTGCCAATTTGGCTTTGGCAAATCTTTTTATATTGTTGTACCTTTTTTTGATCTGGTCAACGTCCTTTTTCCCAGGTCCCTGAGCACTGACAGCATCGCTGATCCGAGTCCAGATACTTTTTTTTCGGATACTCGAAGTTTGCTTCGCACGACAACCAAATAAATAGTCATAAGAGTCTAGAACCATATCGACAAGAACCAGGTTCTGATGATGTGAAAAGTGTGGATTCTTCAATTTGGACTGTGAATCCGATCTAGAAGTAGCCATACTTAATTTATCAATAACAATAAAAGTCAGTAAAGCTTCGGGAACTATGCAGTCTGACAAAATTGATAAATTCTACTTTATATAGTGCTGCAATATGTTCCCGCGACAAATCTGACGTTTCTGACACCTTACAGTCATGTGAGACAAACATGACTGACAAGTAGTAAGCAAATAATAGTACATTCGCAACTAACAAGACGTCATATGTATGAATCATTCGCCAGTGCTCGATGCGGAGTAGACGCGAGATTTTTTAGGATGTTTTTTAGTACATATGGTGGGCGGGCAACATCTCGCTAGCTGCGAATTCAAGCGAGTCGAGCAGACACGTTGTCGGCGAGAAAATTGACGCTTTAGTACATGGAGCCCAATGTGTTTTTGTATCTGTGTGTGTATCTCTGCCTGTGTCTATGTGTGCTTGCTTGTGCATGTGTCTGTGTCTGTGTGAGCGTGTGTGTCTGCCTGTGCATGTGTCTGTGTGTCTTTGTGTGCCTGTCTGTCTGTGTGTCTGTCGCTGTGTGTGTGTCTGTGTGTGTATGCTGATTATAGTCCTCAATAAGTCTATATCAAGAATAAGTAAGATAACTTGAAATTTCTGTCCTCCTTACATTTTTTTAATGATCCCTAAATATCATAGTGAAGGATGTAGATGACATTCAGGCTTTTCAGCCCTTTCTCAATTTTTCTGAATTAACTGAAAAAATGTCTCTTCTCAGCAAATTGTAACAGTGAAGAAATGTATCTGCTGACAATACATCCTTTGTTATTGATTTTTCTTGCAGCATCAATCCTGATTATCTTGCTATACCTGGAATTTCCAACCCATAATGTAAAGAGTCACATATAATAAAATGGTAGTGCTATAGCAAACTTATGAGCAGAATTGTAGCACAGATCTACACCAGGTATATTCTATGACCTCCTTTTTTTCACCAAGGATGTGACTCTGAATTCTGCCTAAATACATGTTCTCCACAGCTCTGCTTACTTGACATAACTCACTATTTCAGAACTGTAATTAAGCCAGGCATATTTATATCCAACTAAAAGGGACAGTAAAGTTATAATTAGACATTCATGATTCAGACAGAGTATACAATTTTAAACAACCTTCCAATTTATTTCTATTTTTTATTTTGCTTCCTTCTCTTGTTATCCTTTGCTGAAATATTTATCTAGGAAAGCTCAGGAGCAGCAAAGATGCATATATATATATACCGATTGTCATTAGCTCACTCATGTGTTCAGTTAGCTACCAGGAGTGCATTGCTGCTCCTTCAACAAATGATACCAAGAGAATGAAGCAAATTTGATAATAGATGTACATTGGAAAGTTGTTTAAAATTGTATGTTCTACCTAAATCATGAAAGAAAAATTTTGGGTTTCATTTCCCTTAAATGATGGCAGCTTTGTTGGTGTTAATGAAAGTTAAGAAAGAAAATAATTTGCACTCATCTAGTATAAAAATAAAATATCTGCTAATGTGCAAAATATATTCAATCACTTTATTATCTCAATAACTCCATGCTGACAGCTTGTATACAAATGCACTGATTGAAATGTACGCTGTAAATGAATACACCATGAAACAGTATCCTAATAACATACTGCTAAACTTTTAGCAATTTCTTATCCTAGTATTTTGGCACTTTACTGCCTACTGCTTTGCTTGACAGACTATTTGCCACAAGCCACATGTGGCCCACTAAGGTTTTTTTGTATGTTCCTCAGTAACACTGAGTATAACATCTTTCATTTTTTGTTTAACCTCTTCACCCAAATATATATATATATATACAATGTGTGGTACTTTGCCTATCGTGCCGCCCAACATATATATTCGTCTGAGCTTCAGGAAGCTCAATCAGCCTCCGCTGTTAAGTTACAGCCGAGAGCTAGAGTTCCTGAGCTCCAGGCATCTGCCTGCATATGGAACTGGAAAGCGATCGGTTCCAAATGAGGGCAGATGCCAGATTGTTACAGACAGTGACACTGTGTATGTCACCATCTGTAATGAGCTTCTGCTGGTGCCGGTGGGAGGTGCTGGAGGGAATTCGGAAGGCGGATGGATGGTCCAGCAGTGAAGGGGGAGGGATGAGGGAGGCGGCGGAAGTGGGAGGGCCCTACAATGAAAAGGGGAGAGGGAGGGAAGGGCACTACACTACAGAAAATGGTGGGGTGGGGTTATGGGGGGTCCTAACTAATATTCGCGGGAAGGTGTAGAGGGGGCACCACTACACTGCAGCTAATATAAAAATATATAAAAATATTTCATTAAAAAAAAAATGCCTTAAATCTTCATACTGACAGATTGACACTACCTAATATGGGGGTGACCAGTGTGAGGTGAGGGAGGATAGAGACCTGTTTGGGAGGGATTAGGGGGTGGGAAGAGTCAGGTGGGAGGATAATCTCTACACTAAATCTTACATTAACCTTACAAGCTACCTGATTAACCCCTTAACTGCCAGGAATAATAGAGTGTGGTGTACAGCTGCAATTATCAGCTTTCTCATTACTAAACAATGGCAAAGCCATATATGACTGCTATTTCTGAACTAAGGGGATCCCAGAGAGGCTTTTAAAAACATTTGTGCCATGATGGCATATGCGGTATGTAAATAATTTCAGTAAGAAACCCAAAGTTTGTGAAACTTAGCAATTAGTTTTATTGGATTGCATTTGCCGGTTGAATGGTGCCATGAAATACCAAAATGGGCCTAGATCAATACCTTGGGATGTCTACTTAAACAAAATATATACGGCTAGATTACGAGTCTTGAGTTATGAGTAAAAAAGCAGTGTTAATGTTAAGGCTCATAACGCTGCTTTTTTACTACCGCTGCTATTACGAGTCTTGTAGGTACAGCTGTCCCGCACACTTTTTTGGCCTTACCGCAAATCAACTTACGCAATTTGCGTATAGTCTATTTTCAATGGGACTTCCATAGCGCTGGTATTACAAGCTTTTTTTTTTAGGCCAAAAAGTGAGTGGTACAGCCTATCCCGCAAGAATCGTAACGCATTCTAAAGTCAGTAGTTAAGAGTTTTACACTACAAAGCTGTAGCATAAAAATAATAACTAAAGTGTTAAAAAGTACACTAACACCCATAAACTACCTATTAACCCCTAAACCGAGGCCCTCCTGCATCGCAAACACTAAAATAAAATTATTAACCCCTAATCTGCCAGTCCAGACATCGCCACCACTATAATAAACATATTAAGGTATTAAGGTAGGAAAAATCAGATTGGCTGATTCAATCAGCCAATCAGATTGAAGTTCAATCTGATTGGTTGATCCAATCAGCCAATCGGATTGACCTCGCATTCTATTGGCTGTTCCGATCAGCCAATAGAATGCAAGGTCAATCCGATTGGCTGATTGGATCAGCCAATCGGATTCTTCCTACCTTAATTCCGATTGGCTGATAGAATCCTATATGCCAATCGGAATTCCAATCGGAATTCCAGGGATGCCATCTTGGATGATGTCATTTAAAGGAACCGTCATTCGTTGTCTAGTCATCAGTCAAGGAGGATCTTCCGGTCTGGATGTCCTCTTCTGCCCGGATAGGATAAAGACTTCAGACCCTCTGGAGGACCTCTTCTTGCCGGATTGGATGAAGACTTCGGCCTCGTTGGGTGGAGACGGCTAAAGTTAGGGTGATCTTCAGGGGGTTAGTGTTAGGTTTCTTTAAGGGGGGATTGGGTGGGTTTTAGAGTAGGGGTATGTGGGTAGTGGGTTTTAATGTTGAGGGGGTATTGTATTTTTTTTTACGGGTAAAGAGCTGATTATTTTGGGGCAATGCCCCGCAAAAGGCTCTTTTAAGGGTTATTTGTAATTTAGTGTAGGGGAGGGAATTTTATTATTTTGGGGGGCTTTTTTATTTTATTAGGGGGATTAGATTAGTTGTAATTAGTTTAAAATATTGTCATTTCTTTTTTATTTTCTGTAATTTAGTGTGTTTTTTTTCCGTAATTTAGTTTATTTAATTGAATTGTATTTAATTGTAGGTGGTTTAGGTAATTAATTTAATTATAGAGTAATGTTAGGTGTAATTGTAACTTAGGTTAGGATTTATTTTACAGGTATATTTGTATTTATTTTATCTAGGTAGTTATTAAATAGTTAATAACTATTTAATAACTATTGTGCCTAGTTAAAATAAATAAAAAGTGGCCTGTAAAATAAAAATAAATCCTAAGCTAGTTACAATGCAACTATTAGTTATATAGTAGCTATATTAGGGTTTACTTTATAGGTAAGTATTTAGTTTTAAATAGGAATAATTTATTTAATTATAGTAATTTTATTTAGATTTTTTTAAAATAGATTTAAATTAGGGGGGTGTTAGGGTTAGGGTTAGACTTAGGTTTAGGGGTTCATACATTTAATATAGTAGCGGCAACGTTGGGTGCGGTAGATTAGGGGTTAATAATTGTAGGTAGGTGGCGGCGATGTTAGTGATGTCAGATTAGGGGTTAATAACAAATTTTATAGTGTTTGCGAGGCGGGAGTGTGGGAGTTTCGGGGTTAATACATTTATTATAGTGGCAGCGATGTCCGGTCAGCAGATTAGGGGTTAATAATTGTGTCTAGGTGGCAGCAACGTTGGGGGTGGCAGATTAGGGGTTAATAACTATAATGTAGGTGTCGGCGATGTTAGGGGCAGCAGATTAGGGGTTCATAGGTATAATGTAGGTGGTGGCGATGTCCGGTCGGCAGATTAGGGTTTAAAATTTTTTATTTTAGTGTTTGCGATGTGGGGGGCCTCGGTTTAGGGGTTAATAGGTAGTTTATGGGTGTTAGTGTACTTTGGAGCACTTTAGTTAAGAGCTTTATATTCCACCGTTAGCCCATAAAACTCTTAACTACTGACTTTTAAATGCGGTAGGAGTCTTGGAGGTAGAGGCTGTACCGCTCACTTCTTCCAAGACTTGTAATACCGGCGTTAGGAAAATCCCATTAAAAAGATAGGATACGCAATTGACGTAAGGGGATTTGCGGTATGGAAAAGTCGCGGAATAAAAGTGAGCGGTACACCTGTACCTGCCAAACTTGTAATACCAGCGGGAGTTAAAAAGCAGCGTTAGGACCCCTTAACGCTGCTTTTTAAGGCTAACGCCAAACTCATAATCTAGCCGTATATATTTAAAGCCATGCAGAAATGTTTCCTCCTTAATACACATATGGTAGGTGCCCTTTTCGCAGCTATGCGTTTTTTATTAATTAATATATATATGTGACATTCCAGTTTACTGCCCCTTTATGCAAGGACTTTCCAGATGCAAGGAGGCATTTTATCTAAGATTTTTACATCTGCATAAAATGTTATACTCTCAGGCTAAGATTGCTCAGTGTTTGAAATGAGACAGGGTAACTTAAAACTGCTCAGTTTACACTACAGCTGACTTAATTTTGAAATACATACAAACAAGCCTAAATCCTGCATTTAACAAGATCTAATGGTATGAGTACCACAGCTTATGCTTCCACCAAGACCATATAGAGTACAGCATTTTCAAAATCCATAAGTACAGCTGACAGATGGGAACATTTGTACACTATATTTGAAGTGGTGCTCTTGGTTGGGGAAAATGGGGGGGACACATATGTCAACCTTTTAAAAGTACTTTTCTTCATCTAGCCATCTACCCAGATTATTAATGTACAATTTTGAATTCACAGAATTATTTTTGTTTGCACATTTACAATTATGATTCTTTAAAAAGTAATCTCTTAATTTTTTATCATGCATGTCACACACTGTTGATTTAGGGGATGCAATGTGCAGAAATGTTACCTCCTATGAGTGTTTCTGTGGGTATCTGTGTTTATGGCTTTGTGCTTTTGTTTGTGTCTCTATGAGTGTGTATGTATTTTTTTTGGTGGGTCTCTCTGTGAGGGTGGGTGTGTATGTCTTTGTGCATTTTCTGTGGATGACTGTGAGTAGGCCCGGACTGGCCGTCGGGCATACCGGGCATTTGCCCGGTAGGCCGCAATGTAGTTTAGCCCCGCCCACTGCGACCTCACGGCAATGGAAAAAAAAAATTGAGAACTTTTTTTTTTTTAAAAATATGTAATAAATAAATCTTAGAATGTTTTATTATAATTTATATATATGTTTTGTTTATTTGTACTACTGTCTGCAGCACAAATCATGATTAGCAACTTTACTTTGGAGGTCATTGCACTGGTCAGACTGGTACGGTACCGTTACCGACCGTACAATAGATTCATTCAGAATATAACCACTGTCCACAGACTCCACAACCAACTAGTCTCTCTCAGTCTGGAGGCCTCTGGAGTCTGACTGGCTGGGAAATCGGGAATCAGGATTCAGGGCCGCCGCACCGCCATCTACAAACATTCCTCCCATTAGTCCACTGTCCTCCCATTAGGATTGGTCATAGCCTCCGCACATGCGCACTTCCAGCCTGGGTCTGAGCGCACTATGAGTGACGTTAGACAGCACAGTGAAGTGATAGACAGTCACACACCCTGCACACGGCTACACTACACTCATGCCGCGTGCCGGGTCCACGTGACAGACACACTGAGGCTGCGAGGAGGGCGGGCGGCGATAGTGGAGCTGAGGCTAGCAGGCGGCGAGGACGGAAAAAGATGTTGCCCTGGGCCAGGTGGCTGGGTCCTGACTCCTGTCTGTGACTCCTGAGTGACAGTCTCTTCCTCGCATTCCATGAGGCCGGCGGCGGGGGGCTGCCTAGAGTCTAGAGACAACAAGCAGCAGCGAATCCAGCGATGATGAGGATGTCAGGACTGAGGAGGCTGCGACTCAGCACGTGGCCAGCAGCAGGGCAGGTAGGTGACCGTGAGGTCTGATCTCAGAGAGGACCTTAACTAAGTAAAGTTTTATTTACATATTTTAATATACTTACTAAAGTATATATATATATATATATATATATATATATATATATATACAATATAATATATTATTAATTATACAGTATGTTACGTAATTAACATTCTAAGTGATCATCTCAGACTGCCATAGAACTATGTTTGAGAGTTGATGAAGGGAGTAGAGAACTTCTCTACTCCATCAACTCTCAAACATATTTCTAAGTGCCTGAAAAAGGTAGAAAGTGGCGGTGCAGTTACGTAACAGTTTAAAGAGATTTGTTTGTAGAAAAGGACAAGGTGAGGCATGAAGGAGAAGATGCAGGGTTGAAGAGGGATTTTAAGATAAGGGTTAAAAGAAGATTGAAGAGTGAGAAACTGTAGGAAGCTAATATAGGCACTGTCATGCAGCATCAAGGGATGAATCAATGAGAAGTGAAATGCTCCAGATGTTTAGAACAAATTGAAGTGAGGATAGGTTAATATTGCATACTACTAGTACACAACTGTATCAGCCATGTTCTACCAGGACCTCAGTACCCCCTTTTACAGATCAGTGACACTGGTCTCAGATACCTTACATTCCCCATCAAAATTAAAACTGGGAGATACTATTTAGTATTCCCTTGTGTGTTATACAAATGTGTATGCTATGCCTAGTACTTGAATGTGCATGCTTTGTGTTTTTTGTTGTGTTTCTGCATGTATGTGAATCCTGTGTATGTTATGTGAATGCTGTGTAGTGTGTGTGTTGTGTGCCTGCATGTATGTGAATGCTGTGTAGTGTGTGTGTGTGTTGTGTGCCTGCATGTATGTGAATGCTGTGTGCCTGCATGTATGTGAATGTTGTGTAGTGTGTGTATGTTGTGTGCCTGCATGAATGTGAATGCTGTGTGTCTGCATGAACATGAATACTGTGTAGTGTGTGTGTGTGGTGTATGATGTGTGGCTGAATGTATGTGAATATTGTGTGTGTGTGTGTGTGTTGTGTTTGCTTGTATGTATGTGAATGCTGTGCAGTGTGTGTGTTGTGTGCCTGCATGTATGTGAGTGCTGAGTATTGTGTGTGTGTGTGTTGTGTGCCTGCATGTATGTGAATGCTGAGTAGTGTGTGTGCTGTGTGCCTGCATGTATGTGAATGCTGTGTAGTGTGTGTGTGTTGTGTGCCTGCATGGATGTGAATGCTGTGTAGTGTGCGTGTGTTGTGTGCCTGCATGTATGTGAATACGGTGTAGTGTGTGTGTGTGTTTTGTGCCTGCATGTATGTGAATGCTGTGTAGTGTGTGTGTGTTGTGTGTCTGCATGCATGTGAATGCTGTGTAGTGTGTGTGTGTTCTGTGCCTGCATGTTTGTGAATGCTGTGTAGTGTGTGTGTGTTGTGTGCCTGCATGTATGTGAATGCTGTGAAGTGTGTGTGTTGTGTGCCTGCATGTATGTAAATAGTGTGTGTGTGTGTGTTGTGTACCTGCATGTATGTGAATGCTGTGTAGTGTGTGTGTTGTGTGCCTGCATGTATGTGAATAATATGTATTGTGTGTGTTGTGTGCCTGCATGTATGTGAATGCTGTGTAGTGTGTGTGTGTGTTGTGTGTCTGCATGTATGTGAATGCTGTGTAGTGTATGTGTGTGTGTGTTGTGTTCCTGCATGTATGTGGATAAGAAATAGTGAACGGTGGGGGGGGGGTGAGCAGAGGGGGGGGTGAGCGGAGGGGGGGGAGTGGTCCTTTTTGCCCTAAAATGCCCGGGCCTTTTTTTGGTCCCAGTCCGGCCCTGACTGTGAGGGTGTATCCATATGTCTTTGTGCTTTTTCTATGGGTGTCTCTGTGAGGGTGTGTGTATGTATGTCTTTGTGTATTTTCTCTGGATGCCTCTGTGAGGGTGTGTGTGTATGTTTTTGTATTTTCTGTGGATGTCTCTGTGAGGGTGGGTGTGTGTATGTATGTATGTCTGTGTTTTCTGTGGATGTCTCTGTGAGGGTGTGTGTATGTCTGTGCATTTTCTGTGGGTGTCTCTGTGAGAGTGTGTGTATTTAAGTCTTTCTGTGTTTTCTGTGGATGTCTCAGTGAGGGTGGGTGTGTATTTATGTCTTTCTGTGTTTTATGTGGTTGTCTCTGTGTGTGTGTGTATGTCTTATTGTTTTTTCTGAGGCTGTCTTTGTCGGTGTTTCCTTGGGTGTATGTGCAAGTTTGTGTGTGTGTCCATTGTCTGTTCCTTTTTAGGACATTTTGACCTTACTACTGATTATTTACATCTTTCTACAGACTTTGAGACTAATGAGACCTTTCCGGAAGTCACCAATCCACCATTTAACCTTTAAATTATTGTTTAGGCAGTTCAGAGCCCTTCCTTTCAGTCACTGCATGCTGTTGTCATCATTTAGTTGTCACCTTCCTTGACAAAAAGATAATCAAAACTCCATATTTTGGTTTGTAAATCTCCTTTTTAACAAAACTGTAGTTTACCTCATTACTAGTCAGGTCAATGTAAACAAGTGCTGAGTGTCTGTTTGGTTGTCTGTGTCTGAGTGTGTTTGTGTGTTTCTTTGCATGTCTGCTATAGTGTCTATATGTAAATCTTTATGTGTGTGTGTTTCAGTGTTTCTGTGTTTGTGCGTTACTACCTTTACAACATTTCCAAGTTTGACTACACTTAAGAATAAAGTGCATATATGTTTTAGTCACTTGGTCAAACATTGCACATGTCAAGGGGGGGCTGATCAATGGTTAAGTCAGGGGCCCTAAAATTTCTAGTGGCGGCCCAGGTTGTAATGTTAGGGGCTAAATGTACTTTTAATTATGCAAAAGAATTGTTAGCTTTAGAGCAATGCCCTACAAAAGCCCCTTTTAAGAGATATTGGTAGTTTATTTGTAGCATAGTTTTTTTTATTTTGGGGTGTTTTTTTTTAAGGGGTATTAGAAAAGGAATATTTTTTATTATTTTTGTAAGGGTAGGTTTTGTTATTTTTTGTAATGGTAACTTTTTTATTTTTTGTGTAAAGGGTAGTTTTTTTGTTAAGGGTAGGTTTTTGTTTTTTTTGGTAATGTTTAACGTAGTTTGGGTAGTTTTTATTTATTTTTTGGGTATTTTAATTGGGGTTAAGTTAGGGGTGTTAGGTTATGGGGTTTAGTTGTTAGTTTATTACTTTGCAATGTGGGGGGATGGCGGTTTAGGGGTAAATAGTTTATTTATGTACTTTGCGTTATGGGGAATGACGGTTTAGGGATTAACAGTTTTATTTAGTGTTTGTGATGTGGGGGGATGGTGGATTAAGGGTAATTAGGCTAGGTGCATATGGTGGGGTGCTAGTTATTTTTCACTTTTATTGTCATTTTTGCAAGTAGGGTGTTTTTCACTTATTTTCTTATTGATTTTTATGGGAGAACACATGCACGCACACAGAAAAACGCAGCTAGAGATGTTTGCAATTCTCAGGCTAATGCTAGCGAAAAAACGTAATTTTGCAAAACCCATGGGTTTGATCAGATATGCAGCGTTGCTTGCAAAAGCCGGCGTCGGCTATTTTAGATGGATTTAGCAATCACATATACTGCGTCACTGATTCATAGAGGGTTCCAGGTGGTTCACGGTTTCTTCAAATACTTTGTCCAGTAATAGTGTTTTCTGTATCTGTGGAAAATATCACATTGGCGTAGTGCTTCCAAACACTATGTAAACAAGTTTAGATACTCACAGAATATTACTGGATAAACGGCTCCTTAAAAATCAAGAAAATATGTGCCAGGTCTATATTTAAAAAGTAGCTTTATTAAGCTCAACGCGTTTCAACAGCTATACCGTCTTTCTCAAGAGCATTTAAAAGCTTGTATGGCTTGCAAAATGAATCAGTGCCTCCTTCTACAACTACATATATAATTTTAAACAGCCTTTGGGAGAGACTGTTGGAAGGCAGCGGTTCTAATCAGAGGGCAGTGCAAATCTGTATTGTATACCTTTTTTGTTTACATATACAGCATTGCATACAAATGCAGCACATATATCTCACCCGTCGCCCGCTGTTTTTACTCCCATAAACTAACATAGATCCGGCATCGCAAGTCGGTATCACATATTCAGCGTAAGGCCACACATAAGCAGGCGCAGCAAGCCTTGTGCTGAGTATATGAGCACCACAACTCCCTGGAAGTCTTAACAAAAACCTAACACATGCGCAATATGTACCTCTCAACCGCCATTCACCCCAACCGCAATAACTAATAAATGTATCAACCCCTAATCCGCCAACAGCTACATTGCAAAGAATCGAATAAAAATATTAACCCCTAATCCGCCACCCACACACAATGCAAAGTATCTAATTACACTATTAACCCCTAATCTGCCACCCCCACATCACAAACTACCTATAAACACTATTAATCCCTAAACCGCCAACCTACCACAACTCAAACTACCTAATTAACCTATTAACCCCTAATCTGCCAATCCCCCACAAAGCAATCTACCTATTAACACTATTGACCATCCCCCCACAATGCAAAGTATTAATCTAATCACTAATCCCCCTAACCTAACATCCCCTAAATTAACCCCAATTAACTACACTTACAAAAAATAAAAAGACTACCTTAAAAAAATAATTAAAAAATAATAAAATAAAAAAATCCTAATTTAAAATTAAAATAAAAAATACAAAATTATCCAAAATAGGGCCTTTTGTAGGGCAGTGCCCTGAAGAAATCAGCTGTTTTACATAAAAAAATACAAATTAACCTATATCAGTAAAACCCCTACCCACTCAACCCCCCCCCCCATTTTGCTGCCCATTAAAAAAAAAAAGCCCTAATCTAAAAACAAAACACCCCAAAAAATAAAAGAAAAACCTAACACCCCAAAAAAATTACTCACCATTCCTGAAGCCCGAACATCCATCTTCTTCCAGGCGCAGCAAAGTTTTCATTCAGGCAGTGAAGATCTTCTTCCAGGGCGGCACCATCTTCCATCTTCATCCCGGTGGCGCGGAGACGGAGCAGAGCTGGAATGGTGGACGTGCAGGCATCCGACATGGAGGGTCCTCTTCATGCGATCATCCACCGCACACTGAAGAATGAATGAAAGGTACCTATTTTAAATTGAATTTACCTTGCATTCCTATTGGCTGAAAATTTCAAATCAGCCAATAGGATGAGAGCTTCTTAAATCCTATTGGATGATTCGAACAGCCAATTGGATTTTAGAAGCTCTGTTAGGGGTTCATTTGTATTTCTTTTTAATAACACAATGAGTCCATGGATCATCTTAATTACTATTGGGAATATCACTCCTCCCCAGCAGGAGGCGGCAAAGAGCACCACAGCAAAGCTGTTAAATATCACCTCCCTTCCCTCCCAACTCAGTCATTCTCCTCGCCTATGTTAGAACAAGGAAGTGGTAAAGTAGGTGTTAGTAAAAGATTCTTCAATCAAGAGTTTATTATTTTTTAAGTAGTGGAAGATTGTACTGCTTTGTTCTGGGGTGTAGCCGTAGTTCATATCAGTCTCTTAGAGCAGTGACGGCTTTAGAACAATGGGAACTAACTGTGTAGTCAATCCCAAAAGGTCAAGTATTTGACGTGCCCCCCATAGTGGAAGTGTTTCCTGTACCAGTAAGGGCTACAAAGATTATTACTAGGGTTGGGAGAAATGGGTATCCCTCTTTCTCCAAACCCTATTTTTAATGGGATGTTTCCTATAGCAGACTCTATTAAGGAGTCTTGGCAGAAAGGGGCAATGTCCACGCTAACCAGAGACCTACTATGCCCTTAGAGGATAGTTGTTCCTTTTAAGAACCCAATGGATAAGGGGTTAGAGGGGTTGTTCAATAGATTGTTTTTGTACATCTGGGTTACAACGGTAACCTGCGGTACTAACATTACTAGTTTGACAGCATACTATTTTCATGCGTTGTCTGATTCTATTCAGACAAATACTCCCCTCGAAGAAATACAGCATAGGTTAAAGGTTTTTCAATTAGCCAACTCCTTTATTGCAGATGCTTCCCTTCAGTTTGTTAACAGAGAGCTAGGATTTTAGGCTTGCCATATTGGGCCGCAGAGCGTTATGATTAGAATCTTGATCTGCAAATGTCTCATCTAAGTCTTATCCTTTGATGACTCCTTACAAGGGTAAGACCTTGTTGGGACCTGGTTTAACGGAGATAATTACTGTCATTACGGAAGTTAAGGACGTACCTCAGGATAGAGAAATAAATAAAAGGGACGTCAGAGTAATTTTAGTTCCTTTAGAAAATTATAGGAAAATATTTCCCCCCTCTTCCAGGCGTGTGCTGTCCAGGCCTTCCTGGAGACCCATTCAGTCTTGGACTAGGGGAAAGATATCCAAGAAGCCTGCTGTTGAATCAGAGACAACATGAAGGGCATGCCTCTGATCCAGGATCGGATCTTGTAGGGGGCTGGCTCTTTCTTCATTCAGGCTTAGGTTCGAAATGTTCTGGATCCCTGAGCAGTGGACATTGTGTCCCAGGGATACAATCTAAAAAGTTTGAACCTTTCTTTCCAGGGGCAGGTTTTCTGTTTTCAAGATTATCTGCAGACCAGACAGAGGAGAGACATTCTTACATTGTGTGCAGGACCTCTCCGACTTGGAAGTGGTTGTTCCTGTTCCAATACAGGAATGAGGTCTGCATTTCTATTCCAATCCATTTGTGGTTCCCAAGAAGGAGGGAACCTTCAGACCAACTTTAGATCTCAAAAGTCCAAACAAGTTTGTCAGTGCCGTCTTTCAAGATTTAAAACTACTTGTTTCATTCTTCCTTTGGTCCAAAAGGGTATATTTATGACCAAGGTGAATTTAAGGGACGTTTGCTTGCATGTTCCCATCCACAGGGACCATCACAAGTTTCTAAGACAAACTCTTCCAATTCGTGGCTTTCCCATTCGGCTTGCCTCAGCTCCCAAAATTTTCTAAGGTTCTGGGATCCCTGCTACTGGTACTCTGATTGCGGGGCACAGGAGTGGTTATTTGTCTGGATGACATTCTGGTTCAAACGCCTTTTTTCAACAAGCAGGATCACATGCGGAAATGTTATCCTTCCTGTGGTTTCACGGATGGAAGGTGAATTTGGAAAAGAGTTCTTTAATTCCATCTACAAGGATAGTTTCCTTGGGAACCATAATAGACTGGTACATACAGAGAAAAGCGGGTCTCAAGCGAAAAGGTGAAATCCAAAAAACACCTTTATTGTGAACAACATGGAAAGTAAAATGATGGAACTTTAAAATAAGCTACATGTAGACAAGACGGTTAGACGCGTTTCGGCTCACGCCTTCATCTGTGACCTGTGTATTATACTCTGCTAAGCATGTATATACCCTAAGGACAATTCTGATTGGTTAATTGATGCACAGAACAGTCAGTTGGTTGATACTGAGACAACGCCCTCTTGAGATTTTAACCCCTGGGAAAACACATGTTACAAAGAACAGTTTAACATCATAGTTATACATGTTTGATTATGTGTAGGAAAAAACAACAAATTGAACGAATCCAAAAAATAATAATAAAAACAAAGCAAAAACAAAGCCAAAAACAGAGACAGAACAGAGCAGAGAAGTTTACATATAGCAAACAATAAGGATAAACAATACAATGATAGTAATAGCAACTATAGACTATATATATATATATATACATATATACCTGCCAAGATACTGCTGAGACATATTGTATTTAATTTTATTTTATTTTATTTAATTTTGTTTTATTGATTGCAGGCTCTCAATGTGTATACTTATAATAGTGAACAAAATAAGCTTGATAAGGGGGATGGTTTCCTAGACCAATAACAGAGTTAATCCCTAAGTCATTATAGACATGTTAAACTGTGTAAATTGTCACTTGGCCCGTCATCCCCTCGCCAAATCAGAATTCTGTATCACTATATTAGATTACTAGATCTTTAATATTGTACCACATTGAGGGCACTGCAACAATCATGGATTGCCATAACAAATTTCTCTCAGCAATAATTGGTCTGGGACACAATGGTATACTATGTGTATTGTAAAGTTAATCACCTCTAAAAAAACCCTCCTCAAAAGAAAGAAGGGAAAAAGTAGTATGAAAACTGAACTATATTATGTTAATGCCCCTAATCACCCCTACTGTTGGAATCCCCACTCATACAACCGAACTTCTCAGGAGAAAAAATAAATTAAAACATTAAAAAACAAAACTATCTCCTACGGTGTCCATAGCACCAAGACAGACTGAATACACAGCACTAAAGATCGGGGTAACATGGGTACCCATTGATTCTTCCTACCAGGATATCTACTCTATTATGAGTGACTCCATGAACACAGCTCTAATACTATATTGATGTCAAACCTGTGTTGCCAGGGTGGTCTAAAATCCTATTTCCAGACATTTATAATGTCTGAATCAATGTTAAAACCAGACGGTACTCTTGTTCTCAGAACGAAAATCCAAAAAGCTTCTCTCTTAGAGAGAATCTCATCCAGATTTCCCCCCCTTTGGGGACGACGAATTTGTTCTATCACAAGCCACTTGAATGTATTCACTTTACAGTCATGTTTGACTATAAAGTGCTCTGCCAGTGCTGAGCATGGAGAGATATTAGAGATATCGTTAAGATGTTCCCTAATCCTTTCTCGGACTTCCCTTGTAGTCATATCCACATATTGCAGATTACATGAGTGACATCTGACTAAATAAACAACATATTTGTTCCTACAGTTTGAAAAATGTTCCAAATTGTAAATTCTTTGGGTGACACAAGATTGGAATTGTTTGGAAACCTCAGCATGACCACAAGCTTTACAGTTGGTTTTTCCACATTTGAAGTGACCATTAGTCGCCAACCAATTACCTTTCTTGGTCTGAGCACGGATCATGCTAGGTGACAAACAATTTCCCAAAGTTTGATTGCGTCTTGAGACGAAATGAAAACCCTTTTTAATGATAGGATTTAAAAGAGCGTCTCCCATGAGTATAGGCAAATTCTGTTTAATAATCTTGATTATCTGGTCATATTGCCTACTATACCTAGTACTGAAGATTATCTTTTCTTCTTGTTTTACTAAGCTGTTAGGCCTAGGTTTGAATTTATCCTTTAGAAGAAGGGACCTATCCAAAGCTTGTACCTGTGTTAGGGCTTTATCTATCACCGGCATTGTATACCCTTGTTCGATAAATTTCTGTGTCAACATGATACTTTCTGACAAAAAAGTTTCATTGTTAGAGCAGTTACGTTTTAACCTGATCATTTCACCCTTTATCATTCCAAACCCCGTGCTTTTGGGATGCAAACTCTTTGCATGCAGCAGGGCATTGGACTTAATAGGTTTGGAATAAAGCTCAGTAGAGATGGTATTGTTACAAATATCACCTATCAATGTTAGATCAAGATAGGGAATCTTGGTAGGGTCACATGTATATGTGAAACTCAGACCACATCTATTAACATTGAGGGATGTAACAAACTCATCTGCTTCCTGAGATGTACCTTCCCAGATAAAGAGCAAGTCGTTAATGTAACGCCTATAAAATCTGATACATTGACGAAAAGAGTTTTCCTGTCCATAAACGTGGAACAGCTCCCACCAACCCATAAACAGGTTGGCATAGGAGGGGGCAAATTTTGCCCCCATAGCTGTTCCACGTTTCTGGAGGAAAAACTCATTTTCAAACAGAAAATAATTGTGATTGAGTAAAAACTCTATCACATCCATTACATAGTTCTTGAAATCTGTTGAATAATTACTAAATCTGTCTAGGAAAAATCTTACAGATTGTAAGCCTAAACTGTGCGGAATGGCTGAATACAACCCCACTATGTCCACAATTAGCCATGTATAGTCCTGAGACCAGATTTCCTTATCCAACAGATTCAAGAGATGTTTGGTATCTTTGAGAAAGCTTGGGATAAGTTGAACTAAAGGCTGAAGGATACTGTCAATCCAGGCTGACAATCTCTCCAAAAGAGAGCCAATGCCCGAAACAATGGGCCTACCTTTAATAGATTCCAGAGACTTGTGCACCTTTGGAAGGTGGTGAAAAATCGGGACAATAGGATCTTTTACATAAAGATAATCTTGTGTGTCACTATCAAAAAATCCTGCTTCTCTCCCATCATCCAATATGTCATACACAAGTCTCTGGTAATCAAAGGTAGGATTTTTTCCCAATTTCATATAGACATTAGTATCATTGAGCTGGCGATAAGCCTCCTCAATGTAATCACCTCTGTTAAGCACTACCACATTGCCTCCCTTGTCCGCTTGTTTGATAACAATGTTGGAATTTTCCTGCAGGGACTTAAGAGCTTTCTTCTGTGATAAGGACAAGTTTTGAAACCTCGTAGAGGTATTTAAACTATCATGCAGGTTGTTCAGATCCACCTCTATCTTCTTGTGGAAAACTCCAAAACATTACCCCTATATTTAGGGGGATAGAAGATAGAAGGTGGTCTGAAACCTGCATGTGTACTTATAACTCCTAAATTTACCCTGCTGGATTCCAATTCCAATTCCAAGAGGGACATGTAATCATGCACTTCATCGAATGACACATCTATTGGAGAAAATTCCAAGGAACATGAGTTAGATACATTGTGTGAGATACTAGAGGGCAACAGATTTTGCTGTGCGAAAAACTTTTTTAATGTCAATTTGCGTATAAATCTGTTGACATCTATGATTGTATCAAAAAGATTAAAGTCTTCAGCAGGTACAAAACCTAAACCTAGCTGGAGAACTTGTTTCTGTTCATCTGTCAACTCATGTGAAGAGACATTAATTACTGTGTGACTTTGTATTTGTTTTTCTGACGATTCACTCTCAGTGTATATTTTTTGTCTTTCTGTGTTGATGCGCTTGCCCCTTCTCTTTCTTTTTCTAAACCTATACCTTTTGTTCTCTGTTCTTTGGGAAAAACCTGTGTAGAAGATTGTGCAGAGACAACTTGGTTTGAATTATCTGATCCTTGTGAATTGACAGTCCCTTCTCTATCATCTAGAACTATTTCAAAAGTAGGTCTAGTGGTACTGGTAAGCTCCTGACCAAATCTATCTAGGGTATCTGCAATATGTGTTTGAGGAATCTCCTGCTTATTCATATTATCAACTACAGTGTTACCATTACCTGAATCATCATATCTGTTTTGTTGTTGGTCTCATGCCTCAGGGGATATGGTAGGTTTGGAAATATCTTCCTCTGTTGAGGATGCATCTGTATCTGAAAAAGAAACCTGTTTAGCACGTGATTTTTGGTTTTTCTTATTATTAAATCTCCTAGATTTTTTCTTATAACTAGACCAGAGATACACCAAGTTATTCTTATAGTCCAACAGATCTCTATCAAATTTTTTAAATTTTAGAGCATCAATGTCCTCTTTAACAGAAGTGACAGTCCCCTGGAGGATATCATCAAACTTATTGTAATCTTTATGTGTCAAAAACGGATTCAGATCTTCCTGAAGTGTGGTAATTTCACCTTGTATATGCTCCAATTGCTCCTTTTAATATGTAATGAGCATATTCATAAGCCTGATTGAGCAGTCCGTTAATATAGAATTCCATCTTTCTATGAAGACCTTGTCAGTGACCATAAAGGTGGGAAATTTGACAATCCTCAAACCCCTGGGAATCATGTCCAAGCTTAAGTATTTTTCCATGAGATTAATATCCCACCAGATCTTGTGTTCCTTAATAAGGAGATCCTCTAACTTAGAGAAAACATCTGTGATAGTTACTCTCCTTGATTTACAGGAAAATAACTCATCCAAAGTAGGCCTGGATCTGTCCAAATCAGCAATTGCTCTTAGGGAAAAAGGGTTTAACACTTTCCATGATTAATTTAAATGCTCACAAAGGGACTGGTATGTATAAACAGACCCAAAAAATATTCAACAGTATACACAAGCGTTGTGTGTACTGAATAGTGCTGTCTCTTATATTTTGGAAAGAAGTCGGTAAATCGAGTGGAGAAAGGCAAAAGGGAAAAATTGGGATTTTAAAAGATCCAAGCACACAAAGAATTCCTAACAAACCACTTCTAAATTGTCCCCACTTCTGAAACCAGGAAAAATTAATCTTTATATTTGGGCGTATATATAGGACAGTCTATGCCATCATGCCTCTGTATCTAAAAACATCCGTAGAGATATTTACCCGGTATGAAAGCAGGATCTTACCGGTAAGGGATGAAGCGGAGCGTCCTTGGGATTAGACGGCCGTCAGATGCAGATTAGACCCTTATAGCGGGATCCCAGCGGTATGTAGCGAACATCCTCTCCACATCAGCGGCTCCTCTCGGTCAACGCATCGGCGGCCCTGTTGGCGTCACCGGAAGTGACGCGGTAAGTCCCGGATGCACTGTATGCTTCCACTTCCGTTACCAATACCGGTCCCCCAGGCAACTACAGGCAGAGGAAAGGTTCCACGTAGGGCAATACCCTCACACCGCAGTCGCCGGACAGGCCGTTGATCCTCTGTGTGTCGGGTAAGTGCTATTTCCAAGTAAAAGTTGTTTTTGAAATTAGTTCTGGGTTATGGCATAAAACTGCAAGACGTCCAATAAGAAAAACGTCCAATAAGAGACCAGACTCCAGTTTCCACTTGGCCAACCGCTACTGGCAATCCCCAAGCCAGAATTGATAGGTACATACAGAGAAAAGTGGGTCTCAAGCGAAAAAGTGAAATCCAAAAAACACCTTTATTGTGAACAACATGGAAAGTAAAATGATGGAATCATAATAGACTCCTTATCAATGAGAGTTATTTTGACAGAAGTCAGGAAATCAAAGACTTCGATTCTTGCCTAGCACTTCAGTTCTCTCCTCGGCTGTCAGTGGCTCAGTGCATTGAGGTAATTGGGCTGATGATTGCGGCAAGGAACATCATCCCGTTCGCTAATTTCCACCTCAGTCCTCTGCAGCTAGGCATACTCGGGCAGTGGAATGGATATTATGCGGATCTGTCTCCTGCTGGAGCAGGAGACAGGGATTCTCTACCTTGGTGGTTGTCTCAGTATCATCTCATCCAGGGGACCTGCTTTCGCAGGCCCTCTTAGGTGCTTGTGACTACAGCTGCCAGATTTCTGGGATGGGGAGCAGGGGCTCCATAAAGACTCAGGGAACATGGAAGTTTCAGTAGGTCAACAGTCACATTCCAGGAGTGGATTTCCAGCCGGATTTGGACTTCATGGCATTTCAGCAGAATGCTAGTCTTTCGAAGTACGGGTCGAGGTCAAGGGACCCTCAGACTATTCCAATGGACGCTCTGGCGGTACCTCAGAGTTTCAATCTTGCATACCTTTTTCCTACTTTCTGCTATTCTCCTCGAGTCATGCTCGAGTCAAGCAGGAGAGGGCGTCGGTGATCCTTAATGCACCGGCGTGGCTCCGCAGAATTGGTATGCAGACCTGATGGTCTTGCATCTCTTCCATCTTGGAGACTTCGTTGAGGAAGGGTCTTCTCTTCAAAGTCCTTCCTTCATCCAAATCTAGTTTCTCTGATGTTGACTGCTTGGAGATGGAATGCTTAGTTTTATCCAAGCGTGGATTTTCGGAGTCGGTCATTGAGATTATCATTTTGGATAATAGACCTAGAAGGATTTACTATAAGATATGGTGTAAATAACTGTATTCAAAGTCTACTCTTGGAGTAGAGTTAGGATTCTTAGAATTCTGTCCTTCTCCAAGAAAGTTTGGAGAAGGATTTATTGGCAAGTTCCCTAAAGGGTCTAATTTCTGCCTTATTTATTTTGTTACACGAACGTCTGGAAGATGTTCCAGATGTGCAATCTTTTTGTCAGGCCTTGGTCAGGATCAGGCCTGTGTTCAAGCCAGTTACTCCTCCATGGAGTTTTAATTTGGTTCTCAAGCTTCTTCAAGGGGCTTCGTTTAAGCCTATGCTTTCCTTAGATAGTAAGTTGTTATCTTGGAAAATTTTATTTCTGTTGCTATTTCTTCTGCTTGCAGAGTGTCAGAGCTCTCGGCTTTGCAGTATGAGTTCTCTTACCTTATTTTTCATTCATATAAGGTAGTTTTACGTACTAAATTAGGATTTCTTCCTAGAGTAGTTTCTGATCGGAACATTACTCAGGAGACTGTTGTTCCTTCCTTGTGTCCTAATCTTACCTCTCAGAGGAATGGCTTCTGCACAATTTGGACGTTGTCCGTGCTTTAAAGTTTTACCTGAAGACGACTAAGGATTTTCGTCAGTCTTCTGCTTTGTTTGTGGTTTGCTCAGGAAAATGTAAGGGACAGAAAGCTATGGCTACTTCTCTTTCTTTTTGGCTGAAGAGTATCATACATTTTGCATATGAGACTGCTGGACAGCAGCCTCCGGAGAGACGTTACGGCTCCTTCCACGAGGGCTGTTGATTCCTCATGGGCATTCAAGAATGAAGCTTCTGTGGAAAACATTTGCAAGGCTGCAACTTGGTTCTCTCTTCACACTTTTTCAAAATTCTACATATTTAATACTTTTGTCTCAGCTGAGGCCGCTTTTGGGAGAAAGCTTCTTCAAGCAGTGGTGCCATCCATTTAGGTTCCCTTTCTTGTCCCTCCCATATCATCTGTGTTCTCTAGCTTGGGTATTGATTCCCAATAGTAATTAAGCTGATCCGTGGACTCATTGTGTCATTAAAAAGAAAATAAAATTTATGCTTACCTGATAAATGTATTTCTTTTTGACACGATAAGTCCATGGCCCGCCCTGCTTTTGTAAGACAGGTGTTGGTTATTATTAACTTCAGACACCTCTGCACCTTGTTGCTTCCTTTCTCTCCTTTACTTTGGTCGAATGACTGGGTTGGGAGGGAAGGGAGGTGATATTTAACAGCTTTGCTGTGGTGCTCTTTGCCGCCTCCTGCTGGGGAGGAGTGATATTCCCAATAGTAATTAAGATCTTCCGCAGACTCATCATGTCAAAAAAGAAATACATTTATCAGGTAAGCATAAAATGATTATATTACAAGAAAGCAATATCAATACATTGCCGTTTTTTGCATCCCAAGTTTGAGATACCGTATGGGACTTTTACCCGAGTTTTATCCGGGACTTTCATTCCTGAGCATTATCCCTTCTTTTTAACATTTATTAGAGTTCTTATGCTTATTTAAGTTTTTTTTTACCCTATATTACATAATAGATGCCACCAGTGGTTTATAGTATTGTATTTTAGTTTATGCATTTATTAAATTGTTTTTAAATTGTTTTTTTAGATTTTTTCTATATTTATTTTGTATTGTATTACTCATTCCAACAGTCTTTGTGATATTATAGTGTTTGATTTGTTATATTGAGACAGTAGATTTTCCACTTTACAGCTGACAACTGTGATTGGCGCTCCTTTACTTTTTCTTAATTTTTGTATTTCATATTGAGGTTTTGGATATCACCTCACTGTAAAGAGCAGCAACGCTGCACTAAGTTATAGGGTTTCACCTTTTTTCCTTTCAAGTAATCAATCACGTAGACGGTCCACATCACTTTTTTAGTGACGTTGATCAGTGAGATAGGAGACTTCTTTTCTCAGGGTGATTCCTCTCCTTTTTACTTACAGCTTTAGCTCTAAGGGATAACTACTTGATTGATTCTAAGTATTTGTAAATAGAAATTCCTATATACTGTATATCTGTATATATCTATACCTATATATAATCATCTATATATACATAGGTATAGATATATATTGTAAAAAACAGAGAGTAGTGACAGCATAGATATTTATTCGTGAGACAGCAGGACAAACAGCAACGTTTCGAGACTTCTGTCTCTTTGTCAAGCTAATGTGTACAATAAACTAGAACACCTTATATAACAATCTACCACCAGGTGGCGCTAAAAACACAGGTAGGAATTAACCTCTTATATACTAAATATATTTATCATATAACACATATAAATTATGTACAAAGGATACTCCATAATTATCATCTCAATAATGTACTTCAAAATTAGCAATTGAGTTTAAAGTAAAATGTACAAAATTTAAAGTGCAATGTACATAAAATTACTCAGAAGTGGTTCCCTAAACATTTACTTGAAAGTTTTCATTCCAAAATAAAATTTATAGTGCAATATTGAATTCTGAATTAATTAACAAAATATTTAAATTATAAGTTTCAATTTTTAAATTTTAATAAATTTCCAAATTAGAAATTTTTAAATTTTTTAAAATTTTTAAATTCTAGAATTCAAACATAGAAACACTGAATTCCCTATAGAAACACTGATAGATCCCAGTCCTTATTCATACCATTGGGATACATGGTACCCAATTCATGAATCCAGAATGCTTCACGCTGTTTTAGCATTTTCTCCCTGTCCCCACCTCTACGTAATTTAGGGACATGGTCAATGATCTGAAAACGGAGTTGATTTATGGCATGTTTTTTATCTAAAAAATGTTCTGCAACTGGAGCTTTAAGATTTTTAGTTCTTATAGAACTTTTGTGCTCTATAATTCTATCGCGTACGCACCTTGTTGTCTCTCCAATATAGCTCCGCCCACAGGGACATTTAATTAGATAGATAACATAATCAGTATTACAGGTATAATATCCCCTAATGTAATATTTTTTTCCATTACATGGGTGGTGGAACACCGGGCCTCTAATCAAATTTCCGCAACATGAACAATTTAGGCATGCATATGAACCACATCTGTTGGTAGTTATATATCTTTGGTTTATAGATGTTCTAGAACCTATATCTGCCTTAATTAAATGATCATGGAGATTTTTGCTACGTTTGTATGCAGGCATAGGTGGTTTCTGGAATTCTAGAATGTTAGGGTTACATTCACTCAATATATTCCAATGTTTCCTCACTATTTTTTGTATAGCCGGACTGAGGCTACAAAATTCTGAGACAAAGGCTAATCTTCTGTCTTTGTCAATCTCCTTTCTCTTATTTATAGTCTGTAACAAACTTTCTCTAGGAGTAGAAAAAATAGATCTAATTTCTTTTTGAATTAAAGCTGGTGGGTAGCCTCGCTCAATAAACCTTTGACCCATATCTCCCAATCTAGCATCTACTATATTGGGGTCGGAAACAATACGTCTGACTCTTAACAGTTGGCTTTTAGGAAGAGAGTTTATTAAGGATGGAGAGTGTGCACTATCATAGTGTAACAAACTGTTACGATCAGTACTTTTCCTGAATAAATCAGTTTTTAAAGTGCATCCATCCTTAATCACTCTAGTGTCCAAAAATTCAATAGTTTCCTCATTCCATGTTAGTTTAAATTTGATATGATTAGTGGCAGCATTCAAATCTGCCACAAATGCCATTAGGGTTCCAACGTCGCCCAGCCACACCCCGAAGATGTCATCTATGTAGCGCCACCAAGTGGCGCCACATAGAGTAAACCAACTATTACAAAAAACAAATTTTTCTTCGAATATATTCATAAAGATGTTGGCGTAGTTTGGGGTGACGTTGGAACCCATGGCAGTTCCTTGAATCTGCATATAAAAGTTGTCTTCAAAAAGAAAATAATTGCAATTTAGTACCATATCAAGTAACTGTAATAAAAAGTCAACCTTCTGTCTATTCAATTTGGAATCATTTGCCAGCACTGACTCTACAGCTCCCAGACCACTGGCATGAGTAATGGAGGTGTATAAACTGTCTACATCTAAACTATAAAGAATAAACTTACTTGAAGAGAAGTTTAAGGTATCCAATTTAAGGAGGAAATCACTGGTATCCTTAATGAAAGATGTAGACAGTTCTACATAAGGTCTAAGCATCCTGTCTAAAAAAACAGATACATTAGTTAGTACAGAGTCAGTGCTTGCAATGATAGGGCGACCGGGGGGGGGGGGGGGGGTTTCAAGGTTTTTGTGTATCTTGGGGAGGACATACATCACTGGAGTGTGGGGATGTTTAACTGTTAGAAATTTAACTAGGTCTACATCTATCAAGTTATTTTTTAGGGCTGTATTTAATTTATGATCCAATTCTTTTTGTATAGAGAATAAAGGGTTTTTTGTTAGTTTCTTATATACAGTACTATCCTCTAATTGCCTATAAATTTCATTGATATAATCATTTTTGGACATTATAACTAAAGCTCCACCATTATCGGCTCTTTTCAATATGATATCCTTTTTTGATTTTATTGCTTCCAAAGTTTCAAATTCTTTTTTATTAAAGTTCACTGATTTCAAATTGTTGTTTAAGTAGTTTTTCCTATAGTTAAATTGCTCATTAGTTTCAGTGATATGTTGAAGATGTTCAATATCCTTTTTAACTAAATCTATATAAGTTTCCACACTATGATTTAATTGATTAGGAATAAATGTACTCTTATTGCGTAAACCAAGTTGCTGCATAGAGATACTTTCTTTATTTTGCACTTTAGATTTATCTTGATACGGGATATTGCTAAAGAAGGCTTTTAATTTTAGAGAACGAAAAAACTTGAATAGATCTATTTGTAATCTAAAAAAATTACATTTCTGCTTTGGACAATAAGATAGTCCTTTGTTTAAGACGGAAAGTTCATCATCGGTAATGTCAGCCTTAGAAATATTTACCACGTTGTTAACAGTTATGCTTTCTTCTGTGATCGAAGTTGAAGATTTGATTTCACTTTGTGGGTCGTGGTCTTTTTGGCCTTTGCGGTGTTTCTTTCCTCCACGCCTTTGTCGGCATCTGAGTCCCCCGGAGA
The DNA here is from genome assembly GCF_027579735.1 of Bombina bombina. Lineage (NCBI taxonomy): Eukaryota > Metazoa > Chordata > Amphibia > Anura > Bombinatoridae > Bombina > Bombina bombina. Next base: position 1,075,553,097 of record NC_069500.1, read on the forward strand.
TGTACCTGATGACTCTGAGCTTCTGCCATGGTATACCGATATCCCTCCACGGCGTCTCTGACGACCGGAAGTTGTTCTGCGGTTGGTGCCTTTCCGGATCATACCGCCACCGATACACTCTACCTTGGATGTAATCCGTTTCATCACGGCTGAATTTGGTACGTTTCCGTACTTCAATCTCTTTTCTGAGATCATCAATCTTGGATGTAGTATCTGTCAATATTGTGTTTGACTCCTCTTGTGGCAAGGTATGTTTAATGGTGGATTCCATCTCTGTCAGTTTTGTTTGTTGTTGTACAATTTCTTTGTTAAGGCAATCAACTGTTAGCACCATAATGTCCATAGAGCACTTATTTAATATTTGCTCGAATACATCGCAGTAATCTTTGTTATCCCGCATTAGTGTAGGGCGGGCATTCATACGTAGTCCCCGTGGAATTCTTTTTACACGATGATATTCCGCTAAAGTTCTTGCATGTAGATCATATGCAAGTTTTTTCTTTGCAAGTTTTTCGTATTCTTTTACTGAGATGTCAGAGGGAGCCATCTGTAAGAAATCCCTTTGGCCTTTGGTAAGGGTGGTAATTCTTGAGGCTTCCATTTCTGAGTAAGAAAAAGTTTTAAATCCTGCTTGTGTCTCTTCCATTGTTTCACACAGTTCTGTGTAATACTGGTGCAAGGGCTTTAAGGAAGCAAACAGCTAGTAAAGAAGTAGAGCAAAGTCCAGCACACAGGTGATATCATGCAAAGTCACAATGACCTGCTTCCAAGGTCAGGGTAATAATATCAAAAAACAGAGAGTAGTGACAGCATAGATATTTATTCGTGAGACAGCAGGACAAACAGCAACGTTTCGAGACTTCTGTCTCTTTATCAAGCTAATGTGTACAATAAACTAGAACACCTTATATAACAATCTACCACCAGGTGGCGCTAAAAACACAGGTAGGAATTAACCTCTTATATACTAAATATATTTATCATATAACACATATAAATTATGTACAAAGGATACTCCATAATTATCATCTCAATAATGTACTTCAAAATTAGCAATTGAGTTTAAAGTAAAATGTACAAAATTTAAAGTGCAATGTACATAAAATTACTCAGAAGTGGTTCCCTAAACATTTACTTGAAAGTTTTCATTCCAAAATAAAATTTATAGTGCAATATTGAATTCTGAATTAATTAACAAAATATTTAAATTATAAGTTTCAATTTCTAAATTTTAATAAATTTCCAAATTAGAAATTTTTAAATTTTTTAAAATTTTTAAATTCTAGAATTCAAACACAGAGATAATGTCCCTATAGAAACACTGATAGATCCCAGTCCTTATTCATACCATTGGGATACATGGTACCCAATTCATGAATCCAGAATGCTTCACGCTGTTTTAGCATTTTCTCCCTGTCCCCACCTCTACGTAATTTAGGGACATGGTCAATGATCTGAAAACGGAGTTGATTTATGGCATGTTTTTTATCTAAAGTTTGTTACAGACTATAAATAAGAGAAAGGAGATTGACAAAGACAGTAGATTAGCCTTTGTCTCAGAATTTTGTAGCCTCAGTCCGGCTATACAAAACATAGTGAGGAAACATTGGAATATATTGAGTGAATGTAACCCTAACATTCTAGAATTCCAGAAACCACCTATGCCTGCATACAAACGTAGCAAAAATCTCCATGATCATTTAATTAAGGCAGATATAGGATCTAGAACATCTATAAACCAAAGATAAATAACTACCAACAGATGTGGTTCATATGCATGCCTAAATTGTTCATGTTGCGGAAATTTGATTAGAGGCCCGGTGTTCCACCACCCATGTAATGGAAAAAAATATTACATTAGGGGATATTATACCTGTAATACTGATTATGTTATCTATCTAATTAAATGTCCCTGTGGGCGGAGCTATATTGGAGAGACAACAAGGTGCGTACGCGATAGAATTATAGAGCACAAAAGTTCTATAAGAACTAAAAATCTTAAAGCTCCAGTTGCAGAACATTTTTTAGATAAAAAACATGCCATAAATCAACTCCGTTTTCAGATCATTGACCATGTCCCTAAATTACGTAGAGGTGGGGACAGGGAGAAAATGCTAAAACAGCGTGAAGCATTCTGGATTCATGAATTGGGTACCATGTATCCCAATGGTATGAATAAGGACTGGGATCTATCAGTGTTTCTATAGGGACATTATCTCTGTGTTTGAATTCTAGAATTTAAAAATTTTAAAAAATTTAAAAATTTCTAATTTGGAAATTTATTAAAATTTAAAAATTGAAACTTATAATTTAAATATTTTGTTAATTAATTCAGAATTCAATATTGCACTATAAATTTTATTTTGGAATGAAAACTTTCAAGTAAATGTTTAGGGAACCACTTCTGAGTAATTTTATGTACATTGCACTTTAAATTTTGTACATTTTACTTTAAACTCAATTGCTAATTTTGAAGTACATTATTGAGATGATAATTATGGAGTATCCTTTGTACATAATTTATATGTGTTATATGATAAATATATTTAGTATATAAGAGGTTAATTCCTACCTGTGTTTTTAGCGCCACCTGGTGGTAGATTGTTATATAAGGTGTTCTAATTTATTGTACACATTAGCTTGACAAAGAGACAGAAGTCTCGAAACGTTGCTGTTTGTCCTGCTGTCTCACGAATAAATATCTATGCTGTCACTACTCTCTGTTTTTTTATATTATTACCCTGACCTTGGAAGCAGGTCATTGTGACTTTGCATGATATCACCTGTGTGCTGGACTTTGCTCTACTTCTTTAATAGATATATATTGTACCAGCAAGATAATGCACCATGTTGGAAAGTACACAAACATAACAATGAGTTCAGCATACTCCAATGTCCTCCACAGTCACAAGATCTCAATCCAATATAGCCCATATTAGAGATGTGGTAGACTAAGATATTTAAAGCACAGATGTGCAGCTGACAACCCTGTAGCAACTGCATGACTTTATTATGTCAACATGAACCAGAAACTCTAAGAAATTATCCTAGGACCTTGTTAAATCCATTCCATAAAGAAATCAGATTGTTCTGGGGGCAAACAGGTCCTACCCAGTATTAGAAATGTGTACCTTATAAAAAGATATCACTAAGGGGCATATCTATCAAGCTCCATATGGAGCTTGATGCCCTGTGTTTCTGGAGAGCCTTCAGACACACCATAAACACAAGTTGTGGAGCAGTGGTCTAAAGACCACTGCTCCATAACCTGTCCACCTGCTCTGAGGAGACGGACAAAGATCACCACAATTCAACCCGATCAAGTACGATCGGGTTGATTGACACCCCCTGATTGGCCGCGAATCTGCGGGGGCGGCATTGCACCAGCAGTTCACAAGAGCCGCTGGTGCAATGCTGAATATGGAGAGTGTACTGTTCTCCGCATTCAGCGAGGTCTGGCGGACCTGATCCAAACTGTCGGATCAGGTTCGACAGACCTTTGTTAAATAGGCCTCCATGTGTGTGTGTATATATATATATATATATATATATATATATATATATATAGTGACCGAGCTCAAAGGATGGTTTATAATGGAGTATATGTTTCGCCACAAATTTTGCAATGTTCTTGGGGGAATCAAAAATGTACTATTTATTTTGTATTATGGGCCCGTAATCCACTTCACAATTTGGATGTGGCAGAGAATTGCAGCTGAGGACTACAGATTTTTCCCACAAGGTAACATTCTTTCAACTGCAGATTAGCACTTGTTAAATGTGTGTGCTCTGGCTACTAGAGCCTGTGTGAGAGAGACAAAATATATGTTGATGTTGAACTGCTGTCTAGAGGTTCTAGGCCTGTAAAATTGATATTGTATTGTAATTTTTTTCCTTGATGTGGAAAAGCACAGGCTGGTCTGTGACTGAGTGCACAAGTCTACTTACACTGTTCCGGAGTAGAGAAACGCAGAAAGCATAATTTAATATGGATGCAAAGCCAAGGACTATAAAAAGTTAGAGGCAGAAAATCTTGGGACGGCTGGAATAACAACAAAGATAAAATTGTCAGGTCTCAGATGTTTGACATAATACATCTTTCCAGAAAGTGTCTAAAACCAGAGACCAATTAATTGTATGTTATTGTGGAGCTGCTTCACAGGGAGGAGGGGATCTGGTGACGAGGGGTTTATATTATCCTAGAGATATTTCTTGGAGAGACAGTTTGTGAGGCTGGATGAGCCTACAAGAGACTTAAAAATGACTATGTCTGTTATAAAAGGCTTTAAATGTATCTGGGCATATAGCTAAGAACTGTCCTAATGATGTTAAAGCAATGGAATGTAATTTGGGAAATAACTGGGATTTGAATCTATTATATTCTATGTCTGTATGTTCTGCAAACAAAAGTAACTGTTTGAATGGCCGCCCTTGGAGTACTGTGTCTACAGAAGGGAAAGTGATACAGGCCCTATTAGAATTAGGGAGTATGGTTACTCTCTTATAAGAGCATTGTTTTCTAACGTACAAACAGATAATACACACAAGTAAAAAATTGCCTGTATTCAGGGAGACATACATACCTTACAACATAGATATTTATTGAAACCCAGTGTGGCTCCGTAAAGTGGTCAAGTTTGGTTGGTACAAAAATTGACACAAAATATGATAATTGGAAGAAATTTTTCTCATTCATTGGGCCTATGGGCCATTGCTGGGAAAACTACTGCTGAGTCATCAGAACAGCTCATTAATGAATTTCCATTTTTTGATATTTGCAGTGGTGAACTAAATAATAATGATGAGACTGTAATAAAACATTTAAAGCATATAAAAACACTAGTTGGTGATAGCCCAGAACAAACTGAGGAAGGGTCATCTAGTATTGCAGTACAAAATATAAGAAATTAAATTAGAAGCCAATCCTGTAACTTTAAGTGTGAAAAGAGGTCTGCCTGGTCCAGCTTTGGCAGTGGCCAGAGGTAATATAATAATATGAAATGGTTAATCCAGATAAGCCTCTTGCTTATCCTTATTTTGAGGTAGACATTGATTTTCTGTGTCATGTTGAGAATAAAGGGCCAGAGGTTACAAGGCAATTGCTAGTACTACAAGCCTATCACCACACTGTGTTAAATCTTTCCCATAGCCATATTTTGAAAAAGACAAGAGAGGGAATTCTTAGAAGGTTTTATTGGCCTGGTGTTTTTGCAGCAATAAAAATTATTGCTCTTTGTGCACTGAATGCCATCTTATGGCTTTTTGCTGCTTAACGTAGTCTCTCAATGTCTTACCTGTCATAAAAGTTCTATTTAAACCAATTGCAATGGATGTTGTGGGGCCACTAGTAAAGTCTGCTAGAGGGCATCAGTACATTGTTGTGATATTGGACTCATTACCCAGAGGCAATACCCATGCAAACAACTTCAGCAAAATTCATTGCTAAGTAATTAATGCTAATGTTGGGATACCCAAGGAGATTCTTGGAGTGATTAGGGCATCTTATTCATGTCACAGATTGAAAATGTTTTTATGTAAACTCCTTCATATTAAACAGTTGAAAATATCTGTGTACCACATACTAACTGATGGTTTAGTTCAAAGGCTCAATAAAACCTTAAAATCTATGTTATGGAAAGTGATTGACAAAGATGGGAAAAACTGTCGCCTAGATTTAGAGTTTTGTCGGTAACGACCCGCGTAGCTAACGCATGCTTTTTTTCCCCCGCACCTTTTAAATACCGCTGGTATTTAGAATTCACAGAATGGCTGCGTTAGGCTCCAAAAAGGGAGCATAGAGCATAATTTACCGCCACTGCAACTCTCAATACCAGCGGTGCTTACAGACGCGGCCAGCTTCAAAAACGTGCTCGTGCACGATTCCCCCATAGGAAACAATGGGGCAGTTTGAGCTGGAAAAAAAACCTAACACCTGCAAAAAAGCAGCGTTAAGCTCCTAACGCAGCCCCATTGTTTCCTATGGGGAAACACTTCCGACGTCTGCACCTAACACCCTAACATGTACCCCGAGTCTAAACACCCCTAACCTTACACTGATTAACCCCTAATCTGCTGCCCCCGCTATCGCTGACCCCTGCATATTATTATTAACCCCTAATCTGCCGCTCCGTACACCGCCGCAACCTACATTATACCTATGTACCCCTAATCTGCTGCCCATAACACCGCCGACCCCTATATTATATTTATTAACCCCTAGTCTGCCGCCCCCAACGTCGCCTCCACCGACCTACAATTATTAACCACTAATCTGCCGACCGGACCTCACCGCTACTATAATAAATGTATTAACCCCTAATCCGCCTCACTAACCCTATAATAAATAGTATGAACCCCTAATCTGCCCTCCCTAACATCGCTGACACCTAACTTCAAGTATTAACCCCTAATCTGCCGACCGGACCTCGCCGCTACTCTAATAAATTTATTAACCCCTAAAGCTAAGTCTAACACTAACACTAACACCCCCCTAAGTTAAATATAATTTTTATCTAACGAAATAAATTAACTCTTATTAAATAAATTATTCCTATTTAAAGCTAAATACTTACCTGTAAAATAAACCCTAATATAGCTACAATATAAATTATAATTATATTGTAGCTATTTTAGGATTTATATTTATTTTACAGGCAACTTTGTATTTATTTTAACTAGGTACAATAGCTATTAAATAGTTAATAACTATTTAATAGCTACCTAGTTAAAATAATTACAAAATTACCTGTAAAATAAATCCTAACCTAAGTTACAATTAAACCTAACACTACACTATCAATAAATAAATTAAATAAAATACCTACAAATAAATACAATTAAATAAACTAACTAAAGTACAAAAAATAAAAAAAGCTAAGTTACAAAAAATAAAAAAAATAATTACAAACATAATAAAAATATTACAACAATTTTAAGCTAATTACACCTACTCTAAGCCCCCTAATAAAATAACAAAGCCCCCAAAATAAAAAAATGCCCTACCCTATTCTAAAATTAATATAGAAAAGCTCTTTTACCTTACCAGCCCTTAAAAGGGCCTTTTGTGGGGCATACCCCAAAGAATTCAGCTCTTTTGCCTGTAAAAAAAAACATACAATACCCCCCCAACATTACAACCCACCACCCACATACCCCTAATCTAACCCAAACCCCCCTTAAATAAACCTAACACTAAGCCCCTGAAGATCTTCCTACCTTGTCTTCACCATGCCAGGTATCACCGATCGCTCCAGGCTCCGAAGTCTTCATCCAAGCCCAAGCGGGGCTGGAGATCCATCACCCGGCTGAAGTCTTCTATCAAGCGGCGTCTGAAGAGGTCCAGAAGAGGCTCCAAAGTCTTCATCCTATCCGGGCAGAAGAGTAGATCCGGACCGGCAGCCATCTTCTTCCAATCGGTGACAAGCGGCTCCATCTTGAAGACCTCCGGTGCGGATCCATCCTCTTCTTGCGACGTCCTAAGTCCGAATGAAGGTTCCTTTAAATGACGTCATCCAAGATGGCGTCCCTCGAATTCCGATTGGATTCTATCACCCAATCGGAATTAAGGTAGGAAAAATCTGATTGGCTGATGGAATCAGCCAATCAGATTCAAGTTCAATCCGATTGGCTGATCCAATCAGCCAATCAGATTGAGCTCGCATTCTATTGGCTGATCGGAACAGCCAATAGAGTCCAAGCTCAATCTGATTGGCTGATTCAATCAGCCAATCAGATTTTCCCTACCTTAATTCCGATTGGCTGATAGAATCCTATCAGCCAATCGGAATTCGAGGGACGCCATCTTGGATGACGTCATTTAAAGGAACCTTCATTCGGACTTAGGACGTCGGAAGAAGAGGATGGATCCGCGCCGGAGGTCTTCAAGATGGAGCCGCTTGTCACCGGAAGAAGATGGTTGCTGGTCTGGATCTACTCTTCTGCCCGGATAGGATGAAGACTTTGGAGCCTCTTCTGGACCTCTTCAGCCACCGCTTGATAGAAGACTTCAGCCGGATGATGAATCTCCAGCCCCCGCTTGGGCTTGGATGAAGACTTCGGAGCCTGGAGCGATCGGTGATACCTGGCATGGTGAAGACAAGGTAGGAAGATCTTCAGGGGCTTAGTGTTAGGTTTATTTAAGGGGGGTTTGGGTTATATTAGGGGTATGTGGGTGGTGGGTTGTAATGTTGGGGGGGGTATTGTATGTGGTTTTTTTCCAGGCAAAAGAGCTGAATTCTTTGGGGTATGCCCCGCAAAAGGCCCTTTTAAGGGCTGGTAAGGTAAAAGAGCTTTTCTATTTTAATTTTAGAATAGGGTAGGGCATTTTTTTATTTTGGGGGCTTTGTTATTTTATTAGGGGGCTTAGAGTAGGTGTAATTAGCTTAAAATTGTTGTAATATTTTTATTATGTTTGTAATTAATTTTTTTATTTTTTGTAACTTAGCTTTTTTTATTTTTTGTACTTTAGTTAGTTTATTTAATTGTATTTATTTGTAGGTATTTTATTTAATTTATTTATTGATAGTGTAGTGTTAGGTTTAATTGTAGATACTTGTATCTATTTTATTTAATTCATTTATTGATAGTGTAGTGTTAGGTTTAATTGTAACTTAGGTTAGGATTTATTTTACAGTTAATTTTGTAATTATTTTAACTAGGTAGCTATTAAATAGTTAATAACTATTTAATAGCTATTGTACCTGGTTAAAATAAATACAAAGTTGCCTGTAAAATAAATATAAACCCTAATATAGCTACAATATAATTATAATTTATATTGTAGCTATATTAGGGTTTATTTTACAGGTAAGTATTTAGCTTTAAATAGGAATAATTTATTTAATAAGAGTTAATTTATTTCCTTAGATTTAAATTATATTTAACTTAGGGGGGTGTTAGGGTTAGGGTTAGACTTAGCTTTAGGGGTTAATAAATTTATTAGAGTAGCGGTGAGGTCCGGTCGGCAGATTAGGGGTTAATAATTGTAGGTAGGTGGAGGCGACGTTCGGGGCGGCAGATTAGGGGTTAATAAATATAATATAGGGGTCGGTGGTGTTAGGGGCAGCAGATTAGGGGTACATAGGGATAATGTAAGTGGCGGCAGTGTGCGGTCGGCAGATTAGGGGTTCAAAAATTTTAATAGAGTGGCGGAGATGTGGGGGGGGGCCTCGGTTTAGGGGTACATAGGTAGTTTATGGGTGTTAGTGTACTTTAGAGCACAGTAGTTAAGAGCTTTATAAACCGGCATTAGCCCAGAAAGCTCTTAACTACTGACTTTTTTCTGCGGCTGGAGTTTTGTCGTTAGATCTCTAACGCTCACTTCAGCCACAACTCTAAATACCAGCGTTAGAAAGATCCCATTGAAAAGATAGGATACGCAAATGATGTAAGGGGATCTGCGGTATGGAAAAGTCATGGCTGGAAAGTGAGCGTTAGACCCTTTCCTGACTGACTCTAAATACCAGCGGTAGCCCAAAACCAGCGTTAGGAGCCTCTAACGCTGGTTTTGACGGCTAGCGCCAAACTCTAAATCTAGCCGTGTGTTTTTCTATTACCTTATTTGATGTTTGCAATTACAGAGGTGCCCCAAGCATCTAATGGGTTTTCACCCCTTGAGTTATTGTGTGGCAAACATCCCAGGGGTATATTGGACATATCTAAGGAGACATGGGAATGGGAGGCGTCCCCACATTGTAGTGTAATTGAACATATTTGTCATATGCATCCATTATGCCAATAGTAAAGGAATGCATGGAAAAGGCACAACAGGATCAAAATAAAAGCTATAATTAAAATGTTAGGGTTAGACATGAGTTCTAGTTTTGGTTCCCATGGTAGAAATAAATTATTGGCAACCTATGAAATAATTGAGAGGACAGATTAAGTGAATTACAAAGTAAGGCAACCAGGCAGAAGAAGGATGAGCAGCTATATCATGTTAATTTATTGAAGCCTTGGAAATAAAGAGAGGCCCTTATTACCACATAAGTGACAGCTTATAGTGTTAAATATAAAAGTGATCCTGAAGTTAATAATTCAAAAACCTTGTTTGTTTATCAGAAATGAGATGTAAAAGAGTTTCTCAGAATAAATAAAGAAGTTTTGTATACAGATCCAGGTAAAATTAATGTTATTAAACATGGCATTATAACAGAACCAGGCAAAAAGATTATCCTTAATTCATACAGCATATCTGAAGACATTAGGCAGGCTATTAGATTAGAGTTCAAATAAAAATTTTTGGGTATCATTTAGGAATCACAAAGTGACTGGTGCAGTCTGATTGTGCTTGTACCAATACCTGATGGCACATTTCCATTTTATAACGATTATCATAAACTGAATTAAATTTCAAAATTCGATGTGTATCTAAAGCCAAGAATTGATGAGTTTATAGAGAAACTAGGGAATGCCCAATACCTCACCACAATAGACCTAACTAAGGGCTATTGGCAGATGCCACTCTCAGAGCAAGCAAAAGAGAAGACTGCATTTTCTACACCTGATGGTCTATTTCAATAGACAGGCTTACATGAGGCACCTGCTGCATTCCAAATAATGAACAGAATATTAAAGCCAAATTCACGCTATGCAGGGGCATACTTAGATGATATTTTGATACACAGTAAGGAGCTCCATTGGGTGTGGTGGTTTGTTTGGATGTATCTTTGGCTTGAATCTGATGTCTAAATCAGCAGCCTGGTGAGTGGATGAAATGAAGTACCTTCTGAAGAGGCTGTGAAAGACATCCAGAGGAGCGGTGGTAGTAAGACGTCACTCCTGCTGTAAACATAGCTGGCACTATGAGTATCTACACCACTAAAATGAAAACCAAGTGCCGTGATGTAGAGTGATTTAAACTGCCTTAATACCATTTTAGGAGGATGCATTAAGACAGCCGTAATTTTTTGCCAATGAATTTCATATATATGACACTTGTTGAATACTAATTGCTTGCTTTTAATGAACTGCTGCAATAGAAACGTTTTTGCTTGCCATAAAACTGCATGAGCTTTGGAATCTGGCATTATTATTAACCATTATCTATGCATGTTTACAATCTGCTTTTTATGGTCACTGTCTGCCTGGACAGTATCAGAAACCGATGCATGGACATTCATTTATTTTTCCAAGCTTATTGCATAACTAGCCATACCTAAATCAAGTGAATAACACTAGATGCAATTCTAATTTACTAGTAGCAACTAGGGAGTTATAGGTATATGGTTTTGTTTTGGTGTCTCTTTGTTCACCTGTTGAATTTTGCCACTGAAGTTAAGTGGGTAATAAACCTTGTGATGTTTGATGTTGTTGTCCTCATTAATGAGTCATTTGTGTTTTTTGTATTGGCTTTTTTATGAGTATGTGCTGGATTAAGGTTTCCCCTATTCACTTGTTCTTTCCTAATTATATATATATATATATATATATATATATATATATATATATATATACACAATTCTTTATTTAAAAATAAAGATTTTTTAGAAGAAGATAGGAATTTAAAGAATGTATTTTCAAAACACATTAAAAACAAATAAAATTATATTGCATGTTTCAAGGTATTTGACTGTGAAGGACTTAAATATATATATATATATATATGTATATATATGTACATATATATGTGTATATATGTATGTACGGATGCACATACATATATACACATATAAACACATATATACACATGTATACACATATATACACACACATACATGTATTTAGACATATATATATATATATATATATATATATATATATATATGTTACAACTTGCAATACACCATATCCCTTAAAACATTTTAAAACATTTTTATTGATATGAAAATTATATATTTTATTAAAAAGTATAAATATGTGTGTAATACTTTATTTTAATGTGTTTTGTATTGAAAAAAAAATTAACCCTTACAGCTTACTTCAGGACCTAAGTTGCGCCAAATATTATAGCACAGTTTCAGATTTTGCTCAAGCTCAAACAATAACTTTCAGCTTGTATTATGGTGACAAGTTAGCACGTTAGCGATATTTATTGAAAGCATAGGTAGCACTAGAGCGCAGTCAATCGTGCTAACCCTTGTCTGGTTAGCATGTTTTACCATGGACTTGTAATATCAAGTCGTGTGCTAATAGTAGTGCAGTCCAGTGATATTGTGTTTCGTGTCCCGCACTTACATTAACACTCCACTTTGTCACTATATACAGTATATGGGTTGAAAATATGACTATTGTTTACCTGTAAAAAAGTTACTATTCATGTAAATAAATAAATAGTAGGTCAATCAACGTTAAAAAGGTAAAAAGCCAGGAATATATTTAGGGTTTGGGTCATTTTGTGATCCAGGCAACCAGCTGGTTATGCAGTACTTTTGTGTTCAACAGCCAGCAATTCTAGGTGAGAATACAAAAAAATTGCAATGATAATGATATTAACACCAACTTGCCAACTTGTAACTTATGACAGCTACATCATTTAGACAACTTCCTTTTTTCATTGACAGGTGTATTTGGGAGTTTATAACCTTTACTACAGTTTTTTGTCATAGTAGATGATAGAGTAATCTTTCTAGGCATTATGAAGAATTATAGAAAGGGTTTTGTATTACCTAAAGCAATGACATTTATTTCTGTAGTAGCCAAATCCTCCTAATAAAAATGTCAGCGGAAATTATTTTTGAAGGTCATTTGTGCAACAAAAGGTTTTTTTTATGTTAAAATTTCATTGACAAAATGATCTGATTTTATTTAATTCAGTAACTCACTGTCTGCTTAGAAATACTTTGTAATATTATAGATGAGATGCCTAACCTTTTGTCTAGAGGTGTGTTAAACAATTTAATTTAAACTTGCTGAAATAATTTGTTTGGAAATTAAAATATCTACAAAAACTGGTGCATCTCCAAAATGTAGTCATTTTGGGAATTCAAACTGGCTTTTAGCCTAGCCACAGTAAATCTGTATTTGCTGTGTGCTTGAAGCATATCAATTATTTGCACTGGAAATATAAGTGATGAGAGAAAAAAGGTAAAATGGCTTCTCATATATGGCTGTGAAGTGAAACTTCAACCTGACGCACGCAAAAAGCCTCCATCTAGTGTGGTTTATAGACATGTGCGTTTCGTTTTCAAATTCGAAGCTTCAGATCGATTTGATCGATTTGAATTACCGTACTACACTAGCAACGAAACTAAACTAATCTGAATGCATTTGTAATGAATAAATCCAAATTAGTGTGGATGTATTCGCTACAATCGAATGGCCATGGACTAATCACAATTACACTAGTATTGTACAGTATATTAGGTTATATCACTCTGCTAGCTCTGTGCAGGGCACATTATGTAGCTGGTACTTATGTTGATTCAGATGGGTTACACCTAATATACAGTACATAATACTAGACTAATACACAGCACATCCCACCTAACACATACCGAACTTCCGAATTTACGAATCGAATCCGAACTGAATACATCCGAATTTATTCTAATCTGAATGAATCCGAAACTAGTACATTTGAATATATCCAAATTCAAATTGAACCGAAAACGAATTTCGAAAAAATCTGAATCGGTCCGAAACGAAACGAAACTAATTTTTCCGCCGCACACAAGTCTAGTAGTTTATGCTTTAGTGGGAGTGCTAAATTGCATTCCACTCATAATCTAGCCCTTTATTAGAGATTGTATGGTGACTGAGGTATGCTGTTATTTAATAAAACATTTTTTTTTACCAGCAATGTAATGTACAATAACATTAACAGAGAAAAAAACAAAACAAAATTGCAGTTTACCACACATGGCAGAAAAAAAAGTAAATAAAAATTAAAACAGTATACTATCTCTGATAATCAGTAAAAAAAAGAATATATATATTTAGAATAATAAGGGTACCAATATTTTTAATAAATTATTTGAATCTTAATTGCTTAGTAATTAACGGCCAGATTACAGGTTGTGCGTTAACAGTTGCGCACAAGCGTTTATCGCGTGTGTGCGAGCATCAGGGGCGCAATCTGATATACGGCATAGTTTTCGGCGCAAGCGAGGGAACCCGCGCCGCCTGTAGTTTCACCTCGCACATCGGGGTATTACATATACCCCGCCGGCAGTTGCTAAAGTGCCGTAAGTCGGACAAACTAGCGATGTCCAGAAATGAGCGTAACTACAAATTTCTGGAGTCGCCAGTGACTTACGGCACTTTAGAAACTGCCTGCGCCTAAAAAAACTAACTAAAATATTAAATCTCCCGTAACTGTCCAACACGCCTCCCAAAAATCAGCCCGACACGTATACCCCTATATCCAAAATCCCCCCTCTCGCTCCTAATAATAAATGTATTAACCCCTAGACCGACAACCCCCCACAACGCAATAAGCCTAATTATTAACCCCTAAACAGCCATAACCCACACCACAATAAACCTATGGTAGTTTTAACCCCTAAACCACCGCTTCCGGAGCCCACCGCCAACTACATTATATGTATTAACCCCTAAGCCACCGCTCCCGGACCCCGCCGCACCTAAATAAAGTGTTTAACCCCTAAACCGCTGCTCCCGGACCCCGCCGCCACCTACATTAAATATATTAACCTCTAATCTGACCCCCCTACACCGCCGCCACCTACATTAAATGTATTACCCCCTAAACCTAAGTCTAACCCTAACACCCCCTAACTTAATTATTATTTAAATAAATATAAATAATATTAATAATATTAACTAAATTATTCCTATTTAAAACTAAATAAATACTTACCTATAAAATAAACCCTAAGATAGCTACAATATAATTAATAATTACATTGTAGCTAATTAAAATAATTACAAAATTACCTGTAAAATAAATCCTAACCTAAGTTACAAATACACCTAACACTACACTATCAATAAATTAATTAAATAAATTAACTACAATTATCTAAAATAAAATACAATTAAATAAACTAAACTATATTACTAAATTACAAAAAATAAAAAAATATTACAAGAAGTTTAATCTAATTACACCTAATCTAAGCCCCCTAATAAAATAAAAAAGCCCCCCAAAATAATAAAATTCCCTATCCTAAACTAAATTACAAATAGCCTTAAAAGGGCCTTTTACGGGGCATAGCCCCAAAGTAATCAGCTCTTTTACCTGTAAAAAAAAGAAATACAATACCCCCCCAACATTACAACCCACCACCCACACACCCCTACTCTAAAACCCACCCGATCCCCCCTTAAAAAAACCTAACACTACCCCATTGAAGATCACCCTACCTTGAGCCGTCTTCACCCAGCCGGGCACCAGTGGTCATCCGATGGGGCAGAAAAGGACATCCGGACCGGCAGAAGTCTTCATCCTATCTGGGCAGAAGAGGATATCCGGACCGGCAGACATCTTCATCCAAGCGTTATCTTCTATCTTCATTCATCCGACGAGGAACGGCTCCATCTTGAAGACCTTCGGTGCGGAACATCCTTCTAGGCCGATGACTACCCGACGATGGACCCCTAATCTGACTCCCCTACACCTCCGCCACCTACATTAAATATATTAACCTGTTTTTTTTGCAGGCATTTTAGGGAATTACGGTGCTCCCATACTCAGCGCAAGGCATGCTACGGCTGCATTTTATGGCGAGGTGAAAATGGAGTAAGTTTTCTCCATTTTCGCCACGTAAGGCCTTGAGCTGTATATTGGATACCAAATTGCGCAGGTTTTATATGTTAGTCTATGGGGGAAAAACGACGTCCGACGGGTGAAATATACGTGCCGCATTTATATGCGGCGCTGTATATAGGATACCAAACCTGCACAAAAAAACGGCGTCACCGGCTTTTGCGGGCGACGCTGCATATAGGATGGGGCCCCTGGTTTTCTGCTTGTTTTAAAATTTGAAAGTAAACAAAAATCTGTCTCAATACACATCAAAAATACATTACAAAGTACAGTTACAATCATAATAACACCATCTAATAAAATTATTCAAAAAAATATTGAACAAAAAATATATAAATGCTCAAAGATATGAGGTCCCAGGCAAAGGGCTTTAACACTGAGATAAATACATATATATGTCTAAAGATGTATATATATATATATATATATATATATATATATATATATATATATATATATGTAGACAAAAGATGCACTCACAGGACTTTCACAAAGAAACACAATTTAATGTAGGAACGTTTTCGGGGTTCACAACCCCTTCATCAGAATGCAAACAAGACATACATCAACCCTTTTATAGTGTGAATAATCATAAACATACACAAACCTAGAGCCCTCCAAAAGTGCGCCAAATTTTCGAGTGTGGAACGCATATTGCGTTCCACTGTGAGAGCCGAAACCAGAAGTTGTGATACGTCACTTCCGGTTATGCGGCGATAATATTCAATATACAAAATTATTGCAAAACAGAATAACATACTTATGCATAAGTGAATCCACAATGTATTTCGTGATACAAATTAGAATAATATAACAGTGTATGAACTTGTCATATAGTGTAACGATCAAGCCAATCATGTGTAAGTGTATGCATAGATCGTCATAGTGACCGTTGTCATGGTAGCAGTAAACAACACTGCTAAGTGCTAAAGTGTAAGCAACAACATGAGAATAGAAAAGGGACATATTAATGTGATATGTATATAATAAAATGAGAAAACATTAAACTAGAGACAACCTTAAGTTATGTAGGCTTGTCACTAGGGAATAAAAATAACTTATGGGAATTGTTGCGGAGCCTCAACTAATAACGCTGTGGCATATTAAAGATAGATACATGGGAAGTCATGTGGGTAAATATATATGGAAAATCATAAGTGGCATGCTGAGAAGCATCAGATTATGAGTTAGACACATTTTGGACAGCATCTTGTCCAGGGGTATGTAATTGTTGGATACCAATGGTGGCATATGTTATAAGTATATAACAAAAGGGTATCCATCAATCTCAGGTCAGCATGGCAGGATTCATTTATATAGCAGACCTAGAGATATATGAAAGTATGTATATATTCAAGATCAATCTGCAACAGTGTATAGAGTGGGGAACATCTAGGTGCCATTTGTGGGCTAATACATTCTTTATGTGTCCACATATGTCAAGTCTAACTAGACTACAAAATTAGAGTGGACTGTCCAGCAAGCAACCCTGATGTACCAAAAAGGTATGTATAATAAAGATGAACTATAATGCCCACAGGATGGGTGATAAGTGCAAGAACGGGTAATAGAAACAGAAGGGCCAGGCTTCCACTAAAGGAGATGGGAGCAGAATGCTACCACTCCATAGTGCCATAAGTAACAAGCCCTCCATCCCCTACAAGGTAAAGTAAAGCCTAAAACTAAACTGAGCCACCAGGCCCCTAAGCCATACCCCCAGTAAGTGGCACTACCCATCAGGGTCATATGAGGCTCTTAAAGTCCGGCATAGTGTTCAACCTTCCATGAACCCCGAGTCTAAACACCCCTAACCTTACACTTATTAGCCCTTAATCTGCCGCCCCCGCTATCGCTGACACCTGCATTAAATTATTAACCCCTAATCTGCCGCTCCGGACACCGCCGCCACCTACATTATAGCTATTCTATTGAGCTCGAATTCTATTGGCTGATTGGAACAGCCAATAGAATGCAAGCTCAATACGATTGGCTGATTGGATCAGCCAATCAGATTGAACTTCAATCTGATTGGCTGATTGGATCAGCCAATCGGATTGAACTTCAATCTGATTGGCTGATTGGATCAGCCAATCGGATTTTTCCTACCTTAATTCCGATTGGCTGATGTCCCTTAAAGGAACCTTCATTCGTCATTCAGTCGTCGGTTGAAGAGGATGGCTCCGCGTTGGCTCCTTTGAAGATGGCTCCGCTCTGCTCCGGATGGAAGATTGAAGATGCCGCCTGGATGAAGACTTCTACCAGATGAAGGACCTCCTCTGCGCACCTTGGATGAAGATTTCGGCCCGGTTGGGTGAAGACAGCTCAAGGTAGGATGATCTTCAGGGGGTTAGCGTTAGGTTTTTTTTAAGGGGGGTTTGGGTGGGTTAGAGTAGGGGTATGTGGGTGGTGGGTTTTAATGTTCGGAGGGGTTGTATTTTTTTTTACAGGTAAAAGAGCTGATTACTTTGGGGCAATGCTCTGCAAAAAGCCTTTTTAAGGGCTGGTAAAACAGCTGATTACTTTTGTAATTTAGAATAGGGTAGGGCATTTTTTTATTTTGGGGGGATTTTTTATTTTATTAGGGGGCTTAGATTAGGTGTAATTAGTTTAAACTTCTTGTAATTTTTTTTAATTTTTTGTAATTTAGTGTTTGTTTTTTTGTATTATAGATTAGTTTATTTAATTGTATTTTAGTTTAGCTAATTGTAGTTAATTTATTTAATTAATTTAATGATAGTGTAGTGTTAGGTGTATTTGTAACTTAGGTTAGGATTTATTTTACAGGTAATTTTGCACTTATTTTAACTAGGTAGCTATTAAATAGTTATTAACTATTTAATAGCTTTAGTACCTAGTTAAAATAAATACAAAGTTGCCTGTAAAATAAATATAAATCCTAAAATAACTACAATGTAATTATTAGTTATATTGTAGCTATATTATTGTTTATTTTAAAGGTATTTAGTTTTAAATAGGAATAATTTATTTAATTATAGGAATATTATTTTGTTTAATTTAAATTATATTTAAGTTAGGGGTTAGACTTTGGTTTAGGGGTTAATAACTTTATTATAGTAGCGAGACATTGTGGGCGGGAGATTAGGGGTTAATAATTGTAGGTAGGTGGCGGCGATGTTAGGGAGGGCAGATTAGGGGTTAATAAAATTTATTATAGTGTTTGCGAGGCGGGAGTGCGGCGGTTTAGGGATTAATAAGTGTAGGTAAGGTAGCAGCGACGTTGGGGGGTGGCAGATTAGGGGGTAATAAATATAATATAGGTGTCGGCGATGTTAGGGGCAGCAGATTAGGGGTTCATAGCTATAATGTAGGTGGCGGCGGTGTCCGGTGGGCAGATTAGGGGTTAAAAAATGTTATTAGAGGGTTGGCGATGTGGGGGTGGCTCGGTTTAGGGGTACATAGGTAGTTTATGGAAGTTAGTGTACTTTGTAGCACAATAGTTAGGAGCTTTATGTTCCGGCGTTAGCCCATAAAGCTCTTAACTACAGATTTTTTTTGGCGGTAGCGTTAGGCAAATCCCATAAAAAAGATAGGATATGCAATTGACGTAAGGGGATCTGCGGTAGCCTGGAGTCGCGGAAAGAAAGTGAGCGGTAGACCCTTTCCTGCCTGACTCTAAATACCAGCGGGCGGTAAAAAGCAGCGTTAGGACCCCTTAACGCTGCTTTTGATGGCTAACGCCAAACTCTAAATCTAGCCGATACTTTTTATCTCTGTGATTACTTTGTATCTAGGCATCTTCTGACAGCCCCCTGGCCCACATGAACTAACAGTCTCTTGTTGTGAAAAGCAATTAAAAAAGCATGTGAGAAGAGGTAGTCTTCAAGGGTTTAGAGATTAACATATGAGCCTACCTAGGTTTAGTTTCGACTAAGAATACCAATATATATATATATATATATATATATATATATACATACACAGTATATACCTATATATAATCAGATATAGATATGTATTGAACTAAAATACCATTAGATATATGTAGAAATATGTACTTATAAAAAATAGAACATATCCTGCTATGTGAAGAACATTGGAATGTGAAATATTCATATTTTCATGTCGGGTTAGTGCACTTAAAGGGACAGTCAACACCAGAATTTAAATGTTTTAAAAGATAGATAATCCTTTTATTACCCATTCCCCAGTTTTGCACAGCCACCACGGTTATATTAATATACTTTTTACCTCTTTGATTACCTTGTATCTAAGCATCTTCTGACAGCCCCCTGATCACATGACATTTTATTTATTATCTATTGACTTTCATTTTAGCCAATTAGTGCAGTGTCTGCCACAATTCACAGGCATGCTTACAATGTTATCTATATGGCTTACAGGAAATAGCTCTCCCCTGTTGTGAAAAGCAAATACAAAAGCATGTGATTAAAGGCGGCCTTCAAGGACTTAGAAATTATCATATGAGCCTAGGTTTAGCTTTCAACTAAGAATACCAAGAGAGCAAAGCAAAATTGGTGATAAAAGTAAATTGGAAAGTTGTTTAAAATTATATGCCTTAGGAGGTTCCGGTGGAGGAGGAGCTAGGCAGGTGTTGCTCACGCAGGTGTGCTTAGCTCGCAGCTCCAGTTCGTTTGCCACTGGCGGAGAAACTATCTGCGCCTTAGCTCAAGCTTTTGAGGCTGCTTTGAAGGACATATTTTTATACCATCTCTGGAACCTCACCAGTGGACTTCCACCCCACTGGTATATGCTGGATATTCGCTACTTGGACTCAGTGTAGCGATTTATACAGACCAACTGGCTTGGTTAAGAAGGAAAATAATCTACCTGAAGCACCCGATACAAAGTTACTCTTTTCCTCTTACTCCGTTGAAGTGACTTGTTTGCTGTTCCCACTCCCCCTCTCTGGGTCTGCTGCCCGCTGCCTGTCTTTGGCTGGATCTGGGATTTCAAGACGCTGGGGTTCTTTCCTCTACAGCCTCACCAGCACTGCCACTGAGGAGCTCCGCATTGTTTGCCTGCAGGCCCTACCGACCGGCGGTTGTCCCGCCCCCTCCCCCACCGGTGTTGCGCGGGAGGAGGTCGGGCCCGGTCTCGTTATGGGGACTGAGTCTTGAATTCACCTGTGGTGTCGCCGGAGGGCTTCAGGGTTTCCCCTCCCACCGATGTTGCGTGAGGGGAACTTTGTTCTTGGCTCCTGTTTCTGCGACTGAGGCTCCTGACGTCGGCTACCTCTGGGACTGAGTTACCTTTCAGGGAGCAGCAAACTAAGATACAGCCACCGCGGGCAGCCCGACGCCACGAGAAGGGGTGAGTGTTATCTTTCTATCTAATAAATTCGTATCAGAAGCACTTCACAAAAGGGGAATAAAGACAAAGACACTAAAGCAGAATCCGACTAAGCTCGGAGTGAGAGTCCCTGCTAGTCACCGGACTAATATCTTTGTAAGGCTGTATGAGCTGATTGACTAGGATATATCGGTGGACACTGAATTCTCCCTCATTTTCCTTTTTTTAGCTTAAAACAAAGCTACTATAAGACTCTGAAACAGGGTACTTGCCTAACAGAGGCTTCTTGTGACTATACTAGTATACTTTAATGTTTGGGTCTGTGGGTACAGTATCTACGCAATTTTTACCCTGGAAAACCATGCAGAATGGAGGGGAAACATTAATAACTTTGATGATTTTCCTTTAGATGTTCATACTGTTTATATTACATTATATTGCTACACTCTCTCCAGATTCATAGAGATTACGGCTGCTATTGGTCTGACGATACTTGCATTTCTATCACATTTTGCTTCTTTTTATCTTTCTCTTTCAGTAATTATAGCTGTGTAACTGCATCATATCCCTGTTGTTCACAATAATTGTTATAATCTCTAATAGAAACTTACAACAAATTGTAAAGTGCTAAAAAGGAAGAGAAGGGGAATCGCTCTTTAATCTCATCTTCCTTGGTATCAATGTGGGGGGAAGGAAAGGGGAAGGGAAGGTAGAGATGTGGGAGAGGGAGGAAGAAGGGGGAAAAAGAGAAAATCTATCTAACCCAAGTTATTTGGGGTACTCTTATTTATGCAAGACAAACTTTAGGGCCTATATTTATATCTCACTAAGCATTTGGCGTTGTTTACTTTTGGATCGCCTTATGGCATTAAGCTGTATTGATTTATAGCACATGAATATATATGAATTGAACTAAGAAGGATCCTTCTAAACTGAGGTCCTTTGATTCTCTGCTACTAACTTTTGCATAAAAAATTCTAAACCACTAACTACTTACTAAGTACAAGGATGTATAACTAAGCCTTATTGAATCTAACCTTCATAGTTCCTATTAAACTAAGCTAAACTGTCACACATTTGACATAAACCCTGCAGCTTAGTTACATAGCTGGCCTAAAATAGGGTAATATAGCTGTGTACTTTAAATTCATTCACTAAGTTCACTGTGTGGAAGCTATACTTTTCTTCCCCTTGCTATCACGGTTATAGTTCACTAGGATAATCCTCACTTTTATAGGATCTTCAGTGTGGTAATTCTTTTTTTTTGGATCTCACTTCACTAACGGTATCGGGCAACACAATCTCTTGCCCATTTCACTTTGTTCGGTGCCTCTAGCACCCATAATTAGCACCAATTAATTTTTCACTTCTCCCCCCTTTTTTTTTTTTTTTCCCTCTCCACCTATCTCATCACTTGTAGAATAATTATATGTGCACTTTTCTTCACGGTCACCGAACCACACCTGGTACATGGACAAATTCTTGGGTATCTCTGCTAAACCATCTTCTCCAGCTATGTCAGCTAGGCAAAGGGATAGAAAGCCCAAGGGAACACAGGACCCAGTCCCTGATCTGCACTCAGCCTTAGTAAATACACCTATGCCTGAGGCACTAAACATTCAAAGCTTAGCGGTTAGCATCTCTGAGGCCCTTTCTCCTAAATTTGAGGCCCTGAAGATAGATATCAAGCAAGACATATCTTCTTTATCGCAAGAAGTTAGACAATTCTCCTCCCGGCTTCTTGAGGCTGAGCAGAGAGTGTCAGATCTAGAGGACCTTACAATAGTACATGGTTCCAAAATTGATAATATTGACAGCAGTATCCAAAAAGTTTTCTCAAGGTTAGAAGACTTAGAAAACCGCAGCAGAAGGAATAACATTAGAATAATTGGCCTCCCAGAGGAAAAACAGTATGAGAACTTGTCCTCTTTTATCACAGATACTCTGACCACTGCACTTAAATTTCCTCCTACAAACCATCGTATTGTAGTAGAAAGGGCGCACAGGCTAGGCCCACCCCGTACACCAAACAAAACCACTACCCGTCCTAGACCAGTTATTGCAAAATTATTGAACTTTCAAGATAAAGTTGCTCTTTTACAACATTTTCAGAAAACACAACCACTTATTATCAATGGTGCTAAGATTCTTTTATTTCAGGACTTCTCGGCTGAAACAGCCTCTAGGAGGAGAGAACTAGCACCTATCTGCACTAAATTTATAAACAATGGCTTTGATGCCACCATACTGTACCCTGCTAAACTTAAAGTATCAGCGAATGATGCAGTCCACTTTTTTCAGAGGCTTTGGAAGCTGAGAAGTTCCTTATATCCCTGGATCCTCTAGCCTCAGTTGGGTCTGCACCGCCATAGTCAGAAATGGTCCAGTAGTTGCGATTATCCCTTGGGTTCGGGATTATGTATGTATGGAATGACTAAAGTATAATTTTTAATTTTTTTTGTTTGTTTTTTTTTGTTTGTTTTTTTTTGTTTTTTTTCTCCTTCTCTCTTTCTCCTCTCTCCTTCCCCTTCTTCTCTCTTTTCTCCCCCCTCGCCCCCATGTTGACTAAAATTATAAATAATGGAGGGATGTAAGATAGTCTCGTGGAACGTGGGTGGGATTTCTACCCCTATCAAACGTAAAACCATACTGACCCAATTAAGAAAACTGCACGCAGACATTGGATTCATTCAAGAAACGCATTTGAGTCTGGAAGAATCCCGTAAACTAAAAACTTCTTGGGTCAGAGATGTATTTTTCTCACCAAGTGTTGGGAAAAAAAGGGGGGTAGCTATTCTAATAGGGAAAAGGATTCAGCTCGAAGTTGTGCACTGTGAACCGGATCTGGGGGGAAGATTTGTTTTATTAAAGATTCGAATCGCCCAAGAAATGTTCACCTTATGTAATATTTATGGCCCTAACTCTTATGATTCAGAGTTTTGGGATAAACTACAATCCAAAATTCTTCTATACACAGAAGGGCATTTAATCATCGGAGGCGATTTCAATATGGCTCCTCAATGCCCGTTAGATAGACTCCGAGATACCATGAAACAGAAAAGACAGAAAAAGGACAACTTAGAATTCAAATTGTTTAATAAAATAAAACAAAACTTAGCTATACGTGATATATGGAGAAGTCAGAACCCAGATACCCAGGAATTTACCTGTCTCTCAAAAGCACATAAGATGCTTTCACGTATTGATTTATGTTTGACAGATGAGAGATTGGGATCCCTTAGGATTCAGGCGAGTATTGCTTCTATTTTCTTATCAGATCATGCCCCCATAATTTTGGATATACAGCCTAAACAAGCAAGACACAAGTTTCTGCGCTTCCATTTTCCATATTTTCTAGCTTCTGATATGAATTTAAAATTTGAGGAATTTCTACGTTTTAACTCTAATTACATAGAACGCCCTGCCGTATTCTGGGAGACCGCTAAAGCGGCTCTTAGAGGTGAAATT
Organism: Bombina bombina; assembly: GCF_027579735.1. NCBI lineage: Eukaryota > Metazoa > Chordata > Amphibia > Anura > Bombinatoridae > Bombina > Bombina bombina. Next base: position 1,075,577,503 of record NC_069500.1, read on the forward strand.
ATTGCCTTCAATATGACTTTGTCTAAGAAGTTGAGGTCAAAGGAAAAAGAAATACAAAAAATATTATCTAATTCATATAATAAATTTCTGTTGCAGAAAAACCCTTTAAATTGGGCCAAATATGTACAAGCTAAAGAAGCAAGAGATACATTTACTTTAACTCAACAAGTACAAAAAGAGTTAAGAATGCAAGCAAAGTTATATAGATTTGGTAACAAGTCTGGAAAGATGTTAGCTAGATTAGTTAAAAACGGAAAAAAAACAGTCATATATCGAAGAGATTGTAAACAAGGATAAGCGATTCTTGAAGCCAGATGAAATTGCTTCTGCATTTGTGGAATACTACCAGGATATATATTCCTGTAGAGGATACGATGGTGATAAATCTGCAGAATTTTGGGACAAAATCGTGAGTCCTGTACTAACAAAGCAGTGTATAGATTCTCTTAATTCTCCCATCTCTGTTCAGGAAGTTACAGACATGATTTCCAAGCTTTCTAGTAATAAAGCAGCTGGCCCAGATGGGCTACCTAACGAATTTTATAAAATATTAGTTGCTGAAATCACCCCTCATTTAACGAATCTGTATAATGACATTTACATTACTGGAAACCCTGTTACATCCTCTTTTTCCTCTTCCTATACTAGTCTTATACTTAAGGGAGGGAAAGATCCGTTGAAAATGGATTCTTATAGGCCTATAGCCTTACTTAATTCAGACTACAAGATTTTAACTTCTATCTTAGCCTCTAGATTACAGCTTATTCTTCCCAAAATAATCCACCCGGACCAAGCAGGTTTCCTTCATAAACGGAATTCGTCGGCTAAAATCCGGGAGGTTCTAGTTGTTTTGGATTATTTCGAAAAAATACTACAATCTAATAAGGTGCATGATAATTTATCTGATATGGCTATTCTTACCATTGATGCAGAGAAAGCGTTTGACTCTGTCACCTTCAAACATCTTAACACCTCTTTGCTTAAGTTTGGAATCAATGGTAAATTCCCAGAATTTATACAGAACTTATATAACCATTCAGTTACAAGTTTATTAGTCAACGGATCTGTTTCCCCCCCCCAATTTTGTTAAAAAGAGGGACATGTCAAGGATGCCCCCTCTCTCCACTCCTCTTCGACATTGCTATTGAACCACTGGCAATCACATTAAGACAAAATATGGAAGGCATAAAGATTAAGCAACATGAGATTAAAATTGGTTTATATGCGGATGATGTTTTGTTGTATATATCTAACACTAAAACCAATATCCCTAGACTTTTGAAGATAATTGATCATTTTGGTACCTTTTCGGGTTATAAGATAAATGCATCTAAATCAGAAATATTATGGATTCACAAGAAGAACGACTCTTGTGTCACGAATTCTTTCAAATTAGTAACAGAGTCCTTTAAATACCTAGGGATAATTATTCCAGCAAAATCTGGCGATCTTTATAAATATAATATACCTCCAATTATAAGTCAAATCAGGGAAAAACTCAGGCAATGGCAAAATCTCCCATTATCAATCTCGGGTCGAATTGCAATATGGAAAATGATTCTCCTCCCAAAACTGTTATACGTACTCCAGAATGTACCGCTATTTCTTTTTGAAAAAGATGTCCGGCTTTTAAACAATCTAATTGGCCAATTTCTTTGGCAGGGGAAAAAAGCACGGATCTCTCGCACTAAACTTTCTCTTCCGCGCGAAATGGGAGGCTTGGCATTGCCTGATATTCGCGCTTATAATCTTAGTTTTCTGGCTCGGATAGCATCAGGGTGGATTCTCTCTAAAGATTATGTTTTAAATAATTCTCTCGAAACAAATATGTGTGATCCATATCTCCCTTACGCTCTTTTACATTTCCCATTTAAAGAGATTCCACCAGAGATTAAGATTCAAAACGATAGCCAACCCTATCAAAGCTTGGTGGAAAATATCAAATCTTCTTTCAATCAATCCCAGAATTTCAATCCATTTACCTTTAATAGGTAATCCAGGATTCCAGCCTGGGCTACAATCTGAGGTCTTTTTCAGATGGCATAGGAATGGCTTAAATAAGATATCTTTAATGATAGATGCTGACAGCAAATTGATTAAAACATTTGAAGAACTCAAAATGGAATTTAACTTACCTAACAAAGACTTCTTTGCTTTCCTTCAGATAAGGCATTATATTTCCGGAATTATGAGAGAAGTAGGATGGTCCTGGACACTGGGTAAATTAGAAAATTGGCTTACACTTATTAAAGGGAATAGGATGTCCATTTCTTTTAGTTACCACTTACTTGTCACTGACAGGGGTACTTCAACTCTAGCTAACCTTGCCTTATCATGGTCCTCAATCTTAGGCCAGACCATAGTGGAACCAAAAATCTTACAATATTCCATAATCAGAGTAGCAAAGACAACACTTTCTGCCACATGGCGGGAGGCACACATTAAACTGCTGCATGGAGCATACTTCACCCCGGAGAAGGGCCACAGGTTGCACAACTCGAACTTCGACAGATGTCCTAAATGCTCACTTCCTGCAGCTGACCTTAAGCATATGTTCTGGTTTTGTCCAAAAATTCGTAAAGTATGGGGTAAGCTTGAACATTGGCTAAATAATGTTTTGAAAATTTCCCCAGTGACCTTATCCCTCTTTCAGATTATTTTTTGTTTTGATAATTTAAAGAAGCATTACCCAAATGAGAACATTGTATCCATGTCTATTTTCGCAACTAGATATCTCATATGTAAAAAAATGGAAAATGCGTTCCACACCAAGTGTCTCTGAAATTAAGAACTGTTTGAAAAAACAATGTGTACTTGAACAAAAGGATACTGATATAGACAACACAGAAGATATAAAAAAAAAAATCACTAAATGGGCTGTATATATTAAAACACTCCCTGAAAATGAGATTGATTATATGATTTTTCCATTTCAGAATTCAGAGTTGGTGCTTCTAGGTGTTTGGTAGCAGGGACGTCGGGGGAGAATGGGAGAGAGGGTCATTTTCTTCCCTTCTTTTATTTATATATATTTTTTTTGTTTTTTGTTTTGTCTTGTTTTTCTGTATTGTGAGGGTCCATGGTCACAGGACCACTGAATGAATGATAATTAACGGTTTATAAAATCCTGCTGTGCAGAAACTGTATACAAGAAAATAAGTTTACATTAAGACTGATAAGACGACTGGATATCAGAGTAATTATGATAAGTTTGTTATTGATTATATTAATAAGGAAAAGTGCTGGTGGATATATGTTGTAAACATATTTAACTGGAAACTTTATGTTATGTTATGTTGGCTTCTTGTTTATTGCACAGTGGAAAATAAATAAATATTAAAAAAAAAAAAATTATGCCTTATTTGAAACATGAAAGTTTTTTTTGGACTTGACTGTCCCTTTAAGAATAGGCAATCGTTTTTGCGCGCTAGTAGGGTGCTAGGGTTTTTTTCCAACTTTTTTGCTCCTTTGACTTCTATGGCGGAATAGGTTATTGCACGCGCAATATTTTAAGCTCAGATTTTTATGCGTGTCGTGTTAGCACGCAAGTAAAAGAACTGTCTACTTTCAAATCATAATATGAGCGCAACCTGATGCATGCAAAAATCTTACTTCTAGTGGAGTTAAAGTGAAGGTAAACTTCATTCATCAAAGTTTGAAAAGCAGCCGTTTTGATTAAGAACTCTTCTTTGCACAGCCAGAGTGCTTCCTCCAATCACGGCTTTCCCCCCTGGGTAGTCATTGCCTGAGGCCATGTTGTGATTGGAGGAAGCTGGATTAGTCATTGATGACGTGTGAAGAGAGGATCCCCCAGTGGGGGAAGCTGATCTGGCTGTGAAAAAAACAAAGGTACGTTTTTAATCAAAACGGCTGCTTTCTGAACTTTGATGAATAAAAGTGTCCCTGTTTTTAATAAGTATTTTAACGTTTACCTTCACTTTAATGCTCGAGCAGGTGCGCTAAATAGCGCTCTACTTGTAATCTGGCCCCATATGAATTGCTATTCAATGTTTATTAAATCTTAAATTTATAATAACTCACTTAAAGCGACATGAAACTCAAATTTTATGATTCAGACAGAACATACAAAAACATTTCCAATTTACTTCTATTATCAAATATACTTTATTCTCTTTGTATAATTGTTGAAAGAGCAGCACTGCACTACTGGGAGTTAACTGAACACATTAAGTGAGCCAGTGACGGAACTACCATTGGTGCAGCAGGTGCATTGGCACCAGAGCCCAAGTGCTTGGGGAGCCCATAGCTGCCAGTCTATACATAGGCCAATGACAACAAGCATATCTGTGCAGTCACCATTGCTATTCCTGAGCATGGCTAGGTATGCTTTTCAACAAAGGATACCAAAAGAACAAAGCAAATTAAATGATAGAAGTAAACTGGAAAGTTGCTTAAAACTGCATGCTCTACCTGAATCATGAAAGTTTAATTTTCACTTGTAAATAAAAAGTAATTTTATTAATACTAGACTAACTGGCAGTATGATTACAATACAACATTTATATTACATCCACTAATAACTGCTTAATTAGTAGATGAATACATGGGGGCCGATTTATCAATGTCTGTCCGGCATGATACGCTGTAGTGTATCATTTCTGACAGACATTGCTGATTGCTGACAGCATACACTGCTGGCATTTTACATTGCACAAGCATTTCTGGTAAACTGCTTGTGCAATGCCGCCCCCTAGAGATTTGCGGCCGCTAGCAGGGAGTGTCAGTCACCTGATCATATAGGATCGGGCGGATTGATGTCTGCAGCCTCAGAGTCAGCGGACCAGTTAAGGAGCAGCGGTTTTAACATTGTTGCTTCATAACTGTTGTTTCCGGGGAGCTTGAAGGCTCGAGGGGAAACAGGGGCATCAGGGGTCATTTGGCCCTTAATAAATAGGCCCCATAGTTGTGACTAAGGTAAAAAATATGACATATAGATAATTGCTGCCAATACATTTAAGAAAAGTCCTTGCTTCTGGAATCATACATTATACACTTTACAGTGGTAAAGTGAAGGTGGGAAAGAAAGAGAAAAAATCTTTTCTAATTCTCCTACTGCAAGCTTATCACTTAAACTGTAGGATTAGCATATTTATTAAGTACTGAGAGAGAGAGAGAGAGAGAGAGAGAGAGAGAGAGAGAGAGAGAGAGAGAGAGAGAAAGAGAGAGATAGATAGAGAGAGAGAGAGAGAGAGAGAGATGTTGCCATGCCTGGAACATTGATAGCAAGGCTACATAAGTGGTCTTGCCATGTGTAGGCTGGTGAAGAGGTCACATGGTAAGAGCAGGGCATAAGGACTAGTCTACTATCTCAGTTTGGAGGTCATGAGTCAGCTGTTTCATTACAGTGTAAAAACAGGATCAGTGAGGAGAGACTTTCTATGAAGGAGAAAAAGACCCCAATTGACACCTATACTGAGATGGAAGATCGTCTGAATGATACTACTATTCGTACAAGACTGCAAGGATCCTGTGTGTACACTGGGCAGAACCAGAAAAAATATGCTCTAAAACACCACAACCATGCCTGGAAAAGAACGATTAAAGAGAAGCTGGGAAAAGAATGCAAAGCTAAATGGACAACTGCAAGTTGCAAGGATTCCCTATTTGTATATAACACACCTTTAAAAACATGAACCATGTACAATAACTAATAATGAGTATGACTTGATGATGTATAAAGTATGACTGAAGAAAGTGCAGTCTTAAGGGGACACGAAAGTCAAAATTAAACCTTGATGATTAGTAAATATCATGTAATTTTAAGAGACTTTTTATTGTCTTGCATTTGCCAATTTACTTTGGTCTATTAGGTCTATTGGTATCCTTTGTTTACAGCATACCTAGGTATGCTCAAGAGCAGTAATGCACTACTGATGACTGGTGGCTATAGACATTTGTCACATGTAATTGGCCCACCAGATGTGTTCAGCTAGGGCCCAGTAGTACATTGTTGTTCTGCAGCTGACTTTATGTGTTCAACTAATGGTGGGGTCACTGACTTGCATGTGAGCAGCCTATCTCCCCTGGAAAGATTCTGCAACAAAGGTGTACAAAGTAACAAACTGTCTCCTGAATGGAAGTCTGCCAGGCACGGAATATCATGGAATCCTAGGTAATGTTATCAGTTACATAAACAGCCTTATTGTATTTCATAGGTAAATCCTGTGTGTCATATAATTCCCAGAAAAATTAGATATATAAAACACAAAATATGCTTGAGTGCCAAATAGACTGGTTTAGATAGATTGGGAGATAGATAGATCTATTCAATATTTTGGATTATCGGGAATCCAATTCCCAACAACACTTGATGTGGCAGCTGGGTCTGGATGCTTGGTTAATAGTAGTGGTGGACACCATGTAGAGTATGTGGTCCAATGCCTGTGAATATGGGAAAGTTTTACACTTTGGTCCCTGTTGTAGACCTGGTAAACAGGAATGGAAAATTCAGCCATCCCAAAAAGTGTCCAGGGTGGGAATAGGAGGCGGCTTATATATTGACACTGCTTCTTTTAAGTGATACATATTTAAGGACCAGTGAAATTAATTCTGAATTAACTTTCCTTCATTTTTCTGGTAACTATCCTCTAGATACATACGGCTAGATTATGAGTTGTGTGTTATGAGGGGTGCGGTGCTAACGTGCAGTTTATTCGCACCGCTCACTTTCCTGCAACGCTGGTATTACGGGTTTTTATCAACCTAGCGTTAAAAGGCAAGTAGTGAGCGTAGAGCAAAATTGTACTCCTTACCGCACTTCAATACCAGCGCTGCTTAAGTCAGTGGTGAGCTGGTCGTAAGTGCTCGTGCACGATTTTACCATAGGAATCAACGGGGAGAGCCGCCTGAGAAAAAGTCTAACACCTGCAAAAAAGCAGCGTAAAACTCAGTAACGCAGCCCCATTGATTCCTATGGGGAAACTAAAGTTATGTTTACACCTAACACCCTAACATGAACCCTGAGTCTAAACACCCCTAATCTTACATTTATTAACCCCTAATCTGCTGCCCCCGACACCTACATTATACTTATTAACCCCTAATCTGCTGCCCCTAACACCGCCGCAACCTACCTACATTTATTAACCCCTAATCTTCCACCCCCAACATTACCACTACTATTCTAAATGTATTAACCCCTAAACCTAAGTCTAACCCTAACAAATATAATTTAAATCTAAATAAAATTCCTATCATTAGCTAAATTATTCCTATTTAAAACTAAATACTAGGGGGGCGGAGCTAGCCTGGGATCTGTACGGTCGCACTTCACTTCAGCTCTGCTGATATTATTTATAAAACTATTCAATTTGACCGTCAGCCCATCACTAATATATCGCAAGAATATCCCTAATTTCTGAGGAGAGGACAAGGACCCCTGAGGAATCAAATAAACACTGTAAAGAGGAGAAAACAACTGGACATTGGGCCGTTTAATAATTAGGCCTTCTAGAGATTATCGTCCTAGCTCCCACGTGGAAGATAGAGAGCATGGCTTTCAACTGGGAGATAAGCGTGCAACAATTGCTATGTACCCAATTCCAGAGGTTGGAACATGAGTTAACCTTAGCCTTTTCATCTATCTGTGGTAATGTGCCTTTTGAGAAGAGCCAGCAACATTTCTTGGCACACAAGCTTTTGCAGAATGTACCTAACGACCCTCAAACTACCGCAAGCAAACCACTGCATCCGATTCAGGCACCTAGTACGGATGAGCTGTCTAACATGGACAGTCACAGTTGCGCTATTGTTCCCACGCCCTCACATGCTGCCCTGGCCCTCCGCGGGATGGTCCAGAAGGGAGCTCAATACCTACAGGCATGGCCTCATTGGAATGCGGGGATGAGGTGCATACTCGCTTGCCGGATGACTGCGTGGAGCATAAGGTATGTGTAGACTCACTGACATTTGAGCTGAGCGACTCATCCCAGTCAATACCTCCACATGTTCTGATCGGAGACAACACTGACCTTACCGCTGAGCCCTCTCACTTGAACGATCAACATGCAGAGTGGGTAGATAAACCTGCGGACTTACCATTTACACTTGCCCTGACCAAGGATTTACATATACCAGACATAGGAGAAACCTCCTTAAAATGGATCCTTCACAAAATTATAGCAGCTCCTACTCCGTGGCATTTTAAATTAAGTATAAGGGAAAAAGCTAATCCGCTACTACAGCTGCACAAGCAGAGCGAAAAACTGACAGTGTGCCTCTCAGTGACCTTAAATTACTATGAGAAGGGCTAAACACAGAAGACATGGGGCTCATCAATACTCCAGCTTATATATGGGCACCTAATGCAGTTTCAATTAAATGTTTATAGGTTTGCAGCCTAATTCATGTTGATTACCTTGCACTCTTGATGTTTAGTATGCTGCAAGGATGTTGTTCATTTGCAATGTACCCGCAATAGTAGATCACATATAGAATTTTCCTGTGCCCAGAAGTTCCCCTTGGGTCTAAGCTAGTTCACCTAGGTAATTAAGTGATAAAAAAAAACTTTCTGTAACCCAGTTTAATGTAGATGGTTTAGTTACCTCCTCTGCTTTATAAGATACTCATACTTACCAGCTAACTACTCACAATAGTAACTTGAAGAATTTGAGGACCGTATGACCTTAGCTAGATCCATGGTTGTGTATAGCTCCAACTAATTTTGATCAATTGAATTCCTAGATTTAGAATGGGGACCTCTATTTGGTGACACTACCCCTTAGCACAATACACCTGTCTGCTTGCGGCCGGAGCAGACACACAAGTCTTTAACCCCTTAATGACCACAGCACTTTTCCATTTTCTGTCCGTTTGGGACCAAGGCTATTTTTACATTTTTGCGGTGTTTGTGTTTAGCTGTAATTTTCCTCTTGCTCATTTACTGTACCCACACATATTATATACCGTTTTTCTCGCCATTAAATGGACTTTCTAAAGATACCATTATTTTTATCATATCTTATAATTTACTATAAAAAAATTATAAAATATGAGAAAAAAATGGAAAAAAAAACACTTTTTCTAACTTTGACCCCCAAAATCTGTTACACATCTACAACCACCAAAAAACACCCATGCTAAATAGTTTCTAAATTTTGTCCTGAGTTTAGAAATACCCAATGTTTACATGTTCTTTGCTTTTTTGCAAGTTATAGGGCCATAAATACAAGTAGCACTTTGCTATTTCCAAACCATTTTATTCAAGATTAGCGCTAGTTACATTGGGACACTGATATCTTTCAGGAATCCCTGAATATCCCTTGACATGTATATATTTTTTTTTAGAAGACATCCCAAAGTATTGATCTAGGCCAATTTTGGTAGATTTCATGCCACCATTTCACCGCCAAATGCGATCAAATACAAAAAATCGTTCACTTTTTCACAAACTTTCGGTTTCTCACTGAAATTATTTACAAACAGCTTGTGCAATTATGGCATAAATGGTTGTAAATTTTTCTCTGGGATCCCCTTTGTTCAGAAATAGCAGACATATATGGCTTTGGCATTGCTTTTTGGTAATTAGAAGGCCGCTAAATGCCGCTGCGCACCACACGTGTATTATGCCCAGCAGTGCAGGGGTTAATTAGGGAGCTTGTAGGGTTAATTTTAGCTTTAGTGTAGTATAGCAGACAACCAAAAGTATTGATCTAGGCCCATTTTGGTATATTGCATGCGACCATTTTACCGCCAAATGCGATCAAATAAAAAAAAAAGTTGAATTTTTCACAATTTTAGGTTTCTCACTGAAATGATTTACAAACAGCTTGTGCAATTATGGCACAAATTGTTGTAAATGCTTCTCTGGGATCCCCTTTGTTCAGAAATAGCAGACATATATGACTTTGGCGTTGCTTTCTGGTAATTAGAAGGCCGCTAAATGCTGCTGCACATCACACGTGTATTATGGCTAGCAGTGAAGGGGTTAATTAGGTAGTTTGTAGGGAGCTTGCAGGGTTAATTTTAGCTTTAGTGTAGAGCTCAGCCTCCCACCTGACACATCAGACCCCCTGATCCCTCCCAAACAGCTCCCTTCCCTCCCCCACCCCACAATTGTCCCCGCCATCTTAAGTACTGGCAGAAAGTCTGCCAGTACTAAAATAAAAGTTTTTTTTATTTTTATTTTTATTTATTTTTTAAAGCATATTTACATATGCTGTGGTGTAGCATCCCCCCTTAGCCCCCAACATCCCTGATCCCCCCCAAAACAGCTCTCTAATCCTCCCTATCTGCCTTATTGGGGGCCATCTTGGGTACTGGCAGCTGTTTGCCAGTACCCATTTTGCAAAATAAAAAGTTTTTTTTTGTTTTTATTTTTATTTTCTGTAGTGTAGCTTCCCCCTTCCCCACAGACCAAGCCCCACCACCTGCCTGATCTTTTTTTTGTCAAACTTTTTTTTCCCCTTTTCTGTCCATTTTACTGTTACTTTTTCTGTAGTGCAGCGGTTCCCACCCGCTCCCTCCCGTGCACACGCCCGCCCCCACCCTCCCGTGCACGCGTGCGCCTGTGCGCGCCCCCTGGCATCCCCGCCCCCGATCCCGCCCCCCTCAGCATCATCCAGGGCCATCGATGGCCGCCACCCGCCTCCCACACCGGCTCCCACCCACCAACAAACCTAGCCGTTAATGTCCGGTGCAGAGAGGGCCACAGAGTGGCTCTCTCTGCATCGGATGGCTAAAAATGGTTATTGCAGGATGCCTCAATATCGAGGCATCACTGCAATAACCGGAAAGCAGCTGGAAGCGAGCAGGATCGCTTCCAGCTGCTTTCCACACCGAGGACGTGCAGGGTACGTCCTCAGGCGTTAACTGCCTTTTTTTTTAGGTCGTACCCTGCACGTCCTCGGTCGTTAAGGGGTTAAAGTGTCTTTTTTCTACTGATGTGTAAACCCCTTACAGAGTTCCCTTGGTCCCCAAGGAGTCACTCCTAGCTAAATGGTGTATCAGTAGCCAAGCTATACTTTACTCTACAATATTTTAACTGTTATGTATAGTTGTACCATATTCTGTTATTTGATGGTCTTCTGAGACCGTAGTGCCCCCTGCTGTTACTGATATTACCCGTGTTTATTGGTTCTTCTTATATTGGCCAATATGGTTAGCTCTTCTATTTAGTATACGTCATATTGCAGATTATTTATAATTTTTAGGTTGCAAGGCAAGCACTGTTGATTGCTGGAGCGTTGTTATAAAGTGAGGTAATAATCATATGCCTAACGTGGGCTGGACCCACGATACTACCACACCTTGGAATCTCCCAACACATAATAAGCAGATGGAGAAATATGACACATCTCTTCACTAATGTCCCAGACTTTGGGGTGTCACATTATGCCATATAAATTTTTAATCCAATACCTACCCAATTTCCCTAGTCTCCTCCTATCAGGGGTATATATCTCTATCTATAGTTTTACATAAACAGACCGCCTCATAATACCACCATTGACTTATTTTGTACCTTTCTTTTTCCAAATTAAAATATACTCAATCATCACGATTCCTATGACTCCCACTGCATGTAGCTTTCTACATCTAAATAACCACCTCTCCCCCCCCCCCCTCTATATATAATGTGCCTCCTTGTTAAGGAGGACCAACTTTGCGGCTTTTCTTGTCTATGCCGCACCTTCCCATAGCAACAGTTATTTTTAGCTTTAATGCCCAAAATTTAAGTGGTTTCAATCCTCTTAAACCTAACTTTTATTATCATTCATTGTAAGCCACATACTGTGATTACTTCCACTGTATTATTCTGGGACACAGCATATTATTACCTATACTCATTATAGTTTACTCAACTACATCTCCCCATGCAACTTTTCTATAAGTATTTGGGCCCAAGAGGTTCCCCTCGCTTATTAAGGGCAATATTTTTTGAGAAGTTAGGAAACTATGAGGTTTTTTTTCTTATGCCTGTTTATTCTGGATGCATACTGTAAATTGTTACTATGTCATATCCTGTAAATTACTGTTGATATTGTTTGTATGCTAATATGAGAAGCTCAATAAAAATTTTAAAAAATAAATAAATACTTACCTGTAAAATAACCCTAATCTAGCTACAATATAGCTAATAGTTAAATTATAGCTAGCTTAGGGTTTATTTTTATTTTACAGTCAAGTTTGTATTTATTCTAACTTGGTAGAATAGTTACTAAATAGTTATTAACTATTTAATAACTACCTAGCTAAAATAAATACAAATTTACCTGTAAAATAAAACCTAACCTAAGTTACACTAACACCTAACACTACACTACAATTAAATAACTTACCTAACTTAAATACATTAAATACAATTAGATAATTTACACAAAAAAACACTAAATTACAGAAAATAAAAAACAAATTACAAGATATTTAAACTAATTACACCTAATCTAAGTGCCCTATAAAAATAAAAAAGCCCCCCCAAAATAAAAAAACCCTAGCCTAAACTAAACTATCAACAGCCCTTAAAAGGGCCTTTTGCAGGGCATTGCCCCAAAGAAATCAGCTCTTTTACCTGTAAATAAAAATACAAATACCCCCCCAACAGTAAAACCCACCACCCACACAACCAACCCCCCAAATAAAACCCTAACTAAAAAAACCTAAGCTCCCCGTTGCCCTGAAAAGGGCATTTGGATGGACATTGCCCTTAAAAGGGCATTTAGCTCTATTGCTGTCCAAAGCCCTAACCTAAAAAAAAAAACCACCCAATACACCCTTAAAAAATCCTAACACTAACCCCCGAAGATTCACTTACCGGGAGAAGTCTTCATCTAAGCAGCAAGATGTTTTCAACGAAGCCGGCAGAAGTTTTCCTCCATACAGGCAGAAGTCTTCATCCAGATGGCATCTTCTATCTTCATCCTTCCAATGCGGAGCGGCTCCATCTTCAAGACATCCGGCGTGGAGCATCCAATCGGAATTAAGGTAGAAAAAATCCTATTGGCTGATGCAATCAGCCAATAGGATTGAACTTCAATCCTATTGGCTGATCCAATCAGCCAATAGGATTGAGCTCGCATTCTATTGGCTGATTGGAACAGCCAATAGAATGCAAGCTCAATCCTATTGGCTGATTGCATCAGCCAATAGGATTTTTTTCTACCTTAATTCCAATTGGCTGATAGAATTCTATTAGCAAATCGGAATCTAAGGGACGCCATCTTGGATGACGTCACTTAAAGAAATATTCATTCCGAAGAAGCCATCGATTGAAGAGGATGCTCTGCACTAAATGTCTTGAAGATGGAGCCGCTCCGCGTCAGAAGGAAAAAGATAGAAGATGCAATCTGGATGAAGACTTCTGCCCTTCTGGAGGACCACTTCTGCCCGTCTGGAGGACCACTTCTGCCGGCTTCATTGAGGACATCTTGCTCCTTGGAATGAAGACTTCTCCCGGTAAGTAAATCTTCGGGGGTTAGTGTTAGGATTTTTGTAACGGTGTATTGGGTGGGTTTTATTGTTAGGTTAGGGCTTTTTGGCAGCAATAGAGCAAAATGCCCTTTTAAGGGTAATGCCCATCCAAATGCCCTTTTCAGGGCAATGGAGAGCTTAGGTTTTTTTAGTTAGGGTTTTATTTGGGGGGTTGGTTGTGTGAGTGGTGGGTTTTACTGTTGGGGGGTATTTTTATAGGAAAAAGAGCTGATTTCTTTGGGGCAATGCCCCGCAAAAGGCCCTTTTAAGGGCTATTGATAGTTTAGTTTAGGCAAGGGGTTTTTTTTTTATTTTGGGGGGGCTTTTTATTTTTATAGGGCTCTTAGATTAGTGCAATTAGTTAGATTGGTGTAATTAGTTTAAAAATCTTGTAATTTATTTTTTATTTTCTGTAATTTAGTGGGGGGTTTTGCAATTTAGCTAACTGTATTTAATTGTATTTAATTTATGTAATTTATTTAATTGTAGTGTAAGGTTAGGGGTTAGTGTAACTTAGGTTAGGTTTTATTTTACAGGTAAATTTGTATTTATTTTAGCTAGGTAGTTATTAAATAGTTAATAACTATTTAGTAACTATTCTACCAAGTTAGAATAAATACAAACTTGCCTGTAAAATAAAAATAAACCCTAAGCTAGCTACAATGTAACTATTAGTTATAATGTAGCTAGCTTAGGGTTTATTTTATAGGTTCAATAAGTATTTAGTTTTAAATAGGAATAATTTAGTAAATGATATTAATTTTATTTAGATTTATTTAAATTATATTTAAGCTAGGGGATGTTAGGGTTAGACTTATTAAAGGGTTAATAAATTTAGAATAGTGGCTGCGACGTTGGGGATGGCAGATTAGGGGTTAATAAATGTAGGTAGGTGGCGGTGATGTTGGGGACAGCAGATTAGGGGTTAATAATATTTAACTAGTGTTTGCTATGCGGGAGTGCTGCGGTTTAGGGGTTAATATGTTTATTATAGTGGCGGCGATGTCCGGAGCGGCAGATTAGGGGTTAAAAAATGTATTTTAGTGTTTGCGAAGTGGGAGGGGCCTGGGTTTAGGGGTTAATAGGTAGTTTATGGGTGTTAGTGTACTTTGTAGCACTTTAGTTATGAGTTTTATGCTATAGCTTTGTAGCGTAAAACTCATAACTACTGACTTTAGAATGCGTTACGAATCTTGATGGGATAGGGTGTACCGCTCACTTTTTGGCCTCCAAGGACAAACTCGGAATACCAGCACTATGGAAGTCCAATAGAAAAAAGGATTTACGTAAGTTGGTTTGTGGTAAGGCCAAAAAAGCAGTGTTAGGACCTGTTAACGCTGCTTTTTAACCTTAACGCACAACTCATAATCTAGCCGATAGATACTTCTGCTTATTTACAGTAGACTTACCACTTTTTGCTTTGACAGACAAACAGAAAAACAGACAGACAGACAGACAGATAGAGATAGATAAATAGATAGATAGATAGATAGATAGATAGATAGATAGATAGATCACTAAAACTATTAAAGTTAAATAACCCTAAAACATAACTGTCAGGCAAAAAACCTCTTTATTGTTCAACAAATGTTATCTTTTTGAATTACAGTCCCCCACTCTGCATCATTCACATGAACTTTATTATTGGTTATTTCACTTTGTCATTGCCTTTAACTAAAAGTATAGGTTAAATGATGCTTACTGAACTTTAGACATAATTTGCCTTCACAATGCGTCTCCTCAGTAACCTAAACTTTTATGTGCAAAACCAGTTTAGCGGAGATTTAACTACAGGAACTTGTCAGGATAAAAGAAGGATAATCCATAGACAAGCCAGGGGTCAAAACTAGAAAAGCCATCCACAACCAGTCATTAGAATTAAAGGATGAGGAAAGTACTTTAACCAGGAGGCAGTTCCAATAATTATAAGCCAGTAAATCAATCTGTAGATAGCGTATCTCAGTAGAAGGGATCAGACAGGTTATGTACTTAGGAACTTTGCCACGGTCAGGCTCAAGAGGACAGGTGAGGTCAGTCTTAATATCAAAATAACCAAGCACTGAATGGTTCAGTCTTGGCACTAGGAACAAGGCCAGAGTTACTTCCAATAAACAATAATATAAACAGCACTAAACTTAGTGCACAGCTTCCCTAAAAGTCTGCAGGCAAAGCATGAAGAATATTAGAGAGGGTTGCACTAATCAGACCACTGGTCTCTGGCTGCTGCTGCAGCAACACTAACCTTAACATTACAACAAAAACTAACATTACTTAAAAAATAAAAAAACACCTAACATTACAAAAAAAAAAAAAAAAATTACTACAAAAAAAGAGTTATGCCTATATACTAAGACCCAACTAAAAAAAATAATATTTAACCCCCCCAAAAAAAAAATGTTTTATGTAATTGGCAAGTGTCCATGAGCTAGTGACGTATGGGATATACAATCCTACCAGGAGGGGCAAAGTTTCCCAAACCTCAAAATGCACCCCTCACCACACCCACAATTCAGTTTTACAAACTTTGCCTCCTATGGAGGTGGTGAAGTAAGTTTGTGCTAAGATTTCTACGTTGATATGCGCTTCTCAGCATTGTTGAAGCCCGATTCCTGTCAGAGTACAGCGAATGTCAGAGGGACGTGAAGGGAGTATCACTTATTGAATACGATGATTTCCCTAACGGGGGTCTATTTCATGGGTTCTCTGTTATCGGTCGTAGAGATTCATCTCCTACCTCCCTTTTCAGATCGACGATATACTCTCAAATTACCATTACCTCTACTGATAACTGTTTCTGTATTGGTTTGGCTATCTGCTATATTTGGATGGGTGTCTTTTGGTAAGTATGTTTTCATTTACTTAAGACACTCTCAGCTATGGTTTGGCACTTTATGTTTTATATAAAGTTCTAAATATATGTATTGTACTTATATTTGCCATGATTCAGGTTTCAGTATATTTCCTTATGCAGACTGTCAGTTTCATATCTGGGAAATTAATTTTTTAGGAAAATGTATTTCTTACCTGGGGTATAGTCTTTTTGCAATTGACTGTCATTTTAAATTCGCGGGCAGAATTGGGCTCGCGAGGGCACAAAATGCCAAACTATAATGCGTCATTTTTGGTGCAAAGTTACGTTCAATGACGCAGATTCATCATTTCCGGCATCTTTTTCGACGCCGAGTCCTTTCACAAGATTGCGTCTTCAATGTCGTTTCCGGATGTTGTTAGCACCAACATTTTTTCTCTGTTTGTGCGTCATTCTTGGCGCCAATTATTTTTATAATTTAAACCCCATTCCTATATGCCTCTTGCCTTTTTTCTCTATCAGAGGGCTATGCTGTTGCATTTTTTCCCCATTCCTGAAACTGACATATAAGGAAATTGATAATTTTGCTTTATATGTTGTTTTTTCTCTTACATTTGCAAGATGTCTCAATCTGATCACTGTTGGAATCCTGCTGAATGATAACAGTTCTACCAAAGCTAAGTACATTTGTTGTAATCTTATGGAGATTATATCTCCAGCTGTGGTATGTAATAAATTGTCATGATATACTTTTACATGCAGAGAATGTGTCCTTCAGTAATAGTACATTGCCTGTTGCTGTTATTTTAACATTTAATGTACAAGTTACCTGTGAATTTATAAGAGTTTATTGCTGATTCTATTCAGAAGGCTTTGTCTGCCATCCCGCCTTCTAATAAATGTAAAGATCTTTTTAAACTTCTCATAAGTTGATGAAATTTCAAATGACCGACAACATACTGAATTATCCTTCTCTTGTTCCAGCTCAGCTGGTAGGGGGCAGATTAAGATTTTTCTAAGATGTTTGGATCAATTCGGTCCAAAATCATTGGATTCAGAATATTGTCTCTCAGGGGTACAGAATAGGATTCAGAGTAAGACCGCCTGTGAGAAGATTTTTTCTCTCACGCATTCCAGCAAACACAGTAAAGGCTCAGGTTTTCCTGAAGGGTGTTTCAGACTTGGAGTTATCTGGGGTAATCATGCCAGTTCCATTTCAGGAACAGGGTCTGGGGTTTTATTCAAATATAATCATTGTCCCAAAGAAAGTAATTTCATTTAGACCACTTTTGGATCTAAAATTTTTTAATCGATAGAGTACCAACTTTCAAAATGGTGACATTATCAGAGAGCTGGGTGTTGCGGTGTTTCCTTATTTGGATGATACTGCAGAATCTCACACAAATCAACTACTGTTGTTTCTTCAAAGACATGGTTGGAGGATCAATTTACCAAAAAGTTCCTTAATTCCTCAGTCAAGGGTCACCTTTTTAGGTTTCCAGATAGAGACAGAGTCATGGACACTGAATCTAACAGACAGGAGACCATTTAAATTGGTTTCAGCTTGTCAGAACCTTCAGTCTCTATTATTCCCTTCAGTAGTTATGTGCTTGGAAGTTTTAAGTCTCATGACTGCAGCATCGGATGCGATTCCCTTTGCTCGTTTTCATATGAGGCCTGTCCAGCTTTGTATGCTGAATCAATGGTGCAGGGATTATACAAGGATATCACAATTAATATCCTTAAATCCCAATGTTCGACTATCTCTGACTTGGTGGTTAGATCACCATCGTATGGTTCTAGGGGCCTCTTTGGTTCATCCAACCTGGACTGTGATCACAACAGATGCAAGTCTTTTCAGGTTGGGGAGCTGTTTGGGGATCTCTGACAGCCCAAGAGGTTTGGGAATCTCAAGAGGCGAGATTACCAATCAATATTTTGGAACTCCGTGCAATTTTCAGGGCTCTTTAGGCTTGGCCTCTGTTGAAGAGAGAACCGTTCATTTGTTTTCAGACAGACAATATCACAGCTGTGGCATATGTCAATTATCAGGGTGGGACTCACAGTCCCCTAGCTATGATAGAAGCATCTCAAATACTTTCTTAGGTGGAATCCATCTCTTGTTTAATTTCTGTGGTACATATCCCAGGTGTAGACAATTGGGAAGTGGATTATCAGCCATCAGACTTTACATCCAGGGGAGTGGTCTCTCCATCCAGATGTGGGGGTCATCCAGAAATAGATCTGATGGCTTCTCATCTAAACAATAAACTTCCCAGGTACATGTCCAGTTCCAGGGATCTTTAGGCGGAAACAGTGAATGCATTGACACTTCCTTGGTGCTACCAACCTGCTAATATTTTCCTTCCTCTAGTTCTTCTTCCAAGAGTGATATCCAAAATCATCATGGAAGAGTCATTTGTATTGCTGGTAGCTCCAGCATGGCCTCACAGGTGTTGGTATGTGGATCTTGTTCGGATGTCTAGTTGCCAACCTTGGCCTCTTCCATTTCGGTCGGATCTTCTGTCTCAAGGTCCATTTTTTCCATCAGGATTTCAAATCATTAAATTTGAAGGTATGGGAATTGAACACCTAGTGCTTAGTCACAGGCTCGTAAATCTGTTTCTAGAAAGATTTATTATTGAGTTGTTGTATTCTTCTCATAAATTTGCTTGGCATTCTTTCAGAATTCCCAGAATTTTACAGTTTCTTCAGGATGGTTTGGATAAGGTTTTGTCTGCAAGTTCCTTGAAGGGACAAATCTTTGCCTTTCTGTCTTATTTCACAGAAAGATTACTAAGCTTCCTGATATTCACTGTTTTTAACAGGCTTTGGTTTGTATCAAGCCTGTCATTAAATTAATCTCTCCTCCTTGGAGTCTTAATTTGGTTTTGAAGGTTTTACAGGCTCCTCCATTTAAGCATATGCATTCTTTGGATATTAAAATACTTTCTTGGAAAGTGTTGTTTCTTTTGGCCATCTCTTCTGCTAGAAGAGTTTCTGAATTATCTAATCTTTATTGTGAATCTCCTTTTCTGATTTTTCATCAGGATAAGGTGGTTTTGCGGACTTCATTAAAATTCTCTCCTAAGGTTGTGATTTCTAACAACATTAATAGAGAAATTGTTATCCCTTCCTTGTGTATTAATCTTAAGAATTCTTTGGAGAAATCCTTCCATTCTTTGGATTTGGTAAGAGCTTTGAAATATTATGTTGATGCTACTAAAGATTTCAAGAAGACTTCTAGTCTATCTGTTATCTTTTCTGGTTCTAGGAAAGGTCAGAGGGCTTCTGCCATTTCCTTGGATTCGTGGTTAAAGCTTTGGTTTCATTCAGCTTATTTGGGGTTGGGTCAAGCCCCATCTCAGAGAATTACAGCTCATTCTACTAGATCAGTCTCCACTTCATGGGCTTTTAAGAATGAAGCTTCACTTAATCAGATTTGCAAAACAGCCAATAAAGATTTGCCAATATGAAAGAAATTAATTTATCAGGTAAGTTCTTACATAAATTACGTTATTCTAACACTAAACTACAAATATAGCCCTTAAAGGGGACTTTGCTAGGGCATAACCCTAAAGTGTCTTAGCACTGCCCTAAAGTGTCATACCATTAACCCCACCCCCAAAAAAACTATTCTAAAAAGTGCCCTGAAAAGGGCATTTTGGCTGAGCATTGCCCTTAAAAGGGTATTTAGCTTTTTTGCTGCCCAGAAAAAAAAATAATAATCTAAAAAAAAAACATTAGAATAAATACCCTAACACTAAATCCTGAAGATGGTACTCACCAAAGATTAATTAGGGTGGCTGCGCTCCATCTTCATCCTGGCGGCGATCTTTTTATTTTCATCCCGGCCATCTTCATTCCAGCGGTGCTCCATCTTCTTATCTTCATCGTAGCTGCGGTCTTCATCCATCTTCTTATCCTCGGTCCCCAATGTCCTCTTCATTCAATCACCAGTCGCACACTGAATTTTGAATGCGAGGTAACCCCTTTAATATAGGGGTACCCTTGCATTCCTATTGACTGATTTTACATTTGAAATTAAAATCAGCCAATAAAATGAAAGCTTTTTCTATTGGCTGATTTGAATTTGAAATGAAAAATCAGCCAATAGGAATGCAAGGGTATCCTATATAAAAGGGGTACCTCACATTCAAAATTAGTGTGCAGTTGGTGACCACATGAAGAGGACATCCATCTTCTTATCCTCGGTCCCCAATGTCCTCTTCATGTGGTCACCAACTGCACACTAATTTTGAATGTGAGGTAACCCTTTTATATAGGATACCCTTGCATTCCTATTGGCTGATTTTACATTTCAAATTCAAATCAGCCAATAGAAAAAGCTTTCATTTTATTGGCTGATTTTAATTTCAAATGTAAAATCAGTCAATAGGAATGCAAGGGTACCCCTATATTAAAGGGGTTACCTCGCATTCAAAATTCAGTGTGCGACTGGTGATTGAATGAAGAGGACATTGGGGACCGAGGATAAGAAGATGGATGAAGACCGCAGCTACGATGAAGATAAGAAGATGGGGCACTGCCGGGATGAAGATAAGAAGATCGCCGCCAGGATGAAGATGGAGCGCAGCCATGATTCATCTTTGTTGAGTACTATCTTCAGGGTTAGTGTTAGGTTTTTTTGGGGTGGGTTTTTATTTTTATTTTTTCTGGGCAGCAAAAGAGCTAGAGTAGTTTTTTTAGAAAGACTTTTTTTGGGGGGTTAATGATATATGTTTTTAGTAGGGGGGGTTTAAGAAAAAGAGTTAAGACACTTTAGTTCAATACTCTACAAAAAAAAACCTTTTAAGGGCTATATTTGTAGTCTAGTGTTAGAATATTTTTTTTATTTTTTGGGGGTTGGTTTATTGGGGTCTTAGAATAAGCATAACTTTTTTTGGCAATTTGTTATTTTTTGTAACAGTAGTTTTTTTTATCTTTTGCAATGTTACGGCTCGATTACGAGTCTTGCGTTAAGGTAGAAAAGCAGCATTAACAGGTCCTAACGCTGCTTTTTTACGCCCGCTGCTATTACGAGTCTTGCAGGTTTAGGGGCACCGCACACTTCTTTGGCCTTACCACAAAACAACTTACGTAAACTTTGTAAAGTCTTTTTTCTATGGGACTTTCATAGCGCCGGTATTTCGAGTCTGTCCTGGGAGGCCAAAAAGTGAGCGGTACACCCTCTACCTCCAAGATCCCTAACGCATTTAAAAGTCAGTAGTTATGAGTTTTATGCTACGGCGTTGTACCTAAAAAGTACACTAACACCCATAACTACCTATTAACCCCTAAACCGAGGCCCTCCCGCATCACAAACACTATAATAACATTTTTAACCCCTAATCTGCTGCTCCGGACATCGCCGCCACTATAATAAACATATTAACCCCTAAACCACCGCACACCTGCCTCGCAAACACTAGTTAAATAATATTAACCCCTAATCTGCTGTCCCTAACATCGCTGCCACCTACCTAAATTTATTAACCACCTAATCTGCCACCCCCAACGTTGCTGAAACTATACTAAATGTATTAACCCCTAAACCTAAGTCTAACCCTAACACCCCCTAACTTAAATAGAATTACAATAAATCTAAATAAATATTAATATTATTACCTAGAATATTCCTATTTAAAACTAAAATACTTACCTATAAAATAAACCCTAAGCTAGCTACAATATAACTAATAGTTACATTGTAGCTATCTTAGGATTTATTTTTATTTTACAGGCAAGTTTGTATTTATTTTAACTAGGTAGAATAGTTATTAAATAGTTATTAACTATTTAATAACTACCTAGCTCAAATAAATACAAAAGTACCTGTAAAAAAAAAAAAAACCTAACCTAAGTTACACTAACATCTAACACTACACTACAATTAAATAAATGAACTAAATTAAAACAAATAAATTAAATTAGCTAAAATTACAAAAAAAACCCCACTAAATTACAGAAAATAAAAAACAAATTACTTTAAACTAATTACACCTAATCTAATAGCCCTATCAAAATAACCCCCCCCCCCAAATAAAAAAAACCCTAGCCTAAACTAAACTATCAATAGCATTGCCCCAAAGTAATCAGCTCTTTTACCTGTAAAAACAAAATACAAACAACCCCCCCAGCAGTAAAACCCACCACCCACACAACCAACCCCCCAAATAAAATACTAGCTAAAAAAAACTAAGCTCCCCATCGTCCTGAAAAGGGCATTTGGATGGGCATTGCCCTTAAAAGGGCATTTAGCTTTATTGCAGCCCAAATCCCTAACCTAAAAAATAAACCCACCCAATACACCCTTAAAAAAGTTCAATCCTATTGGCTGATCCAATCAGCCAATAGGATTGAGCTTGCATTCTATTGGCTGTTCCAATCAGCCAATTGAATGTGAGCTCAATCCTATTGGCTGATTGGATCAGCCAATAGGTTTGAACGTCAATCCTATTGGCTGATTGCATCTACCTTTATTTCGATTGGCTGATAGAATTCTATCAGCCAATCGGAATCTAAGGACTTAAAGGTACCATCATTCAGTAAGAAGATTCCGGATGAAGAGGATGCTCCCCGTCGGATGTCTTGAAGATGGACACGCTCTGTGTCGGATGGATGAAGATAGAAGATGCCGTCAGGATGAAGACTTCTGTCCATCTGGAGGACCACTTCGCCTGGTTTGGATGAAGACTTCTCACAGCTATGTTGAGGATTTCGGCCCAGTTGGATGAAGACTTCTGCTGCTTCCTTGAGGATGGATGTACGGTCTTCAGAACAGTAAGTCAATCTTCAGAGAGTTAGTGTTAGGTTTTTTTAACGGTGTATTGGGTGGGTTTTATTTTTAGGTTAGGGTTTGGGCCTGCAATAGAGCTAACTGCCCTTTTAAGGACAATGCCCATCCAAATGCCCTTTTCAGGGCGATGGGGAGCTTAGGTTTTTTTAGCTAGTATTTTATTTGGGGGTTGGTTGTGTGGGTGGTGGGTTTTACTGTTGGAGGGGATGTTTGTATTTTTCTTTACAGGTAGAAGAGCTGATTACATTGGGGTAATACCCCGCAAAAGGTCCTTTTAAGGGCTATTGATAGTTTAGTTTAGGATAGGATTTTGTTTTTTTTGGGTTTTTTTTTTTGGGGGGGGGGGTATTTTGATAGGGCTATAGGATTAGGTGTAATTAGTTTAAATATCTTGTAATTTGTTTTTTATTTTCTGTAATATAGTGTTTGTTTGTTTGTTTTTGTACTTTAGCTAATTGTATGTAATTTATTTAATTGTATTTAATTTGTGTAAGTTATTTAATTGTAGTGTAGTGTTAGGTGTTAGTGTAATTTAGGTTAGGTTTTATTTTACATGTACTTTTGTATTTATTTTAGCTAGGTAGTTATTAAATAGTTAATAACTATTTAGTAACTATTCTACCTAGTTAAAATAAATACAAACTTGTCTGTAAAATAAAAATAAACCCTAAGCTAGATACAATGTAACTATTAGTTATATTGTAACTAGCTTAGGGTTTATTTTATAGGTAAGTATTTAGTTTTAAATAGGAATTATTTAGCTAATAATATTAATTTTTATTTAGATTTATTTAAATTATATTTAAGTTAGTAGGTGTTAGGGTTAGGGTTAAACTTAGGTTTAGGGGTTAATACATTTAGTATAGTGGTGGCGACATTGAGGGTGGCAGATTAGGGGTTAATAAATGTAGGTAGGTGGCGGCGATGTTAGGGACAGCAGATTAGGAGTTAATAAAATTGAATTAATGTTTGCGAGGCGGGAGTTTCGGCGGTTTAGGGGTTAATACATTTAGTATAGTGGTGGCGACATTGAGGGCAACAGATTAGGGGTTAATAAATGTAGGTAGGCTGCGGCGACATTGGGAGAGGGAGATTAGGGGTTAATAAATATAATGTAGGTGGCGGCGATGTTGGGGGCAGCAGAATAGGGGTTAATACATATAATGTAGGTGGCAGCGGTATCTGGAGCGGCAGATTAGGGGCTAATAAGTATAATGTAGGTGTTGGCGATTTCAGGGGCGGCAGATTAGGGGTTCCTATGACTAAGCGCCACTAGGGGGCGCAAAACGCATCAGGACTTCTATTCCTGCTCACCTGCATCATGATGCAGCTTTTATCTTTTGCTCAATAAAGATTTCTGGATTTTACCTTGCCCCCGAGTGCTCAGATTACTGCTTTCTTGGGTTAATAAGTATAAGATTAGGGGTGTTTAGACTCAGGGTTCATGTTAGGGTGTTAGGTGTAAACATAACTTTTATCTCCCCATAGGAATCAATGGGGCTGCATTACTGAGATTTATGCTGCTTTTTTGCAGGTGTTAGACTTTTTCTCAGCCGGCTCTCCCCGTTGATTCCTATGGGGAAATAGTGCACGAGCACGTACGACCAGCTCACCACTGACTAAAGCAGCGCTGGTATTGAAGTGCGGTAAGGAGCACAATTTTGCTCTACGCTCACTTCTTGCCTTTTAACGCTGGGTTTGTAAAACCTGTAATACCGGCGCTGTAGGTAAGTGAGCGGTGAGAAAAAACTGCTCGTTATCACCGCACAGCTCATAACACAAAACTCGTAATCTGGCCGTTTTTTGTTTTTTTTAAGTAATGTTAGATTGTTTTTTAAGAAATGGTAGGTTGTTGTTTTTTAAGTAATGTTAGGTTTTTTTTGTAAAGGTAAGGTTAGTTTTTTTTTGTTTTTTTTTATTAGGTTAGTTTTTATTTTATTTTTTAAACGTAGTTAGTTTTTTTTTCTTTTTGTAAAGGTAACGTTAGTCTGTTTTGGGGTAACGTAGGGCGTATTAAGTTAGGGGTTTTAGATGTTAGTGGGTTATTTTACAGTTGGGTTGTGGCAGTTTAGGGGTTAATAGTGTAGAAGGTTACTTTGCATGTGGGGGTATGGCAGTTTAGGGGTTAATAGTGTAGAAGTGTAGTTTGCGATGTGGGGGTTTGGCAGTTTAAGGGTTAATAGTGTAGAAGTGTAGTTTGCTATGTGGGGTGTAGCAGTTTAGGGGTTAGTTGTGTAGAAGGTAGTTTGCGATGTGGGGATGTGGCAGTTTAGGCGTTAAAAGTGTAGAGGGGACTTTGCAGATTTCATTAAGAGTTGCATTTTCAGTTGAATTTGGGGAACCACTTGAAGCATTTATTGTGTTTAGCTATTTCAATTGCTTTTGTTTGATTTGTTCATTGCAGACAGCTGAAAGTCAGTAAATTTTGTCAATAAACCTGATTTGCAATGGGGGTTGAATAATTTTGATTATAACTGTAGATAAATAGATAGATAGATAGATAGATCGATCGATCGATCGATAGATAGATAGATAGATAAATAGAAAGACAGATAAACTTATAAATACATATATACTCACACACAAACACAAATTAGTTTAGTTATTTGATGTGTCTATTGACTTTACAAAAATGACTACAAAAGATTTAGATCAAGTAGAGAGAAAGTTTTAACTAATTATATATTTTTTAATTGTACAAAGTTTTCTTATTTCTCCTAATACTACCAAATGGAAAAAATGCTAATTAAATGTGGTTCCTAAAGGTACTTAAGGAAAAAAACATAGTTTTGGTTTTGATACTCTAATTTCTTTCCTATTACTGTCATCTGCATTGGTTTTATCACATAATGACAATACATTAGCAAGCATCTCACTTTCACTAATAGAAGTTGGCAAATTATTGTCAGTGAAATGAGCTGTTTGGATTGAATTGGTTTATTTAATAGAAAATCAAGAAAGTGTGTACACATATTATCCATCATATGAAAATCCAGATGGTTAATTAATATGTTTCAGAACAAGGAGTTTCTTGTCATATTATAGGACCTGTAAAAGTGTCTTGATATTGTCAACTTAAAGTAATCTTTCTTTAAAGGAAATTACAGTTATTGAGAAACACTATTATTGCTATTGTATACAAGTATGGTTTTTGAATAACACTATTATATAATGAGTGATTCTGCTTAATACTAACATTTGCCCTTTTGAGCAAATAATTGTTTCAAGGCATCATCAAATGTATGTAGAATAAAAGGTTTCATTAGCCATAGAAATCTCTAATATTTTTGTAAGCTTTTAATAAGTGGTTTATAGAGCAGACCTATTACTGCAGGATATATTAAACCAAAAACTAAAGTTGAATAATATCAAATATAGACCTCACAAGAAGAGACACAGTTTATGTACAAATATACAATAATATTTTAGTTAATAAAGTTGTACATCAATTTAAATAACCCACACATCATTGTATTTTAAAAAGCTAATGTTATTAAAGTTGCATCAAACCTCAAAGGGGCATAAAAATTGCTGGAAAGTATTTTAAAATAATTTTCAAAAATAAGCTAAATTATTTACATAGCTAGGCTGCCTGGAGAAGCCAACTCCACCCCCCTTATCAGTGGTGTTTAGACACAGGCATTGTATTTCAAATGAGTTCACAGCTTCTAGGCATGCTCCAGCAGATAATCCCTATGCATTTTTGTATTTTACCAAAGCAACATATATAGATACAGCCATAGAAGGAAATGTGTGGGGGAGTAAGAGCTTTACAATTCAGAAACTAAAAAGAAAGGGTTTATAGCGAGGCACTGCAGTATACATTTGCAGGTAAAGTAATTAAAGTACATATTATTATATTTTGTCTGTATCCCAACTTGTTGTATGCCCCTTTAAAGAGTGTTGTAAAATTTGTTTCCACTTAATGTGTTTAATATTTACTGCAGAGTATTAAATGTAGTTTTTCCGCGTTTATTTTCGCATAAATTAGCTGGCTTTAGTATTTAAAACAACAAACCATTGTTCCCAATAATATGCCTATTCTCTCTGAAGACTCTGAAGAAGGTGCAAACCAGCTCATGTTATCACTTTCTGTACACAAAGTAAAATACTTAGGTATTGAAATGCTTATTAAGTATGGAGTTCAATGAGCAAAGTCATCTATTTCAGATTCAAAAACATATCTCTGTGGGGTGAAGATAGGGGAGTCCTCATGCCTCACAGAAAAATAAAGTGTGCCTGCTTTCTTCACTTCCTCATATGTATTTGCTGTCTTTGCATATATTAACAATTTGCTTTCTCATTATTATTCCCATATGCCAATGAACATTCAAACCATTAATAAGTTATAATTTGTCCTAATGCTTACTATAACGTATCATGTACTCTCCCACAGTGGTCATTTAGTGCCAAGGAGAGGTACTCTGTTTAGAAGACACTGAAGATTAGAATTGTGGATTTGCTCCTGGATATAAGAGTCTCTTTTTGTGGGGAAGAAAATTGGTTGATAACGATGACCCTTGCTTTAAGAACAAATGGAGAATGAAAATGAATTTGAACCTTTTAACTAGATCATGATTAAAAAAAAATACCTTTCCAGGTAACGAATTAAGGTTATGATACTTCTAATGAAAAAAGCTTCTGTGCATCGTTTTAACATTTTAATGGTTTTAATAATTCAAAGTATGTATTCAAAGTTCCAAGGACTGCCAGTCTGAGGTGAACTTACTGATTTGTTTAAGGATTCAGGAGAATATGGAAAATGGATTTTAACACAGAAACTATGGCTTTGCTTTTTTTCAGAGTCAGACATAACATTATATTCTTGTAGCAGATGTTATAGAAGTCATTTTTTACAAAATAATAGATTATACTTTTTTTTAAAGATAGTTCCTCTTATCCAACATTTTGCAGCTGAGTCACAGATGTTTAGCAGAAGCTTGGTAGCTAGGCTGGAATTCACAATAGCAGAACCATATAACTGAATACAAAAGGTAGCCAGGGAGATATGTAAATACCAAAAGCAATGGCAAAAATTGTTATTTTGAAAACACCTACTTAGTCACTATCTGCCCAATTAGCCAGCATGGAGAATATCCTGACAACCCTCAAATGGGCACCTACCTACTACAGAATATAGTAAAGTTTTCTTCAATGGAATATCTTGCAGGGGAGAGTGATTGTGACAGAGAACACCCATTATTGATGGCAACATTAAGTGTACTTCTATTTTATTTTTGCATTGTCATTTCGAATAAACCAATAGTATGACTGACTATACAACTGGATGATTTAATATATATATATATATTTTTTTCTGCATAAATGTTTTCAGGTTTTTTTTTAGTATAGTTTAGGGGTTTTGGCGGAGCTTAGATTAGGAGTGAGTTTATAGGGGTTCTAGGTTAGGGCTGACTAGGTGTGGTGGTTGCACTGGAGGTGTGCTCAGTGGAGGGGGTCTTAGATTAGAGATCAGTTTAGATTCAGTCTCATTGCACTGGGGAGAACCAGGAGCACTAATTATATGTAAGGTATCTTGTACTGGGGGTCTGCAGTAGGAGGATCTTAACTTAGAGGCCATTTTAGGAAGGGCTGTTAGGGTTTAATAGTGATAGGGTTTTGAAATGGGTTTGTGGCAATTAAAGGTTTACCTTTTTGATTAACCCCCCTAAATATTGCAACTGTCAAGCAGGACATAGCTGGTCAGCCAACCACACATAGCTGGCAATCACCAGCCATTAGCTACTTGATACCTGCAATGGCCAGTGACTGGTAGAAATTTACAATTTTGTAAATAATAAATAAAGACACGCATTCAAGTCACAAAGTACCTTAGTAAGTACCAGTGCTAAAGTCAAATATATAAGCAGAGTATAAAGAAAAAGTGACTTTATTTCAGCACTCTGGCCTGCATATCTAAAATAAGATAAAGGTGATGATATATGTCACCCTTGTAAAAATTAATGCACCACAAGCAATTACATAAAGTCAAACCATTTATTAACACAGATATATCAACTTCATGGTGGAAATGCACTGAACAATAAGTATAAATAACCAGAAATTAGTATATAAGTTACCTGCTTACATAATCCAGCATCCACTAATAAGGCGTGAAGGCTTATATGGAGTCCTCATAAAGTTCCAAAAAAAGGCAATATATCCCAGGTTACCAAGAGAGCTCCAGCAAAGAATTCTCCTCTATATGTAGGAGTGTGTGAACATTGTGGTCAGGCTCACAGATCAGCACCACAACATATACACACGTGACTAAGAGGAAGGCATTGTTCTCTACGCTGCTGGCAGCCAATCACTCGGCCAAACCTGCCTGCAGAGAACCTGGAATATAGCCAGCCTTACTTCTTAACAGTAGGTGCAGTTTACTTGGTATCACTGTTTATGTCTCTGAGGTGAATAGAATTAAATTCCAGTTGCAGCAATGGACGATGAAATGTATTGGCGATCTCCACTACAGCCTATTACATGAGTTAAACACATATAAATCTGGCTTCAGTAGTGCAAAAATGATCAACTTGCTTTTGGATTTCTCTTTAAATATAGAGTTAAGAAATGTTTTCTTTTATCTGCTTAAAGGGATATGAAACCCAACATTTTTTATGATTCAGGTAGAGCATGCGATTTTAAACAACTTCTTTTATCACTTTTTCTTCGTTCTCTTGGTATCTTGTATTGAAAAGCAGGTACATATGCTTAGGAACAGGTCTATTTCTGGAGCACTTTTACAAGAACGTTATGTATTTGAAAGAGCAATAGATAGCAGCACTATTCCCTGACATGTAGTGTTCAAGATGCTACCTAAGAATCTCTTCAACACAAAATATCATGTTTTGCTCTGTCTGAATCACAAAATGATGTTTTTGAATTTTATATCCCTTTAAAATTTCAAGAGTTGCAGCTTGAAGATATACCTTTACTTCAGCTTTAAAGTGAATGTCAACTTTCACAATAAAAGCCCTGTTTTTAAAAATACTATTAAAAACAGGGGTACTTTCATTCATCAAAGTTTACATTGAAGCCGTTCTTTTAAAATACTTACTTTTTTATTTTTATTTTTATTTACTTTTATTATTAGCAAGCGTGGAACACCGGAGTAGTGATTCCTCCGCCCCCAGGGCGTCTCTTCTTACTTCAGAAATGACAAATCCGGCTTCCTCCAATCACGGCGTGGTCTCAGGCAATGTTTGCTTTGGGGGGGAACCGTTATTGGAGGAAGCCGGATTCATCATTTCTGATGTAAGAAGAGACGACCTGGAGGTGGGGGAATCGCTGCTCTGGTGTTCCACGCTTGCTAGGGAATAAAAAAGTATTTTAAAAGAACGGCTTCAATGTAAACTTTCATGAATGAAAGTGCCCCTGTTTTTAATAGTATTTTGAAAAACAGGGCTTTCATTTGTGAAAGTTGACGTTCAATTTAACAACCAAATAGATGGGGCGCTAAAGGTGCAGGGGTAAATCAATGCAAAAATAAATCACTATGCGTAGATAATACAGAGCAATTCAAATATCACAAGGACCAAACAAAATAAAAATAAAAAATATATATATGAAATAAAAAAACCTTTGAATCCTTGAATAAAGGATAACACAGAGATCAAAGTCTTTCTTTGAAATGTATGATCGGATGACCGGAGAAAATGGGATATATAATGTTCATATGTGGGCTGCCTCCTCCTCACCGACTGGTCCGGGTATAGCTGAAAAAGTACAAGAAGACAGAGGGGCGCCTCATGTGTGGTATAATCAGATGGTATGATACAAAACAAACAGAATGGAGCCAAATGAGTACTCACATACTATTGAAGCACACCTATGTGCTGGTAGAGACAAGCTGCAATTTCAGATAGGTGTGACAGCTTACCCTCCAGGCAAAACTGTGTAGCTGGTGAGAGATTAGAAAACACAAAAAGAAAGCACTACATGTGCAGACCATTAAAGATATAATCGGCAATATCTCTTAGATGATACAAATGGGTACTCACATACTCCTGTAGCACACTTATGTGCTGGTAGAGGCAGGCTGTAACTTTAAGACAGGTGTAGCAGCTCACCCTAGATGTAGATTAAAGCCTCCTATAACGTGTAATGGGACATGTGGTGCTCATCACACTGCTCCCCGATATCCCATTGATTGTACCCATGTACCCCGAGTCTAAACACCCCTAATCTGACCCCCTACACCTCTGCCACCTACATTATACTTATTAACCCCTAATCTGCTGCCCCGACACCGCCGCCACCTAAATAAAAAACGTATTAACCCCTATCCCGCCGCTCCCGGACCCCGCCGTAACTAAATAAACATATTAACCCCTACACCGCCGCCACTATATTAAATTTATTAACCCCTAAACCTAAGTCTAACCCTAACCCTAACACCCCCTAACTTAAATATAATTTAACTGTATCTAAATAAATATTACTATCATTAAATAAATTATTCCTATTTAAAACTAAATACTTACCTATAAAATAAACCCTAAGATAGCTACAATATAACTAATAGTTACAGTGCATCTAGCTTTGGATTTATTTTTATTTTACAGGCAAGTTTGTATTTATTTTAACAAGGTACAATAGTTATTAAATAGTTATTAACTATTTAATAACTTTGTAGTTAAAATAAATACAAATATACCTGTAAAATAAAATCTAACCTAAGTTACAATTACACCTAACACTACACTATAATTAAATAAATTCCCTAAACTAAATACAATTAAATACAATTAATTTTTTTTTATCTAAAGTACAAAAAAAAATACTAAATTACAGAATATAATAAAATAATTACAAGTTTTATTAATGAACTAATTACACCTAATCTAATCCCCCTAATAAAATAAAAAAGCCCCCCAAAATAATAAAAAGCCCTACCCTACACTAAATTACAAATAGCCCTTAAAAGGGCCTTTATTGCCCCAAAGTAATCAGCTCTTTTACCTGTAAAAAAAAGTACAATACCCCCCAACATTAAAACCCACCACCCACACACCCAACCCTACTCTAAAACCCACCCAATACCCCCTTAATAATACCTAACACTAACCCCTTGAAGATCACCCTACCTTGAGAAGTTCACACCCAACTGGGCCGAAGTCCTCAACGAAGCCGGGCGAAGTGGTCCTCCAGACGGGCAGAAGTCTTCATCCAGGCGGCATCTTCTATCTTCATCCATCCGGCGCGGAGCGGCTCCATCTTCAAGACATCCGACACGGAGCATCCTCTTTAAACAATGTCCAACTGAGGAATGAAGGTTCCTTTAAATGACGTCATCCAAGATGGCGTCCCATGAATTCCGATTGGTTGAAAGAATCAGCCAATCGGAATTAAGGTAAGAAAAATCCTATTGGCTGAAGCAATCAGGCAATAGGATTGAGCTTGCATTCTATTGGCTGTTCCAATCAGCCAATAGAATGCGAGCTCAATCCTATTGGCTTATTGCATCAGCCAATAGGATTGAACTTCAATCCTATTGGCTGATTGTATCAGCCAATAGGATTTTTCCTACCTTAATTCCGATTGGCTGAAAGAATTCTATCAGCCAATCGGAATTCAAGGAACGCCATCTTGTATGACGTCATTTAAAGGAACCTTCATTCTTCAGTTGGACGTCGTTTGAAGAGGATGCTCCGCGTCGGATGTCTTGAAGATGGAGCCGCTCCGCGCTGGATGGATGAAGATAGAAGATGCCGCCTGGATGAAGACTTCTGCCCGTCTGTAGGACCTCTTCTTCCCGGCTTGGATGAAGACTTCTGCCCGTTTGGAGGACCACTTCACGCAGGCTTCATTGAGGACTTCGGCCCGGTTGGGTGAAGACTTCTCAAGGTAGGGTGATCTTCAAGGGGTTAGTGTTAGGTTTTATTAAGGGGGTATTGGGTGGGTTTTAGAGTAGGGTTAGGTGTGTGGGTGGTGGATTTAAATGTTGGGGGGGTATTGTACTTTTATTTACAGGTAAAAGAGCTGATTACTTTGGGGCAATGCCCCGCAAAAGGCCCTTTTAAGGGCTATTTGTAATTTAGTATAGGATAGGGCTTTTTATTATTTTGGGTTGCTTTTTTATTTTATTAGGGGGATTAGATTAGGTGTAATTAGTTTAAAAAACTTGTAATTATTTTATTGTTTTCTGTAATTTAGTGGGGGGGTTTTCATACTTTAGATTATTTTTAATTGTATTTAGTTTAGGGAATTTAGTTATTTATAGTGCAGTGTTAGGTGTAGTTGTAACTTAGGTTAGGTTTTATTTTACAGGTAAATTTGTCTTTATTTTAACTAGGTAGTTATTAAATAGTTAATAACTATTTAATAACTATTGTACCTAGTTGGTGCCTGATAATAAAAGATTCTCCTGCTTGCAGAGAAATTGAAGTGCAGACTTCACAGGGACTGAATTCACTTAATGCAGGACACTCTATATCTGCTGGTACAGAGTGCCACATGACCAAAAGATGGCCATCTTTTAAAAAAAAAAAAAAAGATAAATCAATGGGAAAACAGAGTCTTCTAATGAAAATCACATGAAGCATTACTCATGAGGCAAAGTTGGAACATAATAAAACGTTGGACATCACTTTAGGAACCCTATCTCAAATTACATCTTTTGAATTTTTGAAGCCCAAAATATTTTTTTCAGAGTTGACTAACTTTTGCAGTCCTTAAACCTGTATTCAATTCCCGGAAGAATCTAGTATCTATGGGTCAGTGTCAACCGATTTACATCTTTATAAAGTGAATTACTTACATTAAATGTACATAAACTGGAATGTTTGCATGATTTTCAAATAGACATGAAAGTGGGAACAAGCAACCAGTGGAGAGGTTATATGCCAGCCACAGTGCAATAACACAACATATTAGATCATTAGAATATTTTCTTACTGCACTTTAATGTGCTTTGAATATGATGACTTTGAAAGATATGAGGGCTTAGTTTTTGACACCCCAAGCATACAAAAACATAGCAATGCACATAACATATATTATATAGCTTTACGAAGAAACTTTGATTTTCTGCACTCTTCTATTTACTCAGATTCTTGACCAGCACAAGTTACAGTAAGAAATTGTTCTTAAAGGACATGAAACCCAAAATTTGTCTTTCATGATTCATATAGAGCATACAAATTTTTTTTTAAAACTTTTTATTTTGGAATCAGCTGTGCGTGATAAATACAGAATTTAACAGATTATGATATAAGCATAATTAATAAACAACGCCTATTTCGGCCAAAAATTACAATTAAAGCAATCAACCATTTTGTATTTCTATTTGAGCACTGCTGAGATACATTATTTGGTTCTATTTTAGAACCTACCATAAACACAAACTTTGCATAAAAAAAATAATTAAGCATTGTTAGCACTTCCGAGAACATTAATTCAATTTTATCCCTTTCCAAAAATCAACCCAAGGAGAAAAAAAAAAAAAAAAAAAAAACCAGGGGAGGGGGAGAGAGGAATTTATTAACATTTCCTAATCTAATATGAACTGATGGATTAAGTAATATTTGATGTTACCATCTCCAGGTATTCTTCAAAATAGCTAATACAAGAGAATAGTGAGAGGAAAAAAAGGATGTCTCACACCCCATGGGATTCAGAGACACATGCTAAAAGGACAGCATCAATATTCCGAAGTGCTGATAGTACCATAGTAGTATTCTCTTGTATTAGCTATTTTGAAGAATACCTGGAGATGGTAACATCAAATATTACTTAATCCATCGGTAGATTAGGAAATGTTAATAAATTCTTCTGCATCTTTAACACTATCCTTCTATTATCATTACACAATTGTTTAAATATTGACCATTAAATAATGATCATGATCAGCTAGCTCACACTGATTAGCTAGCTCACACTGTGTATTTACTATATGAACACTTTCATTTTTTCTTTTTAGTTAACACACTTTTACCTCTATTCACAATACACATATTATTTTATAATGTCACGACTGTTCACTGGCAGTCTCTTAATAATGATGCTGCAATAGGGTGAGACTAACTATCTCACACTATTTGAATCAGAATCCATTAGTTCATATGAGATTTGGAAATGTTAATACATTCCTCTGCATCTTTAACACTTTCTTTCCATTATTGTTACACAATTGTTCAAATATTGACCACTAAATAATGATCACGATCAGCTAGCTCACACTGATCAGCTAGCTCACACTGCATATTATATGAACATTCTCATCTTTTCTCATGAGATTAGGAAATGTTAATACATTCCTCTGCATCTTTAACACTTTTTTTCCATTATTGTTACACAATTGTTCAAATATTGACCACTAAATAATGATCACGATCAGCTAGCTCACACTGATCAGCTAGCTCACACTATATATTTATTTTATGAACATTCTCATCTTTTCTTTTTAGTCAACACACTTTTACTTTCATTCACTATACACATATTATTAAACAATTTCACGACTGCTTACCGGCAGTCTACTAATCATGATGCTGTAATAGGGGGAGACCAACTATCTCACACTATCTGATTATTGGATTATCCATGTCTTTATTGTCTCATACGTACACAGCATAACGTGAGCCCACTTTGAACATTATGTGTTTTACATTTAGTATATTTTTATCACACTGAGCCTCTTTATTTAGTTGCACAAATTACTGAATATATCCCCACGATGATTATGAGAGTAACACTTAGGGAGAGGCCCATGTATGATTAATCTATTGGGCACCTATATCAATACATGCCTGTCAAGTGTTATGTGGGGGCGGATTCCTTCCATGACAACAGCACACTTAGGGTTCTGATTGGTGGATGGTTATCCACCCATCCACATACGACCTATGAGAGGAGCTCATTACCTAGAGCATAACCATATGTTTTTTCTGATGGCTACTTAATATATTAGTTGAAATAAATAGAGCCATTGTATCGTATTTTAATATCAAATAAAAAAAGCTATATAACATATAACATCTATTGCTACATAGCTATCAATACAGGGCCAATAATAATAATACATATGAAGAAAACGTGCAGTCACTGCACTATTCATAATCAAGCAGCTGGGCTGCACACATACCAGCGTCTCCCCACAGAGCCTGTCATTTGCAAGCTGAAAAGCAAGGTCAGTGTTATAGTTTGTTTGTTCTCATCATGCTTTGGATCTCTATTAGGATCTTTTTACTATGTTTTTAAATATATTGTATTTTATCATTGTTTTAACATCAAGCACACTATGAGCTTCTAGTGATGTTATGTTACATCACACTTTGGTCTTGTGTATTTATACTTGTATTTATTTTTTATATATTCACTCCTATGTATATATTTACCTTTATTATGTACAAAAATATTTGTTTGATTTGCTCTCAGAATAGCACTGGTAGTGGAGCTCTGCACAACTACCAAATGTTATTTATTTATGTCATCTCTGAATAATTATGTGCATTTAAATGGGAAACTTTTGTCTGCTTATATGTTTTTGAAGACTGCAGTGAATGGATTGTTTACAAAGGTTACCATACCAACTAATTATACACAGTTGTGACTAATTAATTGTCTTAATTGTTGCACCTATCAGATTGTGTTCTCATTATGCATATCCTGTTAAATAGCAAGTGTATTTTCATTATGAAATATATTTTTTAGCCTGAGGAAACAGCTCTTAGCTGAGAAACGCGTCGCTTTTTATTAAAGTTTTATACATTTTAATACACTTGCTTGCCCTTTGGTGTATTTTTTGTGAGTACATAAATGGGCTGTGCTGCTATTAGCCACCTGAGGAAGACCAGGACCTGCTGGGAGTTTTCCAGTCTGCTGGACGACTGTTAGGTCCCAGCCTGCTGTTAATGCACCTGGAGGTGCATTGTATCTTGTAAGTTTATTCTTTACTTACTTGTCTCTCTGTCTTAACAATACTGGGATATGTGCATATACTTTGTGTCCACATAGGATATCTACTATCAATCCCCTCAGGGACATCTTCTGGGTATCCACTTCAATCCCACAGTGAGCTGGACCACTGCGAGGCTCCGGCCTGCATCAAAAGCACCACAGGGTGCGCTGCTCTTGTGAGTATACATCTGGATTTGTGTTTATTGGAGCCACTTATCTTTGCATTACTAGGCCATGTCGGCGCCTCTGTTTTTTCTTTTTTCAGTTATCTAACATCATAGGAAGACCATCCTACAACTGAGAGCTGCCACACTTTTTTGGACTATTGTACATTGGAACTTGTTTTCCACTTATCTCCTATGGACATTGTTTGGTAGATATAGTGCTTATAGAGTTGTATATCCATTTTCTCTTTTTCCTTTCACACTACTTTTTTTTGTCATTTGTGTTTGGAGGCGCCCCCTAAGGGTGTGGTTTTTGCTGGGTTATACCCCACTCTCAACATCATTATTTAGGAAGGATCTCAAAAAATACTCCTAAGTGGATAATGTGTAGTGACTGATCTACAAAGAGAGTGTGTTGTTGTGAACTATATGTATCTCAATGGCCTCTTCCCCTTTAAAATGAAAAAATACTCATTTATCAGGAAGTTGTGGATTTATATTAGACACTAACTGTCTCAGCTTCAATTATTTATTCAATGAAAAAATATTAATGACAGAGGTTGAGTATCCTGTTACACCCTTGCCTTTCCAGCCTCAAATTGGAATCCACACCTAGAGAAAATAACATCATCTTGAAATAAACAGCGTCAAAAAGATTTTGCTGACACACATTCAGAGGAAGTATCCTCTGTAGATTTATATCAAAGCTTATAACATCACAATCAATAAGGAGTTAGACACAGCTGAATAGGTTATCAGAGAAATGGTCACCTATCCAGCTTAACGAGTGGGAGAATAAGGTCATAAGCTTTTAAACACAAAATGTGCAATCACCAGAAGTCATTTTTTACAATGTTAAATATTTAACTGATGATGCAGGCTTCACAACTGTCAATTCATCTATACTCTAATTACAGAATATACATATACGTGCTAGGCATGCAGTTAACAAAGATCCAATGTCGTACTTCATCTGAGCCCTCCACTTAAATTGGGAGTCCTGACCTGTAATATATGAGCCTCTGTGTGTGTTCGGCAATATATGTGTTACAAAATTATATCTCATGAAAAAGTCATACAATTCTTTTGTCTCCTATTTCAGCAAGAGACAAATTGAAGATTTAGGGTAAACAGTTTTTCAATTTAAATGTCTTTATCAGAGAAAAGCTAACTCCACCAGGTGTTTGCTTACTTTCAAAAGCAGGGGAAAGAAAAAAAAAACAGACAGTACAGTACCTTCTTATAGAGATACCATCCATCTCACAACCTACTGCTGTTACTGTCCTTCACCGAATTTGAAAGGATTTCTGATTATCTTCCGCCCCTTTCTCTGCCCGGATTCTACTGCCGTGGCCAAGCAGCCTTAATATCTCCACTACTGTAACCGCAACTGGGACTGTGTAGGGAGAGGTACGCTGTATCTTCGTCTTTAACCTCACTGCTTTTGAAATTGGGGGCTGGTTTTAAGAATGTGCCCCTTATTGTTACCAAGAGAGGCAGAATTATATCACTGACCTCCTCTCATGCAGCATCCGTGGGAGAGGAGGGGATTTTAGCCGTTATTTGCCTCTTAGATACAAAGTCCTCAGGAGCCAGGGAAACCCTATGTGTAGGTGTGTGATGTCAGCTACGTGAGTCAGATTACCTCTACTTATGTGTCGGGGGAGAAATGACACCCCTCCTGGAGCCGCTACCTCTGATCGCGGGGTCTCAGTGCACAGGAGTGTTTCCATCAATAACAAATGTAACTCAAATCTTCACCCGAGTGGACAGCTGTGCCTCTGAAGAAGTCCTTGGCACTGTACCTCCAGCACTCCGACTATGGTGGTTTTACCAGTATATTGCTGCTTTGTATGTGCTCATCTTGGGGTGACGACTTTAGCCTGGGCTGACTTCCTACAGCAATTAATGTCTGTATAACCAAGAGTCGGGCTTTGCTCAATTAAGCGAGGGTACCAATTTGCTCTTTGCCGGTACGAGTCCTCTATGTGTGACATGCCGTTGGAAAATTAACCATCACTGCTGGGAGGAACCGTGTTTGTTGCGGCTTTTAGAATAGCAAACACAAATTTTGGCGTCTCTGCAAGCTTGACCATGAAGGGGCATAAAACACTGCCCTCCTCTCACGCAGCATCGGTGGGAGAGGAGGGAGGGAGGGTTTGCCGTTGTTTTATTGAAGACCCTCAGGCAAAATATCTGGCCAAGGAAGATGCCGGTCTTTTTAGGGCTGACAGTGTGTCAACACAGTGGGTTGGAATTCCACTGTTATGGTTCCGGTAGCGTTGTAGCAAGCTGCCTCAGTAGCAACCCTGAGTCTCAGGGCAAGGCACGGGAGAGCTCCGCCAACAGCTTTCAGACAGGAGAGCTCTGAACTAGCGCTTCACGACCTGCGCTTAGGCTCCTCCTCCAGAACCCCAGGGCCAGAGCATACAATTTTAAACAACTTTTAGAAGTACTTCTATTATCTAATTTGCTTCATTCCCTTTGTATCCTTAGTTGAAAAGCTTATCTAGATAGGCCCAGGTGCTTGGAGCTAGCTGATGATTGGTGGTTGAACTTGAATGCTCATTTTCATTGATTTACAAATATTGCAGCTTCTTCAATAAAAGATACCAAGATAATGAAGCAAAAATTGATCGCAGAAGAAAATTGGAAAGTTGTTTAAAAATGTATAATCTATCTGAATCACAAAAGAAAAAATATGGGTTTTGTGTCCCTTTAAGTATGCACATCTTTATCCGTTCAGTGAAGTTCTGCAGTAACATATTTCATTCCACTGACCATTCACTGGACATTGGGCTTACTTTAGTCTCAAGCTGTGCTAACTATCAGCACACCAGACTGTCATTTTCAATGAGTTAATTTAGAGATCTGTCTCTATGATTGCAGAGGTGTCACATCATACAATTATTGTCAGACTGCATTGTGCAAGATGTCATATTTTAATAACTATGTGACAAACTGCTTATTAACCTATGAACTAAGCACTTATGACAGCAGAAGGCATGGGAAAAGGAGGATATATTGAACAAAGAGCTTCTTTTTTTACCAAGTGACATTTTAACAAAAAAGCACTTTAGGCAAATAGTTATTACAAGCAAGCATAAATCAGTTAAGAGGTAGCTTCTGTACTCAACAAATTGAAATTTGCACCATAACCTTCCTTAATTTTTTTTCTGCAAAAAATGCAGTTAGAAAATACAGAATATAAATATATATTACACTGATAAAAATTTAAAGTGATTGTAAATTTAGTGCAATTTGAAAGCAAAATCTTGTTACTGAAGTCTCTATCACCTAAATCTCAATCTTTTTTTTAAATAAAAATCTGTCGCCTAGATTTAGAGTTTTGCGGCCAAAGGGGTGCGTTAGCTACGCATGCTTTTTTCCCCCGCACCTTTTAAATACCGCTGGTATTTAGAGTTCACAGAATGGCTGGGTTTTCAGTGCGTTAGGCTCCAAAAAGGGAGCGTAGAGCATAATTTAACGCCACTGCAACTCTCGATACCAGCGGTGCTTACGGACGCGGCCAGCTTCAAAAACGTGCTCGTGCACGATTCCCCCATAGAAAACAATGGGGCTGTTTGAGCTGAAAAAAAACCTAACACCTGCAAAAAAGCAGCGTTCAGCTCCTAACGCAGCCCCATTGTTTCCTATGGGGAAACACTTCCTACGTCTGCACCTAACACTCTAACATGTACCCCGAGTCTAAACACCCCTAACCTTACACTTATTAACCCCTAATCTGCCGCCCCCGCTATCGCTGACACCTGCATATTTTTTTTAACCCCTAATCTGCCGCTCCGTATACCGCCGCAACATACATTATATTATATTTATTAACCCCTAATCTGCCCCCCACAACATCGCCGCCAGCTACCTACACTTATTAACCCCTAATCTGCCGATCGGATCTCACCGCTAGTCTAATAAATGGATTAACCCCTAAAGCTAAGTCTAACCCTAACACCCCCCTAAGTTAAATATAATTTTATTCTAACGAAATAAATTAAAGGGACATTAAACCCAAAAAATCTCTTTCATAATTCAGACAGAGAATACAATTTTAAACAACATTCAAATTTACTTCTATTATCTAATTTGCTTTATTCTTTAGATATCCTTAGTTAAAGAAATATCAGATGAGGCATCTATGTGCAGCCACCAATCAGAAGCTACTGAGCCTATCTAGATATGCTTTTCAGGAAAGAATATCAAGAGAATGAAGCAAATTAGATAATAGAAGTCAATTAGAAAGTTGTTTAAAATGGTATTCTCTATCTGAATAATGAAAGAAAAAATTGGGGTTTAATGTCCCTTTAACTCTTATTAAATAAATTATTCCTATTTAAAACTAAATACTTACCTGTAAAATAAACCCTAATATAGCTACAATATAAATTATAATTATATTGTAGCTATTTTAGGATTAATATTTATTTTACAGGCAACTTTGTAATTATTTTAACCAGGTACAATAGCTATTAAATAGTTAATAACTATTTAATAGCTAAAATAGTTAAAATAATTACAAAATTACCTGTAAAATAAATCCTAACCTAAGTTACAATTAAACCTAACACTACACTATCAATAAATTAATTAAATAAACTACCTACAATTAACTACAATGAAATAAACTAACTAAAGTGCAAAAAATAAAAAAGAACTAAGTTACAAAAAATAAAAAAATATTTACGAACATTAGAAAAATATTACAACAATTTTAAACTAATTACACCTACTCTAAGCCCCCTAATAAAATAACAAAGACCCCCAAAATAAAAAAATGCCCTACCCTATTCTAAATTAAAAAAGTTCAATAGAATGCGAGCTCAATCTGATTGGCTGATTGGATCAGCCAATCGGATTGAACTTGATTCTGATTGGCTGATTCCATCAGCCAATCAGAATTTTCCTACCTTAATTCCAATTGGCTGATAGAATCCTATCAGCCAATCGGAATTCGAGGGACGCCATCTTGGATGACGTCATTTAAAGGAACCGTCATTCGTCGTTAGTCCGTCGGTGAAGAAGGATGGCTCCGCATCGGCTGGAAGATGATGGCTCCGGAAGAAAGAAGATTGAAGATGCTGCTTCATAGAAGACTTCATCCCGATGATGGACTTCTTCAGCCGCCGCTTGGATCCAGACTTCAGCCCGATGATGGATTTCTTCAGCCGCCGCTTGGATCCAGACTTCAGCCCGAGGATGGACGTCACTCTTCAGCCCCCCGCTTGGGATTGGATCAACACTTCGGACCCTCTTCTGGACCGATCGGTGAACCTGGCATGGTGAAGACAAGGTAGGGAGATCTTCAGGGGCTTATTGTTAGGTTTATTTAAGGGGGGTTTGGGTTAGATTAGGGGTATGTGGGTGGTGGGTTGTAATGTTGGGGGGGGTATTGTATGTGTTTTTTTTACAGGCAAAAGAGCTGAATTCTTTGGGGCATGCCCCGCAAAGGGCCCTGTTCAGGGCTGGTAAGGTGAAAGAGCTTTGAACTTTTTTAATTTAGAATAGGGTAGGGCATTTTTTTATTTTGGGGGTCTTTGTTATTTTATTAGGGGGCTTAGAGTAGGTGTAATTAGTTTAAAATTGTTGTAATATTTTTCTAATGTTGGTAAATATTTTTTTATTTTTTGTAACTTAGTTCTTTTTTATTTTTTGTACTTTAGTTAGTTTATTTCATTGTAGTTAATTGTAGGTAGTTTATTTAATTAATTTATTGATAGTGTAGTGTTAGGTTTAATTGTAGGTAATTGTAGGTATTTTATTTAATTAATTTATTGATAGTGTAGTGTTATGTTTAATTGTAACTTAGGTTAGGATTTATTTTACAGGTAATTTTGTAATTATTTTAACTAGGTAACTATTAAATAGTTCTTAACTATTTAATAGCTATTGTACCTGGTTAAAATAAATACAAAGTTGCCTGTAAAATAAATATTAATCCTAAAATAGCTACAATATAATTATAATTTATATTGTAGCTATATTAGGGTTTATTTTACAGGTAAGTATTTAGCTTTAAATAGGAATAATTTATTTAATAAGAGTTCATTTATTTTGTTAGAATAAAATTATATTTAACTTAGGGGGGTGTTAGGGTTAGGGTTAGAATTAGCTTTAGGGGTTAAAAAATTTATTAGAGTAGCGGTGAGCTACGATCGGCAGATTATGGGTTAATACTTGGAGTTAGGCGTCGGCGATGTTAGGGAGGGCAGATTAGGGGTTAATACTATTTATTATAGGGTTATTGAGGCGGGAGTGAGGCGGATTAGGGGTTAATAACTTTATTATAGTAGCGGTGCGGTCCGCTCGGCAGATTAGGGGTTAATAAGTGTAGGCAGGTGGAGGCGACGTTGAGGGGGGCAGATTAGGGGTTAATAAATATAATATAGGGGTCGGCGGTGTTAGGCGCAGCAGGTTAGGGGTACACAGGGATAATGTAGGTGGCGGGGGTGTACGGAGCGGCAGATTAGGGGTTAATAATAATATGCAGGGGTCAGCGATAGCGGGGGCGGCAGATTAGGGGTTAATAAATATAATATAGGGGTCGGCGGTGTTAGGGGCAGCAGATTAGGGGTTCATAGGGATAATGTAGGTGGCAGCGGTGTGCGGTCGGCAGATTAGGGGTTAAAAAAATTTAATAGCGTGGCGGCGATGTGGGGGGACCTCGGTTTAGGGGTACATAGGTAGTTTATGGGTGTTAGTGTACTTTAGAGCACAGTAGTTAAGAGCTTTATAAACCAGCGTTAGCCCAGAAAGCTCTTAACTACTGACTTTTTTCTGCGGCTGGAGTTTTGTCGTTAGATTTCTAACGCTCACTTCAGACACGACTCTAAATACCGGCGTTAAAAAGATCCCATTGAAAAGATAGGATACGCAATTGACGTAAGGGGATCTGCGGTATGGAAAAGTCGCGGCTGGAAAGTGAGCTTTAGACCCTTTCCTGACTGACTCTAAATACCAGCAGTAGCCCAAAACCAGCGTTAGGAGCTGGTTTTGACGGCTACCGCCCAACTCTAAATCTAGGCCTGTTTATTTTAAAATTTGTATTTTACTTACTGAGCGTTATCGCTCCTTGCTCCGCCCCCGGGATTACTTCCTGATTTGTGTATGAGCCTTAGTAGAGAGCGGAACCATCAGTCTGAGATCCGACTTCTAGTGCATGCGCGTAACTAGCCATGGGTGTGTAAGCGTGCTTTTACAGTCGCCGCCTGGCCTGGATTCTCATTGAAAGTTGAAAACATGTGATTTTGGAAAATCTATGGCGGAGATTGTACGGGCGGAGGAACGGACCTGAACTTGGAGCATATAAAAAGTAAACATTTGCAAATCCAGACATTTTTATGAGTTTTGATGAATGAAAGTGCATTTATATTTTGGTTATGTAAACAATCGCTTGTTGGAGTTTGTGATAGTTTACCATCACTTTAAACCAACAATTTCACAATGGTCAGATTTGAATATTTTCTAATATAACACAGGTAATTTATCTGATTTGTTTTTACAGACACAGAGCTTATGAACATTGCTCTCAAATGCATACGTATCTCAATGTTATAAATTAAATTAAAAACTTAGATAAAATATACAAAATTATATTAAAATAAATAATGATAACTCTCTAAACATAGAGCAAGTGTACCCTAAGAAGCAAATTTATCAAAGGTCTT
This sequence comes from Bombina bombina, assembly GCF_027579735.1. Taxonomy (NCBI): domain Eukaryota; kingdom Metazoa; phylum Chordata; class Amphibia; order Anura; family Bombinatoridae; genus Bombina; species Bombina bombina. The sequence continues at coordinate 1,075,622,281 of NC_069500.1, forward strand.
GCGGACTTGATCCGACAGTGCAGATCAGGTCCGCAAGACCTCGCTGAATGCGGAGAGCAATACGCTCTCCGTATTCAGCATTGCCCCCTGCAGACTCGCGGCCAATGGGTCGCGAGCAGGGAGATGTCAATCAACCCGATCATACTCGATCGGGTTGAATTGCGGCGATTCCTGTCCGCCTCATCAGAGCAGGTGGACAGGGTTATGGAGCAGTGGTCTTTAGACCGCTGCTCCTTAACTTGTGTTTCTGGCGAGTCTGAAGACTCGCCATAAACACCGGCCTCTCAAGCTCCATACAGAGCTTGATAGATAGGCCCCTAAAAATAGATTGGGATCTAACAGTAGATTTCTAAAAGTTTGTCATTGGCTCACCCAATGTGTTCAGCTAAGTCCCAGTAATGCATTGCTGTTCCTTTTCTCTAACTTTACATATTCATGTTATGGGTAAGACAGGAATCACAAGCTTTCTGAATTCTGCTTATGTTCATCTAGCATTAGAATATTGTGTTTATTAAAGGAAAATAACTGATGTCTGCTAATAACTCTTTATTTAAGTGTCTATATAACTGTATTTAATTTACCTTTATGGTATGGATAAACATAAAAATAATCTATTTGTGTTACTATTCCATTTATATCACTTATGTTTCTATATTGTCTGAATGACAAAATTGAAAACAACAGCAATCTCTTTTCAAATTTCAGTCTGGCTTTTCTCCCCAAGTGCATATTTCTTTTTGTAATTTTTTTTGAGTTTCTGATATTTTTCATTCTGGTGGCTCTGTGATTTCTATCACCTCGCCTGCATTCCAGATATTTGTGGATTTTGCTCACTGTTGTCTGACCAAGCTTATCACACAGCAGTTTATGTTAATAGAAATTTACAGACTATTTACTCTCAAAAATAGGAAATCATTCAAAGACAACAAATATATGCAAGGAACATCATTGTATTCAGTATGATAAGATTTTGTTGCTACTTGATAGCACAGTTACTTAAAGGGACACTAAAACTGGAACATATAGGGCTAGATTACAAGTGGAGCGCAAACTATCGGTTTTGTCAAAGCGATATTTGTGCTAAATTGAGTAATACCAGCACACGCAAATGTGTGCTGAAATTACAAGTTGAGCACAATTGCTGGGAAGCATTGTGCTTACGAGAGCGTGCTTCCATAGGCTCCAAAGGGAGCCTTGTTCTCAAACTGTGAGACACGGCCTACAACCTAGCTCAGCAAAGGGGGGTAAGTCGCGCAGCAATGGCTGCAATTTCTAAATACAAACTGCTTATTGCAGTTATTTTATTAAAAAATAAAGATGCTACTATCTATGGCCCAGATTACGAGTTTTGCGTTAGAGGCTGTGCGGTGCTAAAGAGCAGTTTTCTCTCACCGCTCACTTACATGCAGCGCTGGTATTACGAGTTTTCAGAAACCCATCGTTAAAAGACAAGAAGTGAGCGTTGAGCAAAATTTTGCTCATTACCGCACTCCAATACCAGCGCAGCTTAAGTCAGCAGTGAGCTGGCCGTACGTGCTCATGCACGATTTCCCCATAGGAATCAACGGGGAGAGCCAGCTTAGAAAAAGTCTAACAACTGCAAAAAAGCAGCGTAAAACTCACTAACGCAGCCCCATTGATTCCTATAGGGAAACTAAAGTTATGTCTACACCTAACACCCTAACATGAACCCCGAGTCTAAACACCCCTAATTTTACACTTATTAACCCCTAATCTGCCGCCCCCAACATCGCTGACACCAGCGTTATATTTATTAACTCCTAATCTGCCGCTCCGGAGACCGCCGCCACCTACATTATACTTATGAACCCCTAATCTGCTGCCCTCAACATTATATTTATTAGCCCCTAATCTGCCGCCCCTAATGTCGCCACCACCTACCTACACATATTAACCCCTAACCTGCCGCCCCCAACGTCGCTGCTACTATAATAAACATATTAACGCCTAAACTGCCGCACTCCCGCCTCGCAAACATTAGTTAAATATTATTAGCCCCTAATCTTCTGTCCCTAACATTGCCGCCACCTACCTACATTTATTAACCCCTAATCTTCCGCCCCCAACGTCGCCATCACTATATTAAAGTTATTAACCCCTAAACCTAAGTCTAACCCTAACACCCCCTAACTTAAATATAATTTAAAAAAGTCTAAATAAAATTCCTATCATTAACTAAATTATTCCTATTTAAAACTAAATACTTACCTATAAAAAAAAAACTAAGTTAGCTACAATATAACTAATAATTCCATTGTATCTAGCTTAGGGTTTATTTTTATTTTACAGGCAAGTTTGTATTTATTTTAACTAGGTAGAATAGTTATTAAATAGTTATTAACTATTTAAAAACTACTTAGCTAGACAAAAGTACCTGTAAAATAAAACCTAACCTAAGTTACACTAACACCTAACACTACACTACAATTAAATACATTAACTACATTAAATGCAATTACCTAAATTAAATTAGCCAAAGTACAACAACAAAAAACACTAAATTACAGAAAATAATAAACAAATTACAGATATTTAAACTAATTACACCTAATCTAATAGCCCTATAAAAATAAAAAAGCCCCCCCCCAAAATAAAAAAAAACCCTAGCCTAAACTAAACTACCAATAGCCCTTAAAAGGGCCTTTTGCGGGGCATTGCCCCAAAGTAATCAGCTCTTTTACCTGTAAAAAAAAATACAAACAACCCCCCAACAGTAAAACCCACCACCCACACAAACAACCCCCCAAATAAAATACTAACTTAAAAAACCTAAGCTCCCCATTGCCCTGAAAAGGGCATTTGGATGGACATTGCCCTTAAAAGGGCAGTTAGCTCTTTTGCAGGCCCAAAGTCCCTAACTTAAAAATAAAACCCACCCAATACACCCTTAAAAAAAACCTAACACTAACCCCCTGAAGATGGACTTACCGGGAGAAGTCTTCATTCAAGCCGGGCCGAAGTCCTCAACAAAGCCGGACAGAAGTCTTCATCCAGATGGCATCTTCTATCTTCATCCATCCGGTGCGGAGCAAGTCCATCCTTAAGACATCCGACGCGGAGCATCCTCTTCATCCGACGAGTAAAGACGAATGAAGGTACCTTTAAGTGACGTCATCCAAGATGGTGTCCCTTAGATTCCAATTGGCTGATAGAATTCTATCAGCCAATCGGAATTAAGGTACAAAAAATCCTATGGGACGCCATCTTGTATGACGTTACTTAAAGGTACCTTCATTCATCTTTAGTCGTCGGATGAAGAGGATGCTCCGTGTCGGATGTCTTGAAGATGGACCCGCTCCGCGCCGGATGGATGAAGATAGAAGATGCCATCTGGATGAAGACTTCTGCCCTTCTGGAGGACCACTTCACCCGGCTTGGATGAGGACTTCTCCCGGTAAGTCGATTTTCAGGGGGTTAGTGTTAGGTTTTTTAAGGGTGTATTGGGTGGGTTTTATTTTTAGGTTAGGGACTTTGGGCCTGAAAAAGAGCTAACTGCACTTTTAAGGGCAATGCCCATCCAAACGCCCTTTTCAGGGCAATGGGGAGCTTAGGTTTTTTTAGTTAGTATTTTATTTGGGGGGTTGGTTGTGTGGGTGGTGGGTTTTACTGTTGGGGGGTTGTTTGTATTTTTTTTACAGGTAAAAGAGTTGATTACTTTGGGGCAATGCCCCGCAAAAGGCCCTATTGGTAGTTTAGTTTAGGCTAGGGGGTATATTTATTTTGGAGGGGGCTTTTTATTTTGATAGGGCTATTAGATTAGGTGTAATTAGTTTAAATATCTGTCATTTGTTTATTATTTTCTGTAATTTAGTGTTTTTTTATTGTACTTTAGCTAATTTAATTTAATTTAGGTAATTGTGTTTAATGTAGTTAATTTATTTAATTGCAGTGTAGTGTTAGGTGTTAGTGTAATTTAGGTTAGGTTTTATTTTACAGGTACTTTAGCTAGGTAGGTTTTATTTTATTTAATATTTAATAACTATTCTACCTAGTTAAAACAAATACAAACTTGCCTGTAAAATAAAAATAAACCCTAAGCTAGATACAATGTAACTATTAGTTATATTGTAGCGAGCTTAGGGTTTATTTTATAGGTAAGTATTTTGTTTAGAATAGGAATAATTTAGTTAATGATAGGAATTTTATTTAGACTTATTTAAATTATATTTAAGTTAGGGGGTGTTAGGGTTAGGGTTAGACTTAAGTTTAGGGGTTAATAAATATAATATAGTGGCGGCGACATTGGGGGCGGCAGATTAGGGGTTAATAAATGTAGGTAGGTGGCGGCGATGTTAGGGATGGAAGATTAGGGGTTAATAATATTTAACTAATGTTTGCGAGGCGGGAGTGTGGCGGTTTAGGGGTTAATATGTTTATTATAGTGGCGTCAACGTTGGGGGCGGCAGATTAGGGGTTAATAAGTGTAGGTAGGTGGCGGCGACATTGGGGGTGGCAAATTAGGGGTTAATAAATATACTGTAGGTGTCGGCGATGTTGGGGGCAGCAGATTAGGGGTTCATAAATATAATGTAGGTGGCGGAGGTGTCCGGAGCGGCAGATTAGGGGTTAAAAATGTTATTATAGTGTTTGCGATGCGGGAGGGCCTCGGTTTAGGGGTTAATAGGTAGTTTATGGGTGTTAGTGTACTTTTTAGCACTTTAGTTATGAGTTTTATGCTACAGCATTGTACCATAAAACTCTTAACTACTGACTTTTAAATGCGTTAGGAGTCTTGGAGGTAGAGGGTGTACCGCTCACTTTTTGGCCTCCCAGGACAAACTCGTAATACCGGCGCTATGGAAGTCCCATAGAAAAAAGACTTTACGAAGTTTGCGTAAGTTGTTTTGCGGTAAGGCCAAAGAAGTGTGCGGTGACCCTAAACCTTCAAGACTCGCAATACCAGCGGGCGTAAAAAAGCAGCGTTAGGAACTCTTAACGCTGTTTTTTTACCCTAACGCACAACTCGTAATATAGCTGTTTATTTTTTAATAAAGTATATTACACTGTATTTTGGGGGCATTCGGTAGACATCTGATCTTTGGTTATTTTATAAGTGCTAATTGCTAGCGCGAGCTTGTGGTAGCAATAACCAGCTACTTGTAAACGACTGGTTCACATCAATGATTGCGTGATTTCATTTTTACTAATAGTGTTTACATCGGAACTTCGTTTCGATGTTAACACTCTAGAACTGGCACAAAGGGGTTAAACAAGCAGTGATGTAGCTATTTTCCCTGTACTGTGTTTTGATAAACATTGGTTATAATACAGGTTGGTTGCTCATAGCGCTATAAAATAGTGTAAGCCTCCATTGTTATATTGCTCACTGCTGGCCAAGTATGCAAGACCTTAGCTAGCTTGAATTATTATATGTAAAAGCTTTACAAGTTTTAATATCAACTGCTAATGCATCAACTGTTTAATTAATTATTTGTAGAGAGTCCTGAAACGTTTCCAATCCTTTACATCATGAAAAATCATCTGCTTATGGAAAGCAGACAACTGACAAACCTGAAAGGAAAAGATGTTCCTTTAAAGAGCCTATATATCTGTTATGGATTTATGGTAGTTTTCATTTGTTAAATGCTAAAAAAAAAATATTTATTTTTTTAAATAATCAGTACTTTTGAATTGGCTAAAATTATGGATTATTTTACTTTTTTTACTCTTGGTTGATTAAAGGACCACTCAATGCAGTAGAATTGCATAATTAACAAGTGCATAATAAAAAGACAATGATTAAAAAAACCTACTCTGAATTTCAAATAAGCAGTAGATTTTTTTTTCCGGAAAATTATTTTTTTTCTCCCATTTTCCAGCACCCTGTATCATGTGACAGTCATCAGCCAATCACAGACTAGCATACATATACCTTGTGAGCTTGTGCAAATGCACAGTAGGATCTTGTTCCCAGAAAGTGTGAATATTAAAAGACTGTGAAAAATTTGATAATGGAAGTAAATTGGAAAATGTCTTAAAACTGCATGCTCTTTTTGATTCATACAAGTTTATTTTGACTTGAGTGCCCCTTTAAGTAGAACAGAAATATTTAAAGGGACAGTAACCAACACTGTTATATTAATATACATTTTACTTATGTGATTACCTTATAAGTAAGCCTCTGCAGACTGCCCCCTTATTCCAGTTCTTTTGACAGACTTGCATTTTAGATAATCAGTGCTGACTCATATAAAACTCCATGGGAGTGAGCACAATGGTATCTATATGGCCCACATGAACTAGAACTTTCTTACTGTCTTATTGTTATACCGCTGCTGAACTCTGCCTGTCTGACTACTCTGCCACTTAACCCCTAAATTACTGGATTGATTATTGCTGCTAAACTTTACCTGTCTGACTACTCTGCCTCTTAACCCCTAAATTGCTGGATTGATATACTGCTGCTGAACCCTGCCTGCCTGACTGCTATGTTTATTAACCCTTGTTGTTCTGGATTGCCTCTTTGTTGCCGAACCCTGCCTGCCTGATCATTCTAGTGGTTTTTCCTTGGAGTGCTTTACTGTTGCCAAATCCTGCCTGCCTAACCATTCTAGGGGTGTGCCCTTGGACTGTTTTGCTGTTGCCAAACCCTTTCTGCCTGACCATTCTAGTGGTTTTTCCTTGGACCGCTCTGCCGTTGCCGCTGCGGACTGCCCTACCTGTGGTGAGTGCCGCCTTCCTCATCTTACTGACTTTCTCTGCTCTGGGATATTCCCTATCTTTCCTGCTCGACGTAGGGATAACAAGACTACTGGCCGAGTTCGGTCTGATAGAGGAATATCCCATGAGCATTACAGGTTTGAAGTGATTAGGGAAAAAAACAGAACTAGTGATAAAACCCTATATAGGGTCAGATTGCAAGTGGAGCACTCATTTACTGTGCACCCGCAAATGGGCAAATTTGTCCATTTGCGGGCATGTGATAAATAATCAGTCATTACCAGTGACTGGTTATTGCTACCGCGATAGCAATTAGCGATTATAAAATTAACCAGAGATCAGAATCATGGAAGATAGTTATACTACAATGTAAGTTCAGTAACAAATATTTTTTTTAATAACACAAAGTAACTTCACTCCCTAAAATGGCTAGATTACGTGTGGAGCTCTATCGTTTGAGCGCAAAGATATGAGGTCTCAGGTGTTACATGTCTAAATATATATATATGTACACATGTATAGATGTGCATGCATTTGTATTTATGTATTTGTATTGATATTGGAGCCCTTTGCAGTCAAGTAGATGAAAACATGAAAAATCATATTTATTCAATATTCATATTTAATAAAGTACACATAGCAGAATATGTTCTATGTATTTTTAAATAGATAATTCCTATATATACTGTGTATGTGTGTGTGTGTGCATATATATATATATATATATATATATATATATATATATATATATATATATATATATATATAGATATATATATATATATACACAGTTGCAAGAAAAAGTATGTGAACCCTTTGGAATGATATGGATTTCTGCACAAATTGGTCATAAAATGTGATCTGATCATCATCTAAGTCACAACAATAGACAATCACAGTCTGCTTAAACTAATAACACACAAAGAATGAAATGTTGCCATGTTTTTATTGAACACACCATGTAAACATTCACAGTGCAGGTGGAAAAAGTATGTGAACCCTTGGATTTAATAACTGGTTGAACCTCCTTTGGCAGCAATAACTTCAACCAAACATTTCCTGTAGTTGCAGATCAGACATGCACAAAGGTCAGGAGTAATTCTTGACCATTCCTCTTTACAGAACTGTTTCAGTTCAGCAATATTCTTGGGATGTCTGGTGTGATTCGCTTTCTTGAGGTCATGTCACAGCATCTCAATCGGGTTGAGATCAGGATTCTGACTGGGCCACTTCAGAAGGAGTATTTTCTTCTATTTAAGCCATTCTGTTGTTGATTTACTTCTATGCTTTGGGTCATTGTCCTGTTGCAACATCCATCTTCTGTTGAGCTTCAGCTGGTAGACAGATAGCCTTAAGTTCTCCTGCAAAATGTCTTGATAAACTTGGGAATTCATTTTTCCTTCAATGATAGCAATCCGTCCAGGCCCTGACGCAGCAAAGCAGCCCCAAACCTTGATGCCCCCACCATTATACGTCACAGTTGGGATGAGGTTTTGATGTTGGTGTGCTGTGCCTCTTTTTCGCCACACATAGTGTTGTGTGTTTCTTCCAAACAACTCAACTTTGGTTTCATCTGTCCACAGAATATTTTGCCAGTACTGCTGTGGAACATCCAGGTGCTCTTGTGCAAACTGTAAACGTGCAGCAATGTTTTGTTTGGACAGCAGTGGCTTCCTCTGTGGTATTCTCCCATGAAATCCAGTGCAGTGCTGATCTTTCTCCATTTATAGACAATTTGTCTTCCCGTGGACTAATGAACAGCAAGGCTTTTGGAGATACTTTTATAACCCTTTCCAGCTTTATGCAAGTCAACAATTCTTAATCGTAAGTCTTCTGAGAGCTCTTTTGTGCGAGGCATCATTCACATCAGGCAATGCTTCTTGTGAAAAGCAAACCCAGAACTGGTGTGGGTTTTTTATAGGGCAGGGCAGCTGTAACCAACACCTCCAATCTCATCTCATTGATTGGACTCCAGTTGGCTGACATCTCACTCCAAATAGCTCTTGGAGATGTCATTAGTCTAGGGGTTCACTTACTTTTCCCACCTGCACTGTGAATGTTTACATGGCAACATTTCATTCTTTGTGTGTTATTAGTTTAAGCAGACTGTGATTGTCTATTGTTGTGACTTAGATGATGATCAGATTACATTTTATGACCAATTTGTGCAGAAATCCATATCATTCCAAAGGGTTCACGTACTTTTTCTTGCAACTGTGTATATATATATATATATATATATATATAGATAGATAGATAGATATTTCTTTAAGAATAAATAGAACATATTCTGCTATGTGTAGAACACTGTGTATTATTAAATATGCAATATTATCTTCCTATGATGTGCTTTTAAATAACTGATTGTAGGTGGGGTTTTTTCAACTTTTTTGGCTCCATTGATGTCTATGGGGTAATGTGATTTTGCGTTTGCGACTTCTCAACGTCTATTTGATACCATGGCATTATGAACGTCAGAGGGCAAACTTTTTACTTTCAACTCGTAAAGCGTTATATATCACTCCACTAATCTGGCCCTTAAAGGAACACTAAACGCAATTTTTTTTCTTTCACGATTCAGATAGAGAATGCCATTTTAAGCAACTTTCTAATTTACTCCGATTATCAATTTTTCTTCATTCGCTTGCTATCTTTCGGCTAGATTTAGAGTTTGGCATTAGCCGTCAAAACCAGCGTTAGAGGCTCCTAACGCTGGTTTTGGGCTACCGCTGGTATTTAGAGTCAGTCAGGAAAGGGTCTAACGCTCACTTTGCAGCCGCGACTTTTCCATACCGCAGATCCCCCTACGCCATTTGCATATCCTATCTTTTCAATGGGATCTTTCTAACGCCGGTATTTAGAGTCGTGGCTGAAGTGAGCATTAGAAATCTAACGACAAAACTCCAGCCGCAGAAAAAAGTCAGGAGTTAAGAGCTTTCTGGGCTAACGCCGGTTTATAATACTCTTAACTAATGTGCTCTAAAGTACACTAACACCCATAAACTACCTATGTACCCCTAAACTGAGGCCCCCCCCACATCGCCGCCACTCTATTAAAAATGTTTAACCCCTAATCTGCCGACCGCATACCGCCGCCACCTACGTTATCCCTATGTACCCCTAATCTGCTGCCCCTAACACCGCCGACCCCTATATTATATTTATTAACCCCTAATCTGCCCCCCACAACGTCGCCGCCAGCTACCTACAATTATTAACCCCTAATCTGCCGACCGGACCTCACCGCTACTCTAGAGTTCACAGAATGGCTGCGTTAGGCTTCAAAAAAGGAGCGTAGAGCATAATTTACCGCCACTGCAACTCTCAATACCAGCTGTGCTTACGGACGCGGCCAGCTTAAAAAACGTGTTCGTGCACGATTCCCCCATAGGAAACAATGGGGCAGTTTGAGCTGAAAAAAACCAAACACCTGCAAAAAAGCAGCGTTCAGCTCCTAACGCAGCCACATTGTTTCCTATGGGGAAACACTTCCTATGTCTGCACCTAACACCCTAACATGAACCGTGAGTCTAAACACCCCTAACCTTACACTTATTAACCCCTAATCTGCCGCCATCGCTATCGCTGACCCCTGCATATTATTATTAACCCCTAATCTGCCGCTCCGTACACCGCCGCAACATACATTATACCTATTTACCCCTAATCTGCTGCCCCTAACACCACCGACCCCTATATTATATTTATTAACCCCTAATCTGCCCCCCACAACGTCGCCGCCAGCTACCTACAATTATTAACCCCTAATCTGCCGACCGGACCTCACCGCTACTCTAATACATTTATTAACCCCTAAAGCTAAGTCTAACCCTAACACTAACACCCCCTAAGTTAAATATAATTTAAATCTAACAAAATAAATGAACTCTTATTAAATAAATTATTCCTATTTAAAGCTAAATACTTACCTGTAAAATAAACCCTAATATATCTACAATATAGATTATAATTATATTGTAACTATTTTAGGATTAATATTTATTTTACAGGCAACTTTGTATTTATTTTAACCAGGTACAATAGCTATTAAATAGTTAATAACTATTTAATAGTTACCTAGTTAAAATAATTACAAAATTACCTGTAAAATAAATCCTAACCTAAGTTACAATTAAACCTAACACTACACTATCAATAAATAAATTAAATAAAATACCTACAAGTATCTACAATTAAACCTAACACTACACTATCAATAAATTAATTAAATACAATACCTACAAATAAATAAAATTAAATAAACTAACTAAAGTACAAAAAATAAAAAAGAACTAAGTTAAAAAAAAATAAAAAAATATTTACAAACATTAGAAAAATATTACAACAATTTCGGAACAGCCAATACAGCCAATAGAATGCAAGCTCAATCTGATTGGCTGATTGGATCAGCCAATCGGATTGAACTTGAATCTGAATGGCTGATTCCATTAGCCAATCAGAATTTTCCTACCTTAATTCTGATTGGCTGATAGAATCCTATCAGCCAATCGGAATTCGAGGGACGCCATCTTGGATGGAAAGGAACCGTCATTCGTCGGGAAGTCGTCGGTGAAGATGGATGTTCCGCGTCGGCGGGATGAACATGGATCCGGAAGAAAGAAGATTGAAGATGCCGCTTGATAGAAGACTTCAGCCGGATCATGGACCTCTTCAGCTCCTGCTTGGATGAAGACTTCAGTCGGATCATGGACCTCTTCAGCCCCCCGCTTGGGCATGGATGAAGACTTCAGAGGCTCCTCAGGACCGATCGGTGAACCCGGTGTGGTGAAGACAAGGTAGGGAGATCTTCAGGGGCTTAGTGTTAGGTTTATTTAAGGGGGGTTTGGGTTAGATTAGGGGTATGTGGGTGTTGGGTTGTAATGTTGGGGGGGGTATTGTATGGTTTTTTTTTACAGGCAAAAGAGCTGTATTCTTTGGGGCATGCCCCGCAAAAGGCCCTTTTCAGGGCTGGTAAGGTAAAAGAGCTTTTCTATTTTAATTTTAGAATAGGGTAGGGCATTTTTTTATTTTGGGGGTCTTTGTTATTTTATTAGGGGGCTTAGAGTAGGTGTAATTAGTTTAAAATTGTTGTAATATTTTTCTAATGTTTGTAAATATTTTTTTATTTTTTGAAACTTAGTTCTTTTTTATTTTTTGTTCTTTAGTTAGTTTATTTAATTGTATTTATTTGTAGGTATTGTATTTAATTAATTTATTGATAGTGTAGTGTTAGGTTTAATTGTAGATACTTGTAGGTATTTTATTTAATTTATTTATTGATAGTGTAGTGTTAGGTTTAATTGTAACTTAGGTTAGGATTTATTTTACAGGTAATTTTGTAATTATTTTAACTAGGTAACTATTAAATAGTTATTAACTATTTAATAGCTATTGTACCTGGTTAAAATAAATACAAAGTTGCCTGTAAAATAAATATAAATCCTAAAATAGCTACAATATAATTATAATTTATATTGTAGATATATTAGGGTTTATTTTACAGGTAAGTATTTAGCTTTAAATAGGATTCATTTATTTAATAAGAGTTAATTTATTTTGTTAGATTTAAATTATATTTAACTTAGGGGGGTGTTAGTGTTAGGGTTAGACTTAGCTTTAGGGGTTAATACATTTATTAGAGTAGCGGTGAGGTCCGGTCGGCAGATTAGGGGTTAATAATTGTAGGTAGCTGGCGGCGACGTTGTGGGGGGCAGATTAGGGGTTAATAAATATAATATAGGGGTCGGTGGTGTTAGGGGCAGCAGATTAGGGGTACATAGGTATAATGTATGTTGCGGCGGTGTACGGAGCGGCAGATTAGGGGTTAATAATAATATGCAGGGGTCAGCGATAGCGATGGCGGCAGATTAGGGGTTAATAAGTGTAAGGTTAGGGGTGTTTAGACTCACGGTTCATGTTAGGGTGTTAGGTGCAGACATAGGAAGTGTTTCCCCATAGGAAACAATGGGGCTGCGTTAGGAGCTGAACGCTGCTTTTTTGCAGGTGTTTGGTTTTTTTCAGCTCAAACTGCCCCATTGTTTCCTATGGGGGAATCATGCACGAACACGTTTTTTAAGCTGGCCGCGTCCGTAAGCACAGCTGGTATTGAGAGTTGCAGTGGCGGTAAATTATGCTCTACGCTCCTTTTTTGAAGCCTAACGCAGCCATTCTGTGAACTCTAAATACCAGTGGTATTTAAAAGGTGCGGGAGAAAAAAACATGCGTTAGCTACGCGGGTCGTTACCGACAAATCTCTAAATCTAGCCGTTTATTTGAAAAAGCAGAAATCTAAGCTTAGAAGCTGGCCCATTTTTGGTTCAGCTACCATGGGTAGCGCTTGCTGATTGGTGGCTTAATATAGCCACCAATCAGCAAGAACTACCCAAGTGCTGAACCAAACATGGGTTGGCTCCTAAGCTTACATTCTTGCTTTTAAAATAAAGATACCAAGAGAACGAAGAAAAATGTATAACAGGAGTAAATTAGAAAGTTGCTTAAAATTGCTTGCTCTATATGATTTATGAAATAAAACATTTGGGTTTAGTATCCCTTTAATGTATTCCTTGTGATTCATGATCCATATTGTTTGCAAATATCTATTTTACCTTTATTTTGTCATATTGAAATTTCTGCTTTCGTCATTTGAAAACACAACAAATATTGAACAAATAAAAATGGTAGAAAATGCTATAGAAAAATGATGTACACAATAGACAGCAGCAGACAGCAGTGGAATGGAATAGAGAGCCCAGTCTATTTAAAATGGTGTTACTGCAGCTGCTTGGAATATAGTGTATAATGTGCCTTTAAGCTCCACTACCCAGGAAGTGATATCTAGTACCATTAGTCTCCAAGAAAGTTGATTTATAATTCATAGAAATACTTTTAAGAGATTTCAAAGCAGTACATGTCTAATTAAACATGATTTATTTGTCCCTAGATAAACAACCAAAAATGTGTATGTAATAAATACTTTTAAAAATGTTACATTTAGAGTTAAGGTTATTTAGAAAATGTAACATAGCATCCCTCATTGACTGAAGTGTTACATAATTAATGTTGAAAATGAATACTTAATTTCACCGTCCTTTATCTACTGTAACTGTCATAACACATAAAGAATAGACATCTGAAAATAAATTGCTCTTTCTTTTAATTTACTTTATTGACCCTTCACCCTAATCATTTTATTTAGATACAATTATTTTTTAACGCTGTTCACAAGATAAAAACAGTTAACTTATTTATAGACCACAGTTAATAACACTGTAAAATGCATTTCTTAATGAGATGAGATTTTACAAGGCCAGCCTTTCCCATCCCCTTTATTTTTGTGTGTCAGCTACTTTTGTACTGGTTTTATAATGTAAAAGAAGACAAGTATAATTGGATACTTGAAATCTCAGCACTAAATGAACATTTAATGAGCCATAAGGGTTTTCAATAATATGTAAAACATTGGATTGGTGAGTAAAAGGAGCATTTCTAAATAACGCTACAAGACTGCTATATATTTGGTTTTTGAGGTTCTTAGATAAAAAGCAATCACCTAGATTACGAGTTTTGCGTTAGAGGCTGTGCGGTGCTAATGAGCAGTTTATGCTCACCGCTCACTTACAGACAGCGCTGGTATTACGAGTTTTTACAAACCAGACAAGAAGTGAGCGTTGAGCAAAATTTTGCTCATTACCGCTGTCCAATACCAGCGCTGCTTACGTTAGCGGTGAGCTGGTGTAACGTGCTCGTGCACGATTTCCCCATAGGAATCAACGGGGAGAGCCGACTGAAAAAAAAGTCTAACACCTGCAAAAAAGCAGCGTAAAGGTCCTTAACGCAGCCCCATTGATTCCTATGGGGAAATACATTTTATGTCTACACCTAACACCCTAACATGAACCCCGAGTCTAAACACCCCTAATCTTACACTTATTAACCCCTAATATGCCGCCCCCGACATTGCCGACACCTACATTATAATTATTAACCCCTAATCTGCCGCTTTGGATACCGCCGCCACCTACATTATACTTATGAACCCCTAATCTGCTGCCCCCAACATCGCCGAACCCTACATTATATTTATTAACCCCTACTCTGCCGCCCCCAATGTCGCCGCCACTATAATAAACATATTAACCCCTAAACTGCCGCACTCCCGCTTCGCAAACATTAGTTAAATATTATTAACCCCTAATCTGCCGGCCCTAACATCGCCGCCACCTACCTACATTTATTAACCCCTAATCTGCCGTCCCCAACGTTGCCGCCACTATACTAAATGTATTAACCCCTAAACCTAAGTCTAACCCTAACCCTAACACCCCCTAAAGAAATCTAACTAAAAATTCCTATCATTACCTAAATAATTCCTATTTAAAACTATATACTTACCTATAAAATAAACCCTAAGCTAGCTACAATATAACATAACAGTTACATTGTAGCTAATTTAGGATTTATTTTTATTTTACAGGCAAGTTTGTATTTATTTTAACTAGGTAGAATAGTTATTAAATAGTTATTAACTATTTAATAACTACCTAGCTAAAATAAATACAAAGTTACCTGTAAAATAAAACCTAACCTAAGTTACAATTACACCTAACACTACTCTATAATTAAATTATTTCCCTAAATTAAATACAATTAAATACAATTAAATACAATTAAATAAAATTATCTAAAGTACAAAAAAACAAAACACTAAATTACAGAAAATAATAAACAAATTACAAGATTTTTAAACTGATTACACCTGATCTAATCCCCCTAACAAAATAAAAAAGCGCCCCCCCAAAAAAAGCCCTACCCTACACTAAATTACAAATAGCCCTTAAAAGGGCCTTTTGCGGGGCATTGCCCCAAAGTAATCAGCTCTTTTACCTGTAAACAAAATTACAAATCTCCCCCCAACATTAAAACCCACCACCCACACAACCACCTACCTTAATTCCGATTGGCTGATAGAATTCTATCAGCCAATCGGAATTGAAGGGACGCCATCTTGGATGACATCATTTAAAGGAACCTTCATTTAGTCTTAGCCTTCGAATGAAGAGGATGTCTTGAAGATGGACCCGCTGCCACGCCGGATGGATGAAGATAGAAGATGCCGTCTGGATGAAGACTTCTGCCCGTCTGGAGGACCACTTCACCCGGCTTGGATGAAGACTTCTCCCGGCTTCGTTGAGGACTTCGGCCCGGTTGGATGAAAACTTCTTCCGGTAAGGTGATCTTCAAGGGGTTAGTGTTAGGTTTTTTTAAGGGGGTAGTGGGTGGGTTTTAGAGTAGGGTTCGTTGTGTGGGTGGTGGGTTTTAATGTTAGGGGGGATTTGTAATTTTTTTTTTACAGGTAAAAGAGCTGGTTACTTTGGGGCAATGCCCAGCAAAAGGCCCTTTGAAGGGCTATTTGTAATTTAGTGTAGGGTAGGGCTATTTTTATTTTGGGGGGGCTTTTTTATTTTGTTTGGGTGATTAGATTAGGTGTAATTAGTTTAAAAATCTTTTCATTTGTTTATTTTCTGTAATTTAGTGTTTTGTTTTTTTTTTTACTTTAGATAATTTTATTTAATTGTATTCAATTTAGGGAAATAATTTAATTATAGTGTAGTGTTAGGTGTAATTGTAACTTAGGTTAGGTTTTATTTTACAGGTAACTTTGTAATTTTTTTAGCTGGGTAGTTATTAAATAGTTAATAACTATTTAATAACTATTCTACCTAGTTAAAATAAATACAAACTTGCCTGTAAAATAAAAATAAATCCTAAGCTAGCTACAATGTAACTATTAGTTATATTGTAGCTAGCTTAGCGTTTATTTTATAGGTAAGTATTTAGTTTTAAATAGGAATTATTTAGTTAATGATAGGAATTTTTATTTAGATTTATTTTACGGCGACGTTGGGGCGGCAGATTAGGGGTTAATAAATATAGGTAGGTGTCGGCAATGTTAGGGACAGCAGATTAGGGGTTAATAATATTTAACTAATGTTTGCGAGGCAGGAGTGCGGCAGTTTAGGGGTTAATATGTTTATTAGTGGCCGCAATGTCTGGTTCGGCAGATTAAAGGTTAAAAATTTTATTTTAGTGTTTGCGATGCGGGAGGGCCTCGATTTCGGGGTTAATAGGTAGTTTATGGGTGTTAGTGTACTTTTTAGCACTTTAGTTAAGAGTTTTACACTACAACGCCGTAGCATAAAACTCTTAACTACTGACTTTAAAATGCGGTACCAGTCTTGACAGGAGAGGGTGTACAGCTCACTTTTTTAGCAGACTCGTAATACCGGCGCTAGGCAAGTCCCATTGAAAAAAGAGTATACGTAATTTACGTAAGTGGATTTGCGGTATTTCCAAGTCTGGCCAAAAAAGTGAGCGGTACACCTGTACCTGCAAAGCTCGTAATACCAGCGGGCGCACAACTCTAATCTAGCCGAGTGTTTGTTAAAATCAAAACCATAGATCCCTTAGCGTGTGCCAGGACTGTAATTTAGAACTTTTTGCATGCATAGTACATGTCCAGAATTAAACACTGCATTGCAAAAGATCTGAATACAAAGGGTCAAATTACAAGCGGATTAAAAAAATACAAGTGCTCTGGTCCATTAACATTGCTAGACTGCAATCCATACTGTTTTCACTTTTAGACTGGTATTGTAAGTCTGTGATTAAGATCTACTATGCAAGCAGCAGTATAGTGCATCATGCACTATTCATGTCAATAAAATACATATTATATAATCCTCGAGCACTAAGTCGATGGAGCACAAAAATTCTGCTTAAGTTCCTTGCTTTACACCTTCCATGCCTTTAAGTACACGGTAGCAATTAAATTTGAAGGTGTTGAAAGATAAACTAGTATTTCTGTCTGACAAGTCTTCTATGAGCATAATGAGTTCACTATTACCACTTCCCTTTAAAGTATAGGTTGAGCTATAAAAGTATTGGGTGTATTAAAAATAGTTTGATGGGGGGCGTGGCCAAGAGGCAGACATGGCGTATGGAAAATGCTATAGCTCCGAGGGTTGACATCCTAATTTAACAATTACCTTTAGAACCACACATGATCCGTCCAGAATAAACATATATTCAGACCACTGAAACTGTCTACAACCGATACATACTATTTGACTGCAACCTCACTACTTTAGTGAGTGATCGGTGGTGGCTGAATAAGTAACAGAGACCTAACACGCAGATTTTAGCACTGTCTTTGCCCTGGTCTGATGGGGATTTACCTGGTTAAATAGCCTGTATGATTGCACGAGGGAATACTGGACACCTCCATAATATATATTGCTCCTAACTATAAAGTAGTGATCTGCCCTTGATGGACTATGGAAGCGGAGCTGACTACGGAGTTAGCCCTACTCGAAGGCCTAGGACATCTGATGGACTTAAGATTCAGACAACTCTGTGTCGATGTCCGCTCACTGGGCATACAAAAAGATAGAGTTAATATCCACACCATTCAAAGAGAGGAGTCAGGGGAGCGGCTTGGAAGAGAGCAGTGTACTAACGCTCAAATGCATTCGGAGAGTAACGTTGCCACAACACTGCACATCCCGGCGAACACATCCAGCCCTCTCATCTCATGTTCGGAAGCTATGGTCAGTCTGACAGACATAGAAGAAGACTTCCCCTTTGAGCGGTCCAGGGTGGATTCAGGTCTACCCACTGTGCCTCTAACCTCCGGAGCGGCTGCACAATCACTGGAGATCCGGGATGTTTTTGACACACCGGAGCACCAGTCTATTCGGCTGAGTATGGGGGAGAAGGTGTCATCTGACGGAGCCACCCGATGCCGATCGCAAGATACTTGTCTAACAACAGAAAGGTATGCCGGACAACAATTAGACATTTCTCTGCGGGCCCCAATACAAAGTCACAGATCAGCAGCAGCCCACAACAACTACGGCACAGTTTGCAGACAGGTTTATGAGACATGTGAGCTCCCCAGGAATGATACTGTACAAACCCATGCTGGACAGCCGAATGGCCTTTTTGACCCGGGAGGCCGGTTCCTCCATCAACCCGCTTGATATCCATGGCTGCATTTAGGGACTTAGGCTCAGTTAAGCACTTTAAAGTTACTAATCTTATGATTGCCAACGCCACAGTCATTGTTCACTACTGTTAGATAGATTGGTCTGTTATGTAAATGTTGTTTGTTTATTATCTGTCGGCGTTTACTTATGTTAGTCATATTCATTTAGACTCAGCCTCCTTAGCAAATATGTCACCCTGTATTTCCCTTATGCTCAAACGCAACCATAGACTCATTTCCCCTTTCTCATGTTATACCTGTGATACACCCGCCCTCTTTTATCCCTTTCCCTAACATTTATCTTATGCTCCAAAACCAGTACACTTCTTTGGAGAGGCATTTACAGGCACCCCGCAGGGACCTGTTCAGGTTTATATACACTGACCACGCTCACAAATATATGCACGTATGTATATTTCCCCTTTTTGTTTTCCCTTTTCTCCTCTTGTGCTTCCTTTGTTAAGAGAATCTTGCTTGCTCTGATAGATTTATCAGACTATATTAGTCTAAAACATAGCTAGGGAGCTATACAGGTGGTTTGGTTTAGCTGATGGTTAGATCCTATTTAGGGAGGAAATCTAACTCTACTTAAGAAGGCTTTATTCCTCACTCCACAATCCCTATATAACCCTATAATCTTTACCCTGAAGCAACCATATATCCTAACATTGCTTAACAGCCTCCTAGAACAATATATACCACTCACTTAGTTCAGGTCATATTGGTTAGCTCCCTATTTCCAATCCTATACTATCATATGTTAGTTACTGTAATATCCATACATGTTTCACTACATTTCTAAGAGAATTGGGGTTAGTGTTTATAATATTACATTGTACAGCTTATCCCCTATTATAGCCTCCCATACACTCTCCTATACCTCTTATTAATGGTCCGTATTGGTGGTGGGCTATAATCCTGACCACTATATATTGGCACCACTTGTTTTATATTGTGAGCAACAGCTCATAGCTTTCTTAATTCCCTATGAACATACATTTATAGATAGGGAACAAATTGCTTCACATAATCCATAGCCAAAATAGATACAGTTACTCTAGCATTTTCCCCATGAGTCACATATTTCTCTCAATACTTGTTTTGAGTAACTACCACTTATTATAACACTTACGATAAAATTGGTCCAAGAGTGACCTACGTATTAGTTACTTCATACTCCTCTATTATAAGAAAAATGAGGTTCCATAGATGTTTGTCTAGTTTTCCTTTCTATTGTTATTTAAGTTTCAGACATCTAGTGTTATAAAGAAGATATAATTCTATACTCTGCAGTTACAAGAAGATATTGCTACTGTGTTCTCTCTACTATAATAGAGCTCTGTGCAATCCGTGAGTTGGATATATTCAATTGCATGCTTACTTATTATATGTCTATGGTACTGTCACACACACAACTGATCTATTGCTATGAGCTTCAATAATTTCTGCCTAGAAAACGATTCTATATTCACTTATTGTATTTGACACAAACTCTGAATTGTTCTTCTTTTTTATTGTATCATTCAAAAACCTTAATAAAAAATAAATTAAAAAAAAAATTAAAAATAGTTTGATAAAGATTTTTAACCAAAAACTTTTAATATCCAATAATGTGCCTCATTTTATTAATCACTCACCTGGGACCTAACCCTTTGGATAGTCATGCTAGGCTTTGATAATGGTACTACTACTAATAGCTGAATTGTCATCAAAAAGAAAAAGAACAATTCATTGGAGACAGATTGGTCTGTTTGCAGCATTGTCACAGACACACTCATACACTGAAACACACACTCACACATAAGGATTCACATATAGAGACTCTAGCAGACATGCAAAGAAACACATGAACACACTCGGACACAAATACCCACACAGACACTCAGCACTTGTTTACATTGAACTGGCAAGTAATGAGGTAGACTACAGGGAGTGCAGAATTATTAGGCAAATGAGTATTTTGACCACATCATCCTCTTTATGCATGTTGTCTTACTCCAAGCTGTATAGGCTCGAAAGCCTACTACCAATTAAGCATATTAGGTGATGTGCATCTCTGTAATGAGAAGGGGTATGGTCTAATGACATCAACACCCTATATCAGGTGTGCATAATTATTAGGCAACTTCCTTTCCTTTGGCAAAATGGGTCAAAAGAAGGACTTGACAGGCTCAGAAAAGTCAAAAATAGTGAGATATCTTGCAGAGGGATGCAGCACTCTTAAAATTGCAAAGCTTCTGAAGTGTGATCATCGAACAATCAAGCGTTTCATTCAAAATAGTCAACAGGGTCGCAAGAAGCGTGTGGAAAAACCAAGGCGCAAAATAACTGCCCATGAACTGAGAAAAGTCAAGCGTGCAGCTGCCAAGATGAAACTTGCCACCAGTTTGGCCATATTTCAGAGCTGCAACATCACTGGAGTGCCCAAAAGCACAAGGTGTGCAATACTCAGAGACATGGCCAAGGTAAGAAAGGCTGAAAGACGACCACCACTGAACAAGACACACAAGCTGAAACGTCAAGACTGGGCCAAGAAATATCTCAAGACTGATTTTTCTAAGGTTTTATGGACTGATGAAATGAGAGTGAGTCTTGATGGGCCAGATGGATGGGCCCGTGGCTGGATTAGTAAAGGGCAGAGAGCTCCAGTCCGACTCAGACGCCAGCAAGGTGGAGGTGGAGTACTGGTTTGGGCTGGTATCATCAAAGATGAGCTTGTGGGGCCTTTTCGGGTTGAGGATGGAGTCAAGCTCAACTCCCAGTCCTACTGCCAGTTTCTGGAAGACACCTTCTTCAAGCAGTGGTACAGGAAGAAGTCTGCATCCTTCAAGAAAAACATGATTTTCATGCAGGACAATGCTCCATCACATGCGTCCAAGTACTCCACAGCGTGGCTGGCAAGAAAGGGTATAAAAGAAGAAAATCTAATGACATGGCCTCCTTGTTCACCTGATCTGAACCCCATTGAGAACCTGTGGTCCATCATCAAATGTGAGATTTACAAGGAGGGAAAACAGTACACCTCTCTGAAAAGTGTCTGGGAGGCTGTGGTTGCTGCTGCACGCAATGTTGATGGTGAACAGATCAAAACACTGACAGAATCCATGGATGGCAGGCTTTTGAGTGTCCTTGCAAAGAAAGGTGGCTATATTGGTCACTGATTTGTTTTTGTTTTGTTTTTGAATGTCAGAAATGTATATTTGTGAATGTTGAGATGTTATATTGGTTTCACTGGTAAAAATAAATAATTGAAATGGGTATATATTTGTTTTTTGTTAAGTTGCCTAATAATTATGCACAGTAATAGTCACCTGCACACACAGATATCCCCCTAAAATAGCTATAACTAAAAACAAACTAAAAACTACTTCCAAAACTATTCAGCTTTGATATTAATGAGTTTTTTGGGTTCATTGAGAACATGGTTGTTGTTCAATAATAAAATTAATCCTCAAAAATACAACTTGCCTAATAATTCTGCACTCCCTGTACGTTTTGTAAAAAAAAGGAGATTTACAAGGCAAAATATGGAGTTATGATGATCTTTTTGTCAAGGAAGATGACAACTATATGATGACAACAGCATGCAGTGGCTGAAAGGAAGGGCCCTGAACTGCCTAAGCAATAATTTGAAGCCTCAAAGTCTGTAGAAAGATGTGAATAATCAGTAGTAAGGTTAAAATGTACTAAAAAGGAACAGACAATGGAAACACACACACTCAAACACAAACTTGCACATACACCCAAGGAAACACACACACACACACACACACACACAGAGACAGCCTCAGAAAACACAGAGATATACACACTCACAGACACCCACAGAAAACACACAAAGACATACACATATACACAGATACCACAGAAAGCACACAAAGACACACACAGAGAGACACCCACAGAAAACACACAAAGACATATATACACACACACCCTCACTGAGACATCCACAGAAAACACACAGACATACACACACCGTCACAGTGACACCCACGGACATACATACACACACACACACACACAAGCTCACATAGACATCCACAGAAAACACACAAAGACGTACACAGCCACCCTCCCACCCTCACAGCGGCATACACAGAAAATGCACAACGACATACACACACACACACACCCTCCCTCACAGAGACTCCCACAGAAAATGCACAAATACATACACACAAACCCTCACAAAGACATCCACAGAAAATACACAAAGACATACATACACACACACACCCTCACAGAACACCCACAGAAAATGCACAGACATGCACGCACACACCCTTACAGAGACAGCCACAGAAAATGCACAAAGAAAGACACACACACACCCTCACAGAGAGACCCACAGAAAAAAAAATACATACACACTCATAGAGACACCAAAAAAAGAACAAAGACATAAACACAGAGACCCACAGAAACACTCACAGGAGGTACAATTTCTGCACATTGTCATCCCCTATATCAACAGTGCATGATAAAAAAAATAGCAGAAATTAAGTGATCACTTTTTAAAGAATCATATTTGTAAATGTGCAAAACAAAAATACTTCTGTGAATCAAAATTGTACATTAATGATCTGTCAGAATGGGTAGATGAAGAAAAGTACTTTGGAAAGGCTGACATATGTTTGGGGGGGTTCCCCATTTTCCCCAACCAAGAGCACCACTTCAAATCTGGTGTACAAATGTTCCCATCTGTCAGCTGTACTTATGGATTTTGAAAATGCTGTACTCTATATAGAACCATAAGCTGTGGTACTCAGTCTCATACCATTAGATCTGGTTAAATGCAGGATTTAGGCGTGTTTGTATGTATTTTAAAAGTCAGCTGTAGTGTAAACTGGACAGTGTTAAGTTAACCTGGCTCATTTCAAACACTGAGCAATCTTAGCCTGAGAGTATACCATTTTTTGCAGATGTAAAAATCTTAGATACAATGCCTCCTGGCATCTGGAAAGTCCTTGCATAAAAGGGCAGTACACTGGAATTTAATTTATATATATATATATATATATATATATATATATATATATATATTTAAAAAAAATCATATCTGCCAAAAGGGCACCTACCATTTGTGTATTGAGGAGGAAACATTTCTGCATGGTTTTAAATATAGAATTTCTACAAGTCTGTCTCCCACTGTGCATAGTGGTTTAGTGCACACTCAGAAATCCTCTCAAATGCTAATGCTTTACTCCTTGTAATAACATTTTCTGCACTCAACAGAACTCTGCTGTAGTGCCCTCTGGTAGCTGCCAAAATTTTTTTAAAAAATTATAATAGTTGTACTTGCTCATGGGGCCCCCTGGCCCAGTGGGCCCCTGACTAGAGTCACCCCCTGATGGCAACCCTGAATCACTTGAAAAAAATGAAAATAATATTCCACAACAAAAACTGCAAAATATGAAGCCAACATATTTGCAGTTTGCTAGAATATGTTTAATGGGGTGCAAAATACAAAATACAATTAAAAGTTTTTGCAGTTATCAAAAATGTTATATATTGGCTTAGTAGCTATACTATCTCTATGGCCTGATTTAAACCCTTAGGTTGAGTGATGTTATGTCTGGTTTTAGAGATCACCACACATGAACTCACACACTAAGAGCCCGATGATCTTAAAGTCTCTAGGCTAGCAAGATTATTAAAGAATGCTCGCCAGTACTTCTATTTCCCTGGTGGAATGATCTAAAGCAGTGGTCTCAAAGTACCAGTCCTAGGGCCATATGTGGTACACAAGACAGTTTCATCCAGCCCTCCATTGTTTAGGGCCAGATTATGAGTGGCGTGTTAAAAGTTACGCACAAGCGACAAGGGGTTTATCGCAGCTGTTTGCGTTTTTCGGGTTTTCCGCACGTATTACAAGTTGAAAGTTAACATGTGTCCAGTTAGTGCAACCCCTGAGCTCTGGTTAACTATTTTGCAAAATAAAACAGGATCACAAAATACATCAAAAATACATTGCACAAAAGTTATAAAGGCTCAAAGATATGAGGTGTCAGGTTTTGGGGGGAAAAAGCAGGCAAAGGGGTTTAACATATAAATCTCTAAATATTGATACATATATATATATATATATATATATATATATATATATATATATATGTCTACATATATACAGATGTATTTATATGTGTCTAAATACATCTGTACATATATATATATATATATATGTATATTGAAGACCCTTACAGTTAAGTAGATGAAAACATATTTATGCAAGATTCATATTTAATAAAGTGTTATACTGTGTATTTACTGTAAAAATGTCACATTCCAATGTTCTGCACATAGCAGAATATGTTCTATGTATCTCTAAATATATATCCCTATATATCTGTATATATCTATATATAATCATGTATATATTTATATAGGTATTAATATATGTTTGTGCAAAAAACATCAGATATATGTAGAAATATGTATTTATGAAAAACTAGAACATACTCTGCTATAAGAAGAACATTGGAATGTTAAATATTAATATTTTTAAGTCAGGTTAGGGCACTTGAGACTATGAGGCCTATTTATCATAGGTCTTGCGGACCTGATCCGACAGTGCGGATCAGGTCCGCAAGACATCGCTGAGTCTGCAGCACCCACTGCAGACTCGCGGCCAATCGGCCACCAGCAGGGGGTGTCAATCAACCCGATCATACTCAATCGGATTGAATTCCGGTGATTCCTGTCCGCCTCATCAGAGCAGGCGGAAAGTGTTATGGAGCAGCGGTCTCGGTCTCGCCAGAAACACGGCCCTTCAAGCTCCATATGGAGCTTGATAAATGGACCTCTATGCAACCGTGTTTGCGTGCGAGTAGGGTGTTACACGCAATATTATAAATTCAGCTTTTTACGCACATCCGGTTAGCACGCGAGCAAAAAGCTTACTTCTAGTGCAGTTAACGCTTGAGCAGAAATGTTAAATAGCACTCCACTTGTAATCTGGCCTTTAATAGGTAAACCATTAATTTGGCCTGCCAATTTTTTTTTTTTAAGGTTCTAAGAGGTGTAACTAGTTGATGCCCTATATAGACGCTCACAAGATAAATATAAAGACAAGCGTCTAGTATAGAGTCCCACCATACACTGCTTAGATAAATGTCACTTTTTACGTTGTTATAGTTCCAGAACAATCACTTCCCTTGGCACTCACAAGATAAATATAGACAACTGTGTATGTCTATTGTGGGCTACAACTCCCACCATGCACTACTACTTGGGTAAATGTCAGTTCCAGTTTCTAGTATCTCCAGTCGGAAGCACTTACTCATTTCAAGCGGCCCCCATGGGAGAAGGAAACTTGGCCAGTGGCCCCAAGAATATGTTGAGCTTTATACCCCTAATCTACAGACACTTCTTACCCTTTAAACATTTTCGTATGTAATGTGCACAGTAAAATTTGTATTTTAAAAATCGAGCAAAATGAAAAATTGAACCATTCACACAGAAATACGCAGGAAAAAATTGTATTGTTATGGTGCATCAAAAAGTGTAACAAAATTCTTCACCAAAAATCGTATTTTATCAAAAAATTTTGTATGTAAATTACTCGGGCATAAATTGTATTAAAGGGACAGTACACTGTAAAATTGTTTTTATATTAATGCATTTTTAATGACTTGTTATGCCAGCTACAGAGTATAAAATTTATGAGAAATTGCATTTTTCGGTTTATTTGTGTATATGAAGTAGCTGGTTTTGAGCTTTTAAACCACAGCCTATTACAATGGATTGAGCTTCAGGTAATATCAGATCTCATTATGTTATCACTTTGTGTACACACACTTGCTTCCTTATTTGATATTTGTCTAGAAAACCAAAGCTCAATACTTAGAGAGAACAATGGAAAATTATCATTTTATTACTTAAAGGGACAGTAAACCTAAAAAATAATGTTATATAATTCTGCACATAGTGCAGAATTATATAACATTATTTCAGTGCTATAGTTATAAAAGCCTTTTTTCCCTTTTAATATTTTAAAAATATGGCGCTTTTACAGACCCGCTCTCTGCTGAGCGGGTCTGTTTATTTTAGTCAGCGCATCGGGCCAGCTGTATAGTCACAGCCCGGCCCGACCGCGCCATAAGACTAAGTGCAGCTCGCTCCTGCTCTGTCTGACAGCAGGAGCGAGCTTCACTTAATGTTATGGCGCGGTCGGGCCGGGCTGTGACTATACAGCTGGCCCGATGCGCTGAGTAAAAAAAACAGACCTGTTCAGCAGAGAGCAGAGAGCGGGTCTGTAAAAGCGACATATTTTTAAAATATTAAAAGGGACAAAAGGCGTTTATAACTATAGCACTAAAATAATGTTATATAATTCTGCACTATGTGCAGAATTATATAACATTATTTTTAGGTTTACTGACACTTTAACTATCATGACCCCCACAGAGTGTAATCTCTTCTGCTGGCTGTGTTTACTTATGCTATTCAATAGAATATACTCCAGTATAGAAACTTTCAGTATAGGTTGGGATACCACAGGCTAAATCAGCTATTCAAAATGCCAAAATAGGGGTAAAGGAGCTACTTGTAAACAATTTAAAACACTGCAGCAGGTAAAATGAATCATTGGGAACAATTTAAAGGGGAGAAATGTTTTGGGTGAACTGTCCCTTTAAATATGCACAGCATAAGACAAAGTTAGAAGGTTTTAATGGCAATCCTGCTCAAGGAATTGTCCCTAGACGAGTACCATGAGTTCCTTAGAATACAATTATGAGTAGGGTACTGTCTATCCTGCTGCTGAAAGCTCTTTATTTTCTTTTTTTTTGTGATTCTTATGTTTTTTCGTCTTTCTCATTGTATGTTACATGTAATGTATCTGATGTATATGGAGGAGGTTTGTGGTTTAATAAAGAATATTTTATCTAAATATGCACAGCATTAATTGAATTGAAAAATCACTTGGACATTTGCACTTTGAAGTACAACATACATAGCGTATTTGTTATTTTTTTGTGAAATTGGCATTCCATGAAATTGTCTAATTCCCGTGTAATTCTGTAAAGATTTTTGCACTTAAGATTTCACAGTTTTTCTCGCCAACTAAACACTGAAAATACATATAAAACAAATAGACAAACACATGCATACACAAATATAGGCAATTGTAAGATATTATATGCAGTAAGCAGCATAACGTGATTTATATTGACTGATAACTTCACTCCATGGTGCGAAATGTTCCTTTCCAACAAACTCCATTACATTAAATAGGAGACATCTCATCACTCGCAGGGACTGACCCTTTTTTTGCATTAATTCCACCAGGGCAGCCCCTGCGAAGGTCGGTGAGAAGAACCATGTCTGAAATTGCGAGGTTTAGATCATCGTGCCCTAAGCATTACATGCACACTCCATATCAGTTCTGCTAGGCCTTTGTAATCATACAGGACCTCTTCTTGATGGATTTGTCACGTCAATCTCATCTTGCAGCTGCTCTTCCTCCAGTGCTATCTTCTTAGGGAACAGCAGGATGCAGGGTCCAAATGGGAAAAGGCCCTTTGTGCTGTCAGTTAATCTCACTGTCTCTGTTAAATATATCTAATATCTGCTGTATATAACAAGAGGAGCGCCAATGGGTTGTGTGGTTCTGATTTTGGGGTATTCAGTTATATGCCAGGAAAATGATATGACAGCACTCAGTATGCTAAATACTAAACTACACCGGATATATCATTACACTGCACACTCCTACGAGAAAACAGCTTGCAGCCAGATGGAACTATTTCTAATATATGCTACTAAACTAACCTTGCTACCCATCTCTTTCTTATCCTCTTCCATCGCCTTATCCCTCCTTATCCCTATCTACCCTAGCCTTACATATTCTACCCTTCTACCTCTTTACCCTACCTTTCCTTATCCTCCAATCTTAATATCCTTTTTTTCTATACTACCTGTCTACTGTGTGACTACATGAATTTGTGTAGACAAAAAAGATAAGAAATGAATCATGCCGAAGAGAAATAATGGTACTTTCGTGCTATGTGTTTCTCTGCATGAACGGAGATATGAGAGGTCTGTGAAATTTTTAATGCAGATATGAAAGGTGTATGTGTGTGTGAGTGCAT
Source organism: Bombina bombina (assembly GCF_027579735.1). Taxonomy (NCBI): domain Eukaryota; kingdom Metazoa; phylum Chordata; class Amphibia; order Anura; family Bombinatoridae; genus Bombina; species Bombina bombina. The sequence goes on from NC_069500.1 coordinate 1,075,651,099, forward strand.
CTATAAAATACAAAGGGAGATATTTATCAAAGCGTCAACTATGTTGCATTCGCCAGCAACAATACACTCGCCTAACATCACCAAACATTGTGGCCACGGATCTGAATACATTCTCCATATATAAAAAAAAGCCGTAAAAAAAACTTGCACCAAGTACGGGGTGATGAGCATCGGACTGTTGTTAACTAACATTCATCGATGATGATGCTATTATTCGTGTTTTTCCCAACTTTATTTATACCATTTCACTAAACGCCGCCACTATACTAAAATGTTTAACCCCAATCCCGCCACCGCCGCAACCTAAATAAAGTTATTTACCCCTATCCCGCTGCTCCCACTGCTCCCACTGCTCCCCGACCCCTAAACAGTCAGCCCCCCACATCGCCAAAATCTAAATTAAGCTATTAACCCCTAAACCTAACAACCCCTTAACTTTAAATAAAATTATTACATCAATATCTTAATATAAATTAAAACTTACCTGTAGAATTAAAATAAACTAATTTTAACTATTAATTAACCTACCCTAACTATTATACTAAAATTAAATAAACTAAATTATATATTAAAAAAACCTAACCCTACTAAAATTATTTAAATATACAATTAAACCTTATTAAAAGTACTAAATTACAAAAAAAACACTAAGTTACAAAAAATTAACAAACCAAATTATCAAAAATAAAAAAATTACAGCTAATCTAATAGCCCTATCAAAATAACCCCCCCCCCCCAAAAAAAAAAACATAGCCTACAATAAACTACCAATGGCCCTTCAAAGAGCCTTTTGTGGGGCATTGCCCCAAAGATATCAGCTCTTTTACCTGTAAAAAAAAAAATACAAACACCCCCCCAACAGTAAAACCCACCACCCAACCAACCCCCCAAATAAATACCCTAACTCTAAAAAAAAACTAAGCTACCCATTGCCCTGAAAAGTGCATTTGTATGGGCATTTAGCTTTTTTACATTGCCCAGACCCTAAACTAAAAATAAAACCCACCCAAAAAAAACCCTTAAAAAAACCTAACACTATCCCCGATGATCCACTTACAGTTCTTGATGTCCCGTTTAAAAGGATCCATCCAGCCGGCAAAGTCATCATCCATGTGGCAAGAAGTCTTCATCCAGGCTGCCTCTCCTATCATCATCCAGCCGGTCTGGAGCGGGTCCATCCTGAAGCCATACGACGTGGAGCTCCTCTTCTTACGGTCACCGCCGTAAACTGAAGCTTCAATGCAAGGGACGCAATTCAAAATGGCGTCCCTTGCATTGTTATTGGCTGATTTGAGTGTTAAATTCAAATCAGCCAATAGGAGGCAAGCTTCTGAAATCCTATTGGCTGTTCAAATCAGCCAATAGGATGAAAGCTACTGAAATTAGTTAGTAAGACTGATAATAAAATGTTCCTTATTGAAAATATTGGTAAACAAAATTTGTTAATGATGTTTAATCAAATTAACTTATTAATCAAATTACTATAACACTGAATTCCACACAAAAAAAATTATAAAAAATAAATAAATCAGAATTAATGATTTTTCCCCCCCAATTTTTTTTTTTTGCCTTACATATCTGTACCAACCATTGTTAAAAAGTCTCAGTTTGGAACCCTAGCAAAACAAACTGCAATGTCATAACATTGGTAAAGAGGGATCAGATTAGAAGTGGAGCAGTATTTTTTTCCCCTAAAGTGAAAACTCCGCTAGAATTAAGATTTTTGCGCTATCTGGGTTGTGCCCATATACAAGTTAAATATATATACAAGTTAAATATAACTCGGACAAAATGCTGATGGACAGAATGCCGAAGCACATTCGTCCGTCAGACATATGTCCAAAATAAACCGATTCTGACTGCACGCCGAACAGCACAATCACGTAATTGCGTAATTGTCATCACTAAAAAGCAGAGAATTTAAATATATATTGTGCACTACTGAGGTAAAAAAGAACACAAACACTTAAATAAATTTAAAAAAACATATCAAATTAAAAAAATAAAGTTCATAAAGAAATGTAAAGGAGGAAGAAAAATGTTACATGAAGGTTATGCATACATTGTAGACAAAAAAAAAGAAAATTTAACATATTGGAGATGTGAAAAAAAAGGTTTTTGTGGAGGAAGGCTAAAAACCATTAATGATATAATTGAAAAAGACGCATCAAATCATTCACATCCACCTGATGCAGCAAGAATTTTATCTCTGAAAACAATTAAAATTAATAAAAGAACTTGCTAAAAATTCAGAAGCAGTAACATCAAGCATAATACAAAATTGCATATCTAATTTCCCCCTTTAAGCAGCAGGAGCACTACCTAAAAAAGAAACTCTTGCCAGAATGGTACGTCGACAGCGAACAACACCAAATGGAAACATTTTAAATGATGAATTAAGAAAAACAACCAGAGGAAAAGATTTCATTGTGCACGAAAGTGAAAATTAAATCATTCTGTCTACTAAAAAAAATGTAGATCTTCTTTCAAAAAAACAACACTGGCTCTGTGACGGGACATTTGACTCAGCTCCTTTAGGTTTTCAGTTGTATACAATACGTTTTAATAGAAGATAGCCATACCATACCATTAGTATACTGCATTACAAAAAATAAAAATCAGGAAACTTATAATTTAATTTTTAGAATTAAAAAAGAAAAAAATCCAGATATTAATACTATATCAATTACTGTAGATTTTGAAAGAGCAGCAATAAATTGCTTGACACATTTTTTACAAAATACAATAATTTACGGATGCTTTTTCCATTTTTACCAATGCCTGTGGAGAAAAATAGAATCTTTGGGTTTCAAAATATGGTATAATAATGAAAAAATGCTATGATCATAAAATGCTTAGAAGCATTAGCATTTGTGCCAGTGGAAGATGTAGTTGAAACATTTAATGACTTTGTAAAATCACTAGAAAAACAAAACAGTAACATTTTATCTGAATTTTTTAATTATTTTGGAAAAACCTGAATTGACGAACTACAACAAGGTACAAGAAGAAAACCTACTTTCAATATTACAATGTGGAACACTTTTAAAAGAACAAAACTAGGGTTACCAACTCTCTTGAAGGATGGCACAGAGCATGTCTGTAACCCACCCAAGCATTTACAAACTAGTTTCAAAAATAAGAAAGGAATAAGCAGAATGGGAGTTAACAATTGAAAAAATTGATTCTGGAATTGAACTTAGGGAAAACAAAAAAAAATATGAAATCGTAAACAAAAGGATAAAGAAAATTTTAGAAAAATACAGTGAATACTCAAGATTAGACTTTTTTTAAAGTCAATAGCACATAATATATAAGATCAAGAGACATTCAGCCAAGGGGATATACGATCCAAAGTTTTCTGTTATAATCAGTGACTCGGGCGCCGCAACTGCCTCTGGGAACCTATCCATGGGTCCCTACCCTCACAATGTACTTTTAACACATAATATAATTATAAGTTAATATATTATAATATGTATATGTAAGTTAATATATAATATATATATATATATATGTATATATATATATATATATATATATATATATATCTCAAAGAAGTTTATATATAGTTATGTTATATATAAGTTAATTTAATTGTCTTTTCTTTTCTTGATTACCAAACATTTCATTGGAGGGCAATCTTTTTATATTTATGTTCTTGTTGTTAATAAAATAAAACATTATTTTTAATGAATGTCATCAAGTTTATTAATATTTTATACCTAGTCCATTATTAAAAATGTTTTAGCTAAAACCGTGATCTTTAAGCCTCACTCCCACCCAGCAGCCGGATAAATGTCTTTCGGATTATTATCTGTCTGACAAATGACAAGTGTCCGTCGGATAACAGTCCAGCCACGATCCCTACTAGTGCAAAAATCAGAACTAAGAATATCATGTGCACGTTCACGTATTCCCTGATAGAAGTCAATGAAGAAAAAAAATTGAAAAAAAAACACCCCAATATTGCGCAAACTTCATCATGTATTCTCATTAGCGCTAACCCGACATTGAAAAACTAAATTTATGCTTACCTGATAAATTACTTTCTTTTATGATATGACGAGTCCACGGATTTCATCCTTACTTGTGGGATATTAACCTCCTGCTAACAGGAAGTGGCAAAGAGCACCACAGCAGAGCTGTATATATAGCCCCTCCCCTTCCCCTCCACCCTCAGTCATTCAGCCGAAGGTTATAGGAAGAGAAAAGGAAAGGCTAAAAAGGTGCAGAGGTGACTGAAGTTTTCAAAAAATAAAATAAACCTGTCTTAAAATAACAGGGAGGGCCGTGGACTCATCATATCGTAAAAGAAAGTAATTTATCAGGTAAGCATAAATTTTGTTTTCTTTTACAAAGATATGACGAGTCCACGGATTTCATCCTTACTTGTGGTAAACCAATACCAAAGCAATAGGACATGGATGAAAGGGAGGGACAAGACAGGAACCTAAATGGAAGGCACCACTGCTTGAAGAACCTTTCTCCCAAAGATAGCCTTAGAAGAAGCAAAAGTATCAAATTTGGAAAATTTGGAAAAAGTGTGAAGGGACGACCAAGTCACAGCCTTACAAATCTGTTCCACAGATGCATTGTTTTTCTTCCATGTGGAAGCCACAGCCCTAGTAGAATGAGCCGTAATTCTTTCAGGAGGCTGCTGTCCAGCAGTCTCATATGCCAGGCGGATGATACTTCTCAGCCAAAAAGAAAGAGAGGTAGCCGTAGCTTTCTGACCCCTACGCTTTCCAGAATAAACAATGAATAATGAAGATGATTGACAGAAATCCTTAGTTGCCTGTAAGTAAAACTTTAAGGCACGGACCACGTCCAAGTTATGTAACAGACGCTCCTTCTTAGAAGAAGGATTAGGACACAAGGAAGGAACAACAATTTCCTGATTAATATTCTTATTTGAAACAACCTTAGGAAGGAACCCAGGTTTGGTACGTAAAACCCCCTTATCAGAATGAAATATGAGATAAGGCGACCAAGTCACAGCTTTACAAATCTGTTCCACAGATGCATTGTTTTTCTTCCATGTGGAAGCCACAGCCCTAGTAGAATGAGCCGTAATTCTTTCAGGAGGCTGCTGTCCAGCAGTCTCATATGCCAGGCGGGTGATACTTCTCAGCCAAAAAGAAAGAGAGGTAGCCGTAGCTTTCTGACCCCTACGCTTTCCAGAATAAACAATGAATAATGAAGATGATTGACAGAAATCCTTAGTTGCCTGTAAGTAAAACTTTAAGGCACGGACCACGTCCAAGTTATGTAACAGACGCTCCTTCTTAGAAGAAGGATTAGGACACAAGGAAGGAACAACAATTTCCTGATTAATATTCTTATTTGAAACAACCTTAGGAAGGAACCCAGGTTTGGTACGTAAAACCCCCTTATCAGAATGAAATATGAGATAAGGCGAATCACACTGTAATGCTGAAAGCTCAGAAACAGCAACCAAAAACAGAACTTTCCAAGATAATAGTTTAATATCTATGGAATGCATAGGTTCAAAAGGAACCCCTTGCAGAACTTGAAGAACTAAATTCAAACTCCAGGGAGGAGTAATAGGTCTAAATACAGGCTTAATTGTAGATAGAGCCTGACAAAAAGACTGAACATCTGATACATTTGCCAAACGTTTGTGAAACAGAATTGACAAAGCTGAATTGTGTCCCTTTAAGGAACTTGCTGATAACCCTTTCTCCAATCCTTCTTGGAGAAAAGACAAAATCCTAGGAATCCTAACTTTACTCCATGAGTAACCCTTGGATTCACACCAATAAAGATATTTACGCCATATCTTATGATAGATCTTTCTAGTGACAGGCTTTCTAGCCTGTATCAAAGTATTGATAACTGAATCAGAGAATCCTCGCTTCGATAAAATCAAGCGTTCAATCTCCACGCAGTCAGTTGCAGAGAAATTAGATTTGGATGTTGGAACGGACCTTGAATGAGAAGGTCCTGTCTCAACAGAAGTTTCCACGGTGGCAGAGAGGACATGTCCACTAGATCCGCATACCAAGTCCTGCGTGGCCATGCAGGTGCTATCAGGATCACTGAAGCTCTCTCCTGTTTGATTCGAGCAATCACACGTGGGAGGAGAGGAAACGGCGGAAACACATAAGCTAGGCTGAACAACCAAGGTACTGCCAAGGCATCTATCAGTTCGGCCTGAGGATTCCTTGACCGAGATCCGTATCTTGGAAGCTTGGCATTCTGATGAGATGCCATCAAATCCAATTCCATCTGCCCCATCTGAGAATCAATGAGGCAAATACCTCCGGGTGAAGTTCCCACTCCCCTGGATGAAAAGTCTGGCTACTTAGAAAATCTGCTTCCCAGTTCTCTACCCCTGGGATGTAGATCGCTGACAGATGACAAGGGTGGGCCTCTGCCCAACAGATTATCTTGGATACTTCTATCATCACTAAGGAACTCCTTGTTCCCCCCTGATGATTAACATATGCCACAGTCATTATGTTGTCCTCACTGGAATCTGATGAATTTAGCCAAATCCAACTGAGGCCACGCCTGAAGCGCATTGAATATTGCTCTCAGTTCCAGAATATTGATTGGAAGTAGAGACTCCACCTGAGTCCAAACACCCTGAGCCTTCAGGGAGTTCCAAACTGCACCCCAGTTGTCACTATCACCCACGAGGGTCTGCGGAAACAAGTCCCCTAGGACAGATGATCTGGTGACAACCACCAAAGAAGAGAGTTTCTGGTCTCTTGATCCAGAATTATCTTTGGAGATAAATCCGCATAATCCCCATTCCACTGACCGAGCATGCACAGTTGCAGTGGTCTGAGATGAAAGCGAGCAAACGGAACGATGTCCATTGCCGCTACCATTAATCCGATTACCTCCATACACTGAGCCACTGATAGCCGAGGAATGGACAGAAGTGCTCGGCAAGCATTCAAAATCTTTGATTTTCTGACCTCCGTCAGAAATACTTTCATGGCTACGGAGTCTATCAGAGTTCCCAAGAAAGGAACCCTTATCTGTGGAACAAGTGAACTCTTCTCTATGTTCCCCTTCCAGCCGTGAGTTCTCAGAAAAGACAACACTGTGTCCGTGTGATATTTTGTCAGATGATATGTTGACGCCTGAATCAGAATATTGTCCAGATAAGGTGCCACCGCTCTCCCTCGCGGTCTGAGAACTGCCAAAAGAGACCCTAGAACCTTTGTGAAGATTCTGGGGGCTGTGGCCAAGCCGAAAGGAAGAGCCATGAACTGATAATGTTTGTCCAAGAAGGCAAACCTTAGAAACTGATGATGATCTTTGTGGATTGGAATATGAAGGTAAGCATCCTTCAAATCCACGGTAGTCATTTATTGACCCTCCTAGATCATTGGCAAAATCGTTCAAATTGTCTCCATCTTGAATGATGGAACTCTTAGAAATTTGTTTAGACACTTGAGGTCCAAAATGGGTCTGAATGTTCCCTCTTATCTGGGGACCACAAATAGGTTTGAGTAAAACCCTTGTCCCTGTTCCAATTTTGGAACAGGACAGATTACTCCCATAGTAAAAAGGTATTTTACACAGCGTAAGAACGCCTTTCTCTTTATCTGGTTTGCAGATAATTTTGAAAGATGAAATCTCCCTCTTGGGAGAAAATCCTTGAATTCCAATTGATAACCGTGGGTCACTATTTCTAGTGCCCAGGAATCCTGAACATCTCTTGCCCAAGCCTGAGCAAAGAAACAAAGTCTGCCCCTACTAGATCCGATCCCGGATCAGGGGCCACCCCTTCATGCTGCTTTGTGGAAGAAGAAGAAGCGGGGAGTCCTCCTTTAAAGTTCCGAAAGAAACGAAAATTATTCTGTTTACCCCTCATTTTAACCGACCTATCCTGAGGTAGGGCATGGCCCTTACCTCCTGTAATATCAGAAATGATCTCCTTCAATTCTGACCCAAAAAGGGTCTTACCTTTAAGGGGAATAGCTAAAAGCTTATGTTTTGATGACACATCAGCAGACCAAGATTTGAGCCACAATCCTCTACGTGCTAAAATAGCAAATCCTGCATTTTTTGCCGCTAATTTAGCAATTTGAAAAGCGGCATCAGTAATAAAAGAATTAGCTAGCTTAAGAGCCTTAATTCTATCTAGAATGTCATCTAATGGAGTCTCAACCTTAAGAGACTCTTCTAGAGCTTCAAACCAAAAAGCTGCTGCAGTAGTTACTGGAACAATGCAAGCCGTAGGTTGTAAAAGAAATCCCTGATTAACAAATAATTTCTTTAGTAGACCCTCTAATTTCTTATCCATAGGATCCTTGAAAGCACAACTATCCTCAATGGGTATAGTAGTACGCTTAGCTAGGGAAGATTTAGCTCCCTCTACCTTAGGGACCGTTTGCCATGAGTCCTGAATGGTATCTGATATAAGAAACATTTTCTTAAAATTAGGAGAGAGAGAAAATGGTATACCTGGTCTATCCCATTCCTTACTAATAATTTCCAAAATTCTCATAGGAACCGGAAAAACATCAGTGTAAGTAGGAACTTCCAAATATTTATCCATTTTACAAAATTTCTCTGGAGGAATCACAATAAGATCACAATCATCCAGAGTAGCTAAAACCTCCCTAAGCAACAGGTGGAGGTGTTCAAGCTTAAATTTAAATGACATAGCATCCAAATCTGTCTGAGGCAAAACATTCCCTGAATCAGAAATTTCACCCTCAGACAGTAATTCCCTGATCCCCAACTCAGAGCACTGTGAGGGAACATCGGAAATAGCTAATAAAGCATCAGAGGATTCAGTATTTACATTAATACTTGACCTACTGCGTTTACCCTGCAACACTGGTAATTTAGACAATACCTCTGTAAGGGTAGTTGACATAACTGTAGCCATCTCCTGAAGAGTAAAGGAATTAGATGCACTAGAAGTATTAGGCGTCGCTTGTGTGGGCATAAAAGGTTGTGACACTTGGGGAGAATTGGATGGCATATCCTGATTCTCTTCAGACTGAGAATTATCCCTAGGCACACTTACTTTATTTAAAATATGCTAATAAAGCCCTTTCAGTACAAAAGTTACACAATGTTAGAGGGGCTTGCACAATAGCTTCTAAACACATAGAACAATGAAAAACCTCAATGTCAGACATGTTGAACAGACTAGTAATACCACAAAAGTCGTTTAAACACTTATTTATAGCATAAAATAAACATTAGAAAAAACGTGTACTGTGCCTTTAAGAAAAGAAAAAGTGAACAATTTTTCCAAAATGCACAAACAACGTTAAATTATTCCCAAATTTAACTTAATATCGTTGGTTAATCCAAAAATTACTGCACCCAGAAGCAAGGGCAGAAATAAGGCTTTAGAAGTACTTATATCAACATCTAGTCAAAAGATAGATACAAATACACTCTGCACCTTGCCACAGCTCTGCTGTGGCGCCTACCTGCCCCCAGGGTACTTCGAATCAAGTTTCCAACCCTTCAGACCAGCTACACAGTCCAGGAGCCACCGAGTTACTGTTTGCTGCTGCTAAGCCTGAAGAAATTGTGCCAAAATAGGCTCCGCCCCTTAAGGTCAAAAGTCAGAGTAGGCCCAAACACCACATGGAAATGCAGTTTTGCACTAAAGTAAAAATACACACACAATATAACCCTCAAGCATAAAACCAATAAGTTTTAAGTGCCAAAAATAAAAAAACATAAAACATAATTTTTTATATTGTCTCCCATGTCACATAATGCCCAAATATCAACTAATGATAAATATAAAATAGGGACTCCAGTAACACCCCTCTTATTAAAATAGGTTTTACTGCTTACCCCATTCCCATACAGGGAAATAATGCCAGCCAGTTCTGATACACCAAGGGGGGTAGTTATCAACGTGTCAACTTTCCTGCCTTCGCCGGCCCAATACACCCGCCTAAGCTCGCCTCACATCGCTGCCGCGGACCTGAAAAAATTTGCCTATGTTATCAAGTAAAGCTGTCAAAAAGCCGCGGGGCGATGAGCAGCGGACTGTGAGAGTTATCACTCATCCGATCTCGCTGCTCTTCGCTGTTTGACAGCTTTCTTGCTAGCCTGTCACTAAGCACTCACACTAAACTACACTGTTCTACCCCCTATACCGGCGCCCCCGGTGCCCCCCGCAACTAAATAAAGTTACTAACCCCTAAACCGCCGCTCCTAGACCCTGCCGCAAGTCTTATAAATGTATTAACCCCTAAACCGCCGCTCCCGGACACCGCTGCCACCTACATTATACCTAGTAACCCCTATCCTGCCCCCCCTATACCGTCGCCCTCTATAATAAAGTTATTAACCCCTATCCTGCTGATCCCGCACCTCGCCGCAAATAAATAAATAGTTTAACCCCTAAACCGCCGCTCCCTGAACCCGCCGCAACCTATATTAAATTTATTAACCCCTATCCTGCCCCCCCTACACCGTCGCCACCTATAATAAATTTATTAACCCCTATCCTGCCCCCCCTACACCGTCGCCGCCTATAATAAATTTATTAACCCCTATCCTGCCCCCCACTACGCCGCCGCCACTGTAATAAAATTATTAACCCCTAAACCTAAGTCTAACACTAACCCTAACACCCCCCTAACTTAAATATTAATTAACTAAATCTAAATAATATTCTCTTATTAACTAAGGCCTAGATTTGGAGTTTGGCGTTAGCCGTGAAAACCAGCGTTAGAGGCTCCTAACGCTGGTTTTAGGCTAACTCCGGTATTTGGAGTCACTCAAAATAGGGTCTAACGCTCACTTTTCAGCCGCAACTTTTCCATACCGCAGATCCCCTTACGTCAATTGCGTATCCTATCTTTTCAATGGGATTTCTCTAACTCCGGTATTTAGAGTCGTTTCTGAAGTGAGCGTTAGACATCTAACGACAAAACTCCAGCCGCAGGAAAAAAGTCAGTAGTTAAGAGCTTTCTGGGCTAACGCCGGTTTATAAAGCTCTTAACTACTGTGCTCTAAAGTACACTAACACCCATAAACTACCTATGTACCCCTAAACCGAGGTCCCCCCACATCGCCGACACTCGGAAAAAATTTTTTAACCCCTAATCTGCCGACCGCCACCTACGTTATCCTTATGTACCCCTAATCTGCTGCCCCTAACACCGCCGACCCCTGTATTATATTTATTAACCCCTAATCTGCCCCCTCAACGTCGCCTCCACCTGCCTACACTTATTAACCCCTAATCTGCCGACCACAAAGTGCCGCCACCTACGTTATCCTTATGTACCCCTAATCTGCTGCCCCTAACACCGCCGACCCCTATATTATCTATATTAACCCCTAATCTGCCCCCCACAACGTCGCCTCCACCTGCCTACACTTATTAACCCCTAATCTACCGACCGGACCTGAGCGCTACTATAATAAAGTTATTAACCCCTAATCTGCCTCACTAACCCTATAATAAATAGTATTAACCCCTAATCTGCCCTCCCTAACATCGCCGACACCTAACTTCAATTATTAACCCCTAATCTGCCGACCGAATCTCACCGCTATTCTAATAAATGTATTAACCCCTAAAGCTAAGTCTAACTCTAACACTAACACCCCCCTAAATTAAATATAATTTAAATCTAACGAAATTAATTAACTCTTATTATATAAATTATTCCTATTTAAAGCTAAATACTTACCTGTAAAATAAATCCTAATATAGCTACAATATAAATTATAATTATATTAGAGCTATTTTAGGATTTATATTTATTTTACAGGTAACTTTGTATTTATTTTAACCAGGTACAATAGCTATTAAATAGTTAAGAACTATTTAATAGCTAAAATAGTTAAAATAATTACAAATTTACCTGTAAAAGAAATCCTAACCTAAGTTACAAATAAACCTAACACTAGACTATCAATAAATTAATTAAATAAACTACCTACAATTACCTACAATTAACCTAACACTACACTATCAATAAATTAATTAAATACAATTGCTACAAATAAATACAATTAAATAAACTAGCTAAAGTACAAAAAATAAAAAAGAGCTAAGTTACAAAAAATTAAAAAATATTTACAAACATAAGAAAAATATTACAACAATTTTAAACTAATTACACCTAATCTAAGCCCCCTAATAAAATAACAAAGCCCCCCAAAATAAAAAAATGCCCTACACTATTCTAAATTACTAAAGTTCAAAGCTCTTTTACCTTACCAGCCCTGAACAGGGCCCTTTGCGGGGCATGCCCCAAGAAATTCAGCTCTTTTGCCTGTAAAAAAAAACATACAATACCCCCCCCAACATTACAACCCACCACCCACATACCCCTAATCTAACCCAAACCCCCCTTAAATAAACCTAACACTAAGCCCCTGAAGATCATCCTACCTTGTCTTCACAATACCAGGTTCACCGATCGGTCCAGAAGAGCTCCTCCGATGTCCTGATCCAAGCCCAAGCGGGGGGCTGAAGAGGTCCATGATCCGGCTGAAGTCTTCATCCAAGCGGGCCAGAAGAGGTCTTCCATCCAATTGAAGTCTTCATCCAAGCGACATCCATCCAGAGCGAAGCGGCAGCATCCTGAAGACCTCCACCGCGGAACATCCATCCTGGCCGACGACTGAACGACGAATGACGGTTCCTTTAAATGACGTCATCCAAGATGGCGTCCCTCGAATTCCGATTGGCTGATAGGATTCTATCAGCCAATCGGAATTAAGGTAGGAATATTCTGATTGGCTGATGGAATCAGCCAATCAGAATCAAGTTCAATCCGATTGGCTGATCCAATCAGCCAATCAGATTGAGCTCGCATTCTATTGGCTGATCGGAACAGCCAATAGAATGCGAGCTCAATCTGATTGGCTGATCGGATCAGCCAATCGGATTGAACTTGAATCTGATTGGCTGATTCAATCAGCCAATCAGATTTTTCCTACCTTAATTCCGACTGGCTGATAGAATCCTATCAGCCAATCGGAATTGAAGGGACGCCATCTTGGATGACGTCCCTTAAAGTAGCCTTCATTCGTCGGTAGTCCGTCGGGAAAGAAGGATGTTCCGCGTCGGCGGGATGAAGATTCAAGACCCGGCTTGAAAGATGACCTCGCCCGGATAGAAGGCTTCTTCAGCGCCTCTTGGAAGATGACCTCACCCGGATGGAAGATTTCTTCAGCGCCGCTTGGAGGATCACTTCATCGGATGGAAGATTTCTTCAGCGCCCCTTGGATGATCATTTCTGACGCTCCGGATGTCCTCTTCAGTTCCATCGGTGGCTCGGCTGAGTGAAGACGACTAAAGGTAGGATGATCTTCAGGGGATAAGTGTTAGGTTATTTTAAGGGGGGTTTGGGTTAGATTAGGGGTATGTGGGTGGTGGGTTTTAATGTTGGGGGGGTTGTATTTTTCTTTTACAGGCAAAAGAGCTGAATTCTTTGGGGCATGCCCCAACAAAAGGCCCTTTTAAGGGCTGGTAAGGTAAAAGAGCTTTGAACTTTTTTAATGTAGAATAGGGTAGGGCATTTTTTATTTTGGGGGGGTTTGTTATTTTATTAGGGGGCTTAGATTAGGTGTAAGTAGCTTAAAATTGTTGTAATATTTTTTTAAATGTTTGTAACTTATTTTTTTTATTTTTTGTAACTTAGCTTTTTTTAATTTTTTGTACTTTAGTTAGTTTATGTAATTGTATTTAATTGTAGTTATTTGTAGATAATTTATTTAATTAATGTAATGATAGTGTAGTGTTAGGTTTAATTGTAACTTAGGTTAGGATTTATTTTACAGGTAATTTTGTATTTCTTTTAGCTAGGTAGTTATTAAATAGTTAATAACTATTTAATAACTATTCTAACTAGCTAAAATAAATACAAAGTTACCTGTAAAATAAATATAAATCCTAAGATAGCTACAATGTAATTATTAATTATATTGTAGCTATCTTAGGGTTTATTTTGCAGGTAAGTATTTATTTTAAATAGGAATAATATATTAAAGTATAGTGTAGTGTTAGGTGTAATTGTAACTTAGGTTAGTTTTTAGTTTAAAGGTAAATTTCTCTTTATTTTAGCTAGGTAAGCTATTAAATAGTTAATAACTATTTAATAGCTATTGTACCTAGTTAAAATAAATTGAAAGGTACCTGTAAAATAAAAATAAATCCTAAAATAGCTACAATATAATTATTATTTATATTGCAGCTATATTAGGGTTTATTTTAAAGGTAAGTATTTAGTTTTAAATAGGATTAACTTAGTTAATAATAGAAATATTATTTAGATTTATTTAATTAATATTTAAGTTAGGGGGGTGTTAGGGTTAGTGTTAGACTTAGGTTTAGGGGTTAATAATTTTATTACAGTGGCGGCGGCGTAGTGGGGGGCAGGATAGGGGTTAATAAATTTATTATAGAGGGCGACGGTATAGGGGGGGCAGGATAGGGGTTATTAGGTATAATGTAGCTTGCGGTGGGCTCCGGGAGCGGCGGTTTAGGGGTTAACATATTTATTATAGTGTCGGTGGGCTCCGGCGGGAGCGGCGGTTTAGGGGTTAATAAATTTATTATAGAGGGCGGCGGTATAGGGGGGGCAGGATAGGGGTTATTAGGTATAATGTAGGTAGTGGTGGGAGCGGCGGTTTAGGGGGTAATAACTTTATTTAGTTGCGGCGGTGTAGGGGGGCAGATTAGTGGTGTTTAGACTCGGGGTACATGTTAGGTTGTTAGGTGTAGACAGTTCCCATAGGAATCAATGGGATGTCTGGCCTATGGGATCCGCCGCCTCCAGGGTGGCGTTTTGAAAACCAGGTACGCTGGGCCGGAAAAGTGCAGAGCGTACCTGCTAGTTTTTTGATAACTAGCAAAAGTAGTCAGATTGTGCCGCACTTGTGTGCGGAACATCTGTAGTGACGTAAGAATCGTTCTGTGTCGGACTGAGTCCGGCGGATCGAAGTTTACGTCACAAAATTCTACTTTTGCCGGTCTCTAGCCTTTGATAACTAAGGCGAATCAGCCTCGCCACAAATACGCTGCGGAATTCCAGCGTATTTGAGGTTGACAGCTTGATAACTAGGCCCCTACGTCTCCTCAGAAAAAAAGGCTGCACATACCTTAATGCTGCTTGTAGCATGAAACCGGTCTCCACACTGAAGATGTCTCATGGTTACCTTCAGAAGTCTTGTGGGAACCAGCGTGGATCTTAGTTACAAATGCTAAGATCATCAAACCTCAGGGCAGAAATCTTCTTCCATATCCCCCTGAGGAAAATAGTATGCACCGGTACCATTTAAAATAAAAACCTTCTTGATTGAAGAAACTAAAACTAACACCTCACTTTACCATGTCTTCCTAGTATAACACAGGCAAAGAGAATGACTGGGGGTGGAGGGGAAGGGGAGGGGCTATATATACAGCTCTGCTGTGGTGCTCTTTGCCACTTCCTGTTAGCAGGAGGTTAATATCCCACAAGTAATGATGAAATCCGTGGACTCGTCATATCTTTGTAAAAGAAATATGAATATTTCATATTCCAATGTTCTTTAAATAACCGAATATGTTCCATTTATTTAGAAATAAATATTTCTACATATATCTGATTTTTTTTAAACAAATATATATTTATACCTATATATATAGATGATTATATATATAGGTATAGACAAATATATATATATATATATACAGTATATATATATATATATATATAAATACTTAAAACATATTCTGCTATGTGCAGAACATTGGAAATGAATGTGAAATATTTACACTAAATACATAGTTAAACATTTTAATAAATATGAATATTGCATAAATATGTATTAAGATGTTTTTATCTACGGCAAAATGTTCTAATGCACTTATAAATATGTCTATATGTATACATATATATTTATGTGTTAATATGTGTATATACTGTATGTCTGTAAATACAACATGTAAATACATTTGTACACATAGACATATACAGTATATATATATATATATATATATATATATATATATATATATACACACACACACATCTATATAATTAGACATGTATATGTATGTATCTCTATGTTATAGACCTTTGGCTGCTTTTTTTTCTAACACCCAAGATCTAATATCTTTGACCCTTTTTAACTTTTGTTTACAATATTTTTTTAAATAAATTTATTAGACAGTGTTATTATAAGTGTATTTCATAATGTATTTTTGATGTGTTTATGTGACACTTTTTATTTTTACCAAATAGTTAACCACAGCAATGAAATCCCAGTAATGATTCTTGTGCTCAACTTGAAATGTCAGCGCAATTTAAATAGAGTGCAAACAATTGTGAAAAACTTTACAAAATATTTTTGCGCACCACTTGTAATGTAGCCGTTACTATTTGTTGAGTGTAAATTAGGGTTATGATATTGCCGCTTTAAATAAGGACACATGAAAAATACAGGGACAAAAGTGTTTTAGTAAAAGGGTAGAGAGGAGGAAAGCGCATAACTTAGAGTTTAAAAGAGACAGCGGATGTACTGTAGTGAGGGATGAAAACCATCTAACATGTCACATCTCAACAACAAATGATGTGACATGTTAGATGGTTTAAAGGGAACTTTAAATTTCCCAATTTTTTTTTTAAATTATTCATAATGAAGTATATTTGCAATGTATTTTCATTAATAATTTGCCTGCTTTTTCTGTCATTTAAACCTTCTGCATGCTGCACTGTGATTGATTTATATCTGCAGGAGCTCATTTATAGTTATTTTTTTGTTTTTTTGCTAACTGGCTATAGCAAAGGAGAAAAGAAAAACACAACCCAAGAGGCTTTTCAAGGGGTGTGTGAATTTTAAAACATTTAGGGCTAGATTACAAGTGGATCGCTAAATTATTGCGATAAAATTAACCAGCTATTACAAACTTGCAGTAGCAATTAACACTCCGGAAATTAACCAGAGGACAAATCTCTGGCTACCTTTCTAAAAGTGCCCCAAATACCCTCAAAAAAGAGGGCATTATAGTTTTTAGTTTTTTTAAAAACGGCAGTAAAAAGTGCCTTTACATTGCGGTCTATGGGAACTGTGTGTTCCCATAGACCGGAATGTAAATATATATGTATATGCTTATATGCATATATATTTATGTGTTAATATGAGTAGTATATACACATATTAACACATAAATATATATGTATATACACATATTAACACATAAATATATATACAGGATATATTCATATACATACTGTATATATTTAAAACGGCTGCCCATCACTGCGCTACTTACGCTAGGTTCTGATGCCGTCTGTGACTGCATCAGAACGAGGCTCCCATAATAGCCTATGGAAGCACGCTCTCGTGAGCGCAGTGCAAACGCATGCTTATGTTGACATTGAGATTTACTTGTAATACCAGCGCACATTATTGTGCGCTGGTATTACAGAGTGGAGCACTAATATTGCTTGTACGCAAGCGATATTTATTGCGCCACTTGTAATCTAGCCCTTATTTTGTATGCAATTTTTTAATGCAGTGATTATTTTCTGAGATTTATGGTTCAGGCTAATCATTCAGTTTTAAGAGATTTTTCCTTTCACTTGTATTATCAGATTTGCTTTGTTCTTTTTATATCCTTTGTCAGGAGAAGTAATGCACTACTGGGAGCTAGCTGAACACATCAGGTAAGCCAATAACAAGAGGTATATATGTGCAGCCACCAATCAACAGCTAGTTCACAGTAGTACACTGCTGCTCCTGTACTTATCTAGCCATGCTTTTCAACAAAGGACACAAAGAGAAAGAAGCAAATGTGATAATAGAAGTAAATTGGAAAGATGTTTAAAACTGTATGCTCTATCTGAATCATGAAATATTTGGGGGGGTTCAAGTCCCTTTAGCTATTTGCTTAAACCCTTTGCTGATAAACATATGGTTATATACAAGCAACAGTGCAATAATATCATGATATATCACATGTAAGACATCCGTTATAGCATTGATAGTGTTGAAGCATGTTGTTCAGCAAATGTATTAGGCATTAACACAGGGGTCAAGTCCACCGGGAACACATGGGAACAGACTTCCTGCACTATCTTTGCAAGTGGAACTAAGTTCCCCCTTGAAAGAGAAGATAAACACTTCAGTAAACACTGCTGCTTCTGGTGGGGGGAGCTAGAGAACAGTCTGGTTAGAGGGATAGTGAGATCCTCTAGATGTGGGCAGTAACACTTCCTACATTACACTAAATGCAAGCCTGTCAGCGGTCCTGCTGTGTGATCACCCTGCACTGTGGTGCTTATATATGTGTGAGGCTTGCTCTGGGGTTATTTAGCTCCCCTCAGCAGATATAGGACTATTGCACCTTAAAGGGACAGTAAACCTTAAAAATAATGTTATATAATTCTGCACATAGTGCAGTATTATATAACATTATACTAGCCAAACATTATAAAACATAATTGTACCCTATTCATTTTTTTAAAAGAAACGCTGTTTTACAGATCCGCTCTCTGTACTCTAAGTGCAGATCGCTCCAGCTCTGTCTGACAGCAGGAGCGAGCTGCACTTAGTGCTATGGCGCGGTCGGGCTGGGCTGTGACTATACAGCTGGCCCGATGCGCTGAGTAAATATAACAGACCCGCTCAGCAGAGTACAGAGAGCGGGTCTGTAAAACAGCGTTTCTTTTTAAAAATGAATAGGGTATAATTATGTATTAAAATGTTTGGCTAATATAATGTTATATAATTCTGCACTATGTGCAGAATTATATAACATTATTTTTAAAATTTACTGACACTTTAAGTGGGTGAGACTCTGTGACAGAGAAGAAGTCTCAGGCCCAAAGGCAACTATTCAACCCTTTATTGGTTTTTATTTGCTTTCATTAACCAAAGTGTATAGATTATATACATATAAATACAGTGTGTGTGTGTACTAAACAATACTAATTGTGATGGGGTGGAAGTCTTGGTGAGTTCCCACATTTATTTAGGACTTGACCACTGCATTAACTAAAATCAACTTGCTAACTGCTATGAAAAAAAAAAAATCCAAGACACGAACATCATTTGTAAACGGTTCAAACACTAATTTATACAGCAATCAAGCAAATAATAAATTCAACATCTGTGTACTGAGTAGTAAAGACTGTGACTTTGTTATACACTATAATGTGAGTATATTAGAAAATGACATTTGTAAACAATTAAAAGAAGAGTAAAGGGTAACACTGCAGCCTTTTTAATCATGTTTTCTGTGAGTTTATTAAACAATGATTTGCTTTCCTGAGAAGATAAATTAACTACCTAAATAGAGAAAAAGTCATTATAAAATAAAGAACAAAGACTGTGCATGAACTGAATAAAGGTGATAACTGATTCTTACAAAATATGTTACAACATACTAAAATACAATAAAAAATAAATATATAACAAAACAAAAACTAATAGCACTATGAGACAAGGCAATATTTCATTATCTTAAATGTCTAACATTTTACAGTGTCTGTACATAATTAGATTTTATGCAGCCACTGTCTAATTGTGATACAAAGCAGGTAAAAGAAGATACTACTTTTTATCTTTATAAAATGGTATTAAAGACTAAAACAAGTTTTGTGAAAATGAGCTTTAAACTGGGAAGAAACATGGAAAAGCAAAAAAATGTAAAACTACTTATCAAACATTCATTTGTTCTCCTTCTGTGACTATTCCAAATTAGTCATGAAAATGTTATGTTGGTACATTTCCCAATTACAAAACACTGGGCCTCCAGGGTATCCACATGCATGTTTATCACCTCTTACGTTTACGGATATGTAAAACCATAATCATTGACACGCCCTGCATTTGACATGATTCTTTAAACAGCATCTGGAACATTTGGAAAACACTGCTTAGCATTAAAGTTCACCCAAAAATGTTCTCCCCTTTAAATTGTTTCCAATGATTCATTTTACCTGCTGGAGTGTTTTAAATTGTTTACAAGTAGCTCCTTTACCCCTATTTTGGCATTTGAAATTGCTGATTTAGCCTGTGGTATCCCAACCTATACTGAGAGTTTCTATACTGGAGTATATTCTATTGAATAGCCTAAGAAAACACAGCCAGCAGAAGAGATTACACTCTCAGTGGGGGGCATGATAGTTAAATAATAAAATTATAATTTTCCATTGTTCTCTCTAAGTATTGAGCTTTGGGTTTCTAGACAAATATAAGATAAGGAAGCAAGTCTGTGTACATAAAAGTGATAACATAATGAGATCTGATATTACCGGAAGCTCAACCCATTGTAATAGGCTGTGGTTTAAAAGCACAAAACCAGCTACTTCATATATACAAATAAACCGAAAAATGCAATTTCTCCTACATTTTATACTCTGCAGCTGGTATAACAAGTAATTGAAAATACATTAATATAAAAACAATTTCACAGTGTACTGTCCCTTTAAGTTAAAATTGTGCAATAATTTTGTGATGTGAACGACTAAACTAAATATGTTCTAGACCAGAGGCCCCCCACAGCCATGTGCCCAAATATGTAATAAATCTTGTCTTTTGTTGTGTTTTGAATTTCATATATTTGGCAAACAACAATTCCTTGCGCCTTTTAGTTTTTCTCTCTCTGTCAGTTTCTCTCCCAGTGGCCTTGAATCAATAAATCTTGCTGGATTTACTGGCTAGATTCTTACAGACCTCAAAGTAGCAGTCTCATGGACTAAATTGACTGAACCATGAGCTCCCTCTTGCATGAATCATTTTCCATAGTAGTTTTACCTGTTATATGTTTATTTATTATTATTATTTTATATTTTATCTATTAGTTTAGACATTTTTTTATACTTTTGGACAACATTCTTGATTTGATTTAAGGAGGAGAGCAAAAATATTAGTGTGATTATGCGCTAACACCACTATAGTTAATTATTTTATTTTTGTGCTCATATCAGAAGTTAAAAGTAATATATTAGCACTCGATCAAAAGACTACAGTGCGCTAACAACTGTATATTAGATAGTATGGGTGCACTAATTCTATGTCAAAATAGGGGAGCTAAAAAAAACTCTTGTTGACTATCGCTAAACCAAAGTTGTGCTAAGCTGAAGGACAAATAGTGTAGTAAGTTCTTCACTAACTTAAACCATGATTGAGATTTGAAGTTTAAAACACTGCAAATATACACATACAATACATATGTACACACTCATACATATACATCAGAGGCAGAACTACAGCAGCAGGTGTGGTGGCACCGGGGTCCAAGACTGAGAGGGCCCATAGCAGCCAGTCTATACACATATACATGTGCAGAATGTGTGCAATCCTAAGGCAGTGGAGCCTTTTATTAATGTGGGTTGCATATCTGTTTGTCTATCTAATTTTCAAGCCTTAACATAATTACACAGAACAGAATGTATATTATTACTATTGCTTTCTAAAGAGTAACCTTTTTAGGGCCCCAAAAAAATGTTGCACTAGGGTCCTCTGTTGAGTAGGTCCACTATTGACACACATATATTATATGCACACACATACAAATACACACACATACAAATACACCTTTTAGCCCTTCCCAGTCCAACACCTTGATATATACCATACCCCTTTAAAACATGTTTTCATGTTAAAATATTAAACCTTTATATTTTATGTAATATGTATAAATATGAGTTAAATACTTTATTTTAGGATATTATACATGTTATGCATATATTCAAGAGTTAATACTTAACTTAAGCTATATTTTCCAGTTCTATTTTGTAATATGAGAAGTTATAGTGCACCCTGCGTTATTGGGCAAGCTAAAACAAATGTCACTATTATTAAGATTCTACATGTAATACCAGATGGTGCACTATCCTTAGCACAGGTTTATGATAAGGAGAACACAACCTGCACTATTAGTTATGTGCCACTTGTAATTTAAGCATATATGTGTAGTGATTGCATGAAATAAAGCTGTTGCTAAGGTAACAGGCTTTATGGAAATATTTACAGTTTTAAAAAGCTTCACTTGCACCTAAACAACTTTATTGTCCATTCTGCTCAATGGTCCTGTGAGACACAATTTATGTAACAAACAATATAAAATAAAATCACTGGGTGCATTACAATCCTTGGAAGCTTTTTCAAGTCCCTTTGTTCTGCATTAACTTCACCAATAATCGTGTTTTCGCAGTCTTTTAGTAAGCAGCTAAGGCTAAGGGGCCCATTTATCAAGCTCTGTATGGAGCTTGAAGGGCCGTGTTTATGGCGAGCCTTCAGACTCGTCAGAAACACCAGTTATGAAGCAGCGTTCTAAAGACCACTGCTCCATAACCTGTCCGCCTGCTCTGAGGAGGCGCACAGAGATCACGTGAAATCAACCCGATCGAATACGATCGGGTTGATTGACACCCCCTGCTAGAGGCCGCAAATCTGCAGGGGGCGGCGTTGCACCAGCACTTCACAAGAGCGTCTTGCTCTCCGCATTCAGCGATGTCTGTCGGACATGATTCGCTCATCGGATCATGTCGGACAGACATTTCATAAATAAACCCCTAAATAAATAAAGCTAGATAAATCAGAACTTGTATGTATGTATTTTAAATGCTTAATGAAAAAACATAACAGAAAACTATGACAAAATTAGGTTGTCTGGTAGATTGGAATTTCCATAAACTTCAAAAACCATATCAAACATGCACTTTACCCAGCCTTTCTAATGGATTTAAATAGACAATTTTATCCTATGATGTTTTAGCATTTTAGCTACACAAAGTTACTTACCTTTCCATTTCCCTTCCTTTACATCTCACTGCTGATTTTGAGGGAACTAGGCAGCTGCTGTTTCTATGAATCAGGGGTCACTTAGAGCCATGTACATACATTTTCATTTTATTTTTTTTAAATCTGTCTGCAAAAACTAAGTCTAGTGGAATCATTGAGGCTTGTGCAACAATAATGAACCACAACACACCTAAAACTGACCCTGTTTAAGCTCATTTTTTATATCCTAATTGCTATTGCAGAGCTGTTTCTATAATTGGACCAGGGGAGCTAGGTGGAATTTAACAGCAGTGGCATATAGAGAAATAATATTCAGGCTAATAGCATTTTTTTAAGAGAAATCACTCTCTTATGTGTAGGCTTTAAGAAGGGACACATATGAAAAATACATATGTCAGGGTTCTTATACAAAACATTTCTTTAAACAGCCCTGAAAACAGCCCTGGCATATGTATTTTTCATATGTGTCCCTTTTTAAAACGGCAATATGTTCACCCTACTTATGTGGTCCTTTACCTGAGCCTGCTGAATTAAATACTTGAGACTGCTAACCAAGGTTAGGCTTAGACTATAGTGGGCAGAGAGTTGTGGGGGGTTGTAACTTTATTCTGGGACCCATGTAACAAAATGTCTTCAGCCAGCCCTGGTTCTTTGTCGTAGTCTAGAAATTCAACTTGCACAAACCAAATGATGGCAAATTCCTTTTTTACAGTTTGCTCCTGTGATAGAGAACATGAGTATTTCCAATGAGGGTGTCAATGCTCTGTGTGTAGTCATTAATCAGGTCAGCTAACACACGGGAGAAGTTAAATATTATAATGACTTTGATCTATGCAAAGTATTAATAAACCTAAAACACATAAACTGTAATTAATTCTTTGGAGCAGAAGTTAATTAAAATTGAGAGGTCTGCTTGTAAGAAATTGAGAACAAGATTTGGAAATCGCAGTTCAGTTTCTACATTAAAAAAAAGTGCCAGAAATAATTAAGAGTGAAATATTTTAAATTACACATAAATATGATTTAAACAAAAAAGGGGGACGATTAAACAAAGAACCAGGGCTGGACTGGGATCAAAAAGAGGCCCGGGCATTTTAGGGCAAAGAGGCCCCCTCAACCCCCCCCCCCCATCCACTCACCATTTCTTATTTATACCAAACAATTCAATTGGTATACATACTGATTACTGATGGCAGACTCAGAATCTATCAAACTGGTCGTAGCTAGCCTAATTCAACAAAATAAAAATTAGAGAAGAGATCAACAATGATAATCCTAGGCAGTTGAATCATTATACATACTGATTGCTGATGGCAGACTCAGAAGCTATAAAACTTGTTGTAGTTGGCCTATTTAAAAAAAATAACGTTTATTTTGTTGAATTAGGCTAGCTACAACCAGTTTTATAGATTCTGAGTCTGTCATCAGTAATCAGTATAGTATGTATATTGACAGTGACTGAATGCTTATTGCTGCCTTGGATGAACATTAATCTAACTTCTAGGTTTTATAGTGTAATTCACATAACACACATTTAGGTGTAGCTATAGTGCACAACGTATATGTCCCATAACACATTTATCTGTAGCTATAGGGCACAAAGTATATGTCATATAATACAAAATTAGTTTCAGCTATAGGGCACAAAGTATGCGTCACATAACACACAGCTATAGGGAACAAAATATATGTCACATAACACACAGCTATTGTAACGCCGCACCGCTCTAGCCGTTGCCAGGGGCTGTGTCGGGTCGGATGCGTGCGGCTCTCCCTTCTCCTGATGCCGGTCCGGACCTTTGTGGCGCGAATCCTATGTAAGTTTCTATCTAATGATCTATCACTGCCCAAGTATAGGTGTTACTTCGTGTACTCCTGGGAGTGATAGATCGTTTTTTCTTATTGCCTTGCTGTGTTTGAACCCTGCCTGTCTGACAACTCTGCCTTCTATACCCCTGAATTGCTGGATCAATATGCTGCTGCTGAACTCTGCCTGTCTGACTACTCTACCTGTTTAACCCCTAAATTGCTGGACTGATATACTGCTGCTGAACCCTGCCTGTCTGACTACTCTACCTGTTTAACCCCTAAATTGCTGGACTTAAATATTGCTACTGAACCCTGCCTGTCTGACTACTTTGCTTATTAACCCCTGTTATTCTGGATTACCTCTTTGTTGCTGAACCCTGCCTGCCTGACCATTCCAGTGATTTGTCCTTGGACTGCTTTACTGTTGCCAATTACTGCCTGCCTGACCATTCCAGTGATTTGTCTTGCCTTGTTCTGCCGTTGCCACTGGGGACTGTCCTGCCTGTGGTGAGTGCCACTCTCCTCATCTTGCTAACTTTCTCTGCTCTGGGATATTCCCTATCATTCGGGCTCGACGCCGAGATAACAAGACTACTGGCCAAGTTTGGTCTGATAGAGGGGTATTCCACAAGCATTACATTATACTTGGGTCATGGAGCCAGATGAGGTGGCACAAACTGTTTATCTTCAGGGACAGATGTTGGGAACCCATACCACACAGTTGAAGAATGTGGTTTCCAAGCCGGAGGCTTTTACCGCTCAACTCTCCTTACTGGTTACAGTGAGGAATATTGCTCCTGTTGTTTCACCGCCAGTCCCTACTCCTAGTATTGCGACCTCTTTCTCTGCTTCTGGAGGTATACCCCGGATACCATTGCCTGACAAGTACTACTAATTGACGGGGTTTTCTTAACCAATGCAGGCTGCACTTCTGCAATGATCCTCACACCTTTCAGTCTCACCACTCAAGGGTCACCTTTATAATTTCCCTACTGAAAGACTAGGCCCTAGCCTGGGTCTCTCCCCTTTTGTAACAGAACGCTCCACTCCTGCATGATGCTGATGATTTCATTTCTGCATTGTCTTCTGTGTTTGGTAATTCTGGCCGTACCTCTGCTGCAGAATTTTCTCTCCTGGACCTCCGCCAGCGCAATAGAACTGTGGCACAATTTGCTATTGAGTTTCTCACCTTGGCACTTGAAACCGCTTGGGATGGCAGTGCTCTCAAGGCAGCCTTTAGGAGGGGTCTCCATGAAAGTATCAAAGATGAACTCACTTACCGTGAAATTCCCTCTTCTTTGGATGACTTTATAATGCTATGGGCTAGATTTATTAAAGCTGAGACATACAGGGGTGCGTATACACGCCCCTGTACGCCTCAGCTTGTCTGTGGCGGGTGAAATTACCCGCAGGTATTCGCTATTGCACACGAGCGCAATTTTGCGCTTGTGTGCAATCCCGCCCCCTGCCCACGCACAGCCAATCAAGCGCGGGCAGGAGCTGTCAATCTCCTCTGTCTGACTAGACCAAGGAGATTGAATTTCGCCACCTTAGAGGTGGCGAATAGGTTAGGGAAGCGGTGGTCTGGTGACCGCTGCTTGATAAATACGGCAAGCAAGTTCTTATGAGAACTTGCAGCCATAGGGCTTTAATAAATCTAGCCCTATGTATCAGCCTGGACTCTAGCTTCCAGGAGAGACAAACCAAGAGAGACAGAACAAAGAGGGTCCTTCCCTCTCGTCCTCCTATTCGTCCAGTTTTGGCAGTATCCTCTACCCTTTCAGCAGCTCTAGTTACCTCAGTGGAGGAACCCAGAGTCTGAAAGACAGAGAAGAAGGAGATTGAGACTATGCTTTTATTGTGGGTCCAACACCCACCAACTAAAGGACTGTGACATTCGGGCGGGTAAAGCAACTGCATAGGGAATCACACAGGGGTACCTCTAAGCATGATCTCTACTAGATTCCCTCACTCCTCTTGGATCCTGGAACCTGTTACCCTTACCTTCCTTAAGAATACAGACCCACTCAAGCCTTCATTGATTCAGGGGCAGCTGGAAACTTCCTGGATCACCGTTTCATGATTCAAGCTGGTTTGCCTCATTTGCAGAAAAGACATTGGCCTCTAGTTATCAAGCCGTCAACCTCAAATACGCTGGAATTCCGCAGCGTATTTGTGGCGAGGCGGATTCGCCTAAGTTATCAAGCCCTGCTGCCCGGCAAAAGTAGAATATAGTGACGTAAGCTTAGATCCGCCGGACTCAGTCCGACACAGATCGATTCTTACGTCACTCCAGATATACCGAACGCTAGTTCGGCACAATCTGACTACTTTAGGGAGCTATCAAATGACTACCAGGTACACTCGGCACTTTCTGGCCCAGCGTACCTGGAGGCGGCGGATCCCATAGGAATCAATGGGAGTCTGACCATAGCGAAAGTTCATGTTTGCTGCTGCCCGACATCCCATTGATTCCTATAGGAAATGTCTGCACCTAACACCCTAACATGTACCCCGAGTCTAAACACCCCTAATCTGCCCCCCCCTACACCGCCGCAACTAAATAAATGTATTACCCCTAAACCGCCGCTCCTGGAGCCCACCGCCACTCTAATAAACTGATTAACCCCTAAACCGCCGCTCCCGGACCCTGTCGCCACCTACATAATACCTATTAACCCCTATCCTGCCCCCCCTATACCGCCGCAACCTATAATAAATGTATTGACCCCTACTGCCGATCCCGTACCCGCCCCAACTAAATAAATTGTTTAACCCCTAAACCGCCGCTCCCAGACCCCACCGCCACCTATATTAAACTTTTTAACCCCTAATCTGCCCCCCCTACACCGTCGCCACCTATAATAAATTTATTAACCCCTATCCTGCCCCCCCTATACCGCCGCCATCTATATTAAACTAATTAACCCCTAAACATAAGTCGAACACTAACCCTAACACCCCCCTAACTTAAATATTATTTTAATAAATCTAAATAAAATTACTATTATTAACTAAATTAATCCTATTTAAAACTAAATACTTACCTATAAAATAAACCCTAAGCTAGCTACAATATAACTAATAGTTACATTGTAGCTAGCTTAGGTTTCATTTTTATTTTACAGGCAACTTTGTATTTATTTTAACTAGGTAGAATAGTTATTAAATAGTTATTAACTATATTAGTTATTAACTATTTCATAGCTACCTAGTTAAAAAGTAAAATAAAGACAAATTTACCTGTAAAATAAAAACTAACCTAAGTTTCAATTACACCTAACACTACACTATAATTAAATAAATTATTCCTATTTAAAACTAAATACTTACCTGTAAAATAAACCCTAAGATAGCTACAATGTAATTAATAATTACATTGTTGCTATTTTAGGATTTATATTTATTTTACAGGTAACTTTGTATTTATTTTAACTAGGTACAATAGTTATTAAAAAATAGTTATTAACTATGTAATAACTGCCTAGCTAAAATAAGTACAAAATTACCTGTAAAATAAATCCTAACCTAAGTTACAATTAAACCTAACACTACACTATCATTAAATAAATTAAATTAATTAACTACAAATACCTACAATTAAATACAATTAAATAAACTAACTAAAGTACAAAAAATTAAAAAACTAAGTTACAAAAAATAAAAAAATATTACAAGATTTTTAAGCTAATTACACCTAATCTAAGCCCCCTAATAAAATAACAAAACCCCCCAAAATAAAAAAATGCCCTACCCTATTCTAAATTACGAAAGTTAACAGCTCTATTACCTTACCAGCCCTTAAAAGGGCCTTTTGCGGGGCATGCCCCAAATAAATCAGCTCTTTTGCATGTTAAAAACAAATTCAACCCCCCCTACCGACATTAAAACCCACCACCCACATACCCCTACTTTAACCCACCAAAACCCCCCTTAAAAAACCTAACACTAACCCCCTGAAGATCATCCTACCTTTAGCCGTCTTCAGCCAGCCGACCACCGATGGAACAGAAGAGGACATCCGCAGCGGCCGAAGTCATCATCCAAGGGGCGCTGAAGAGGTCTTCCATCCGATAGAAGTCTTCATCCAGGCGGCGTCTTCAATCTTCATCCATCCGGAGCGGAGCAGAGCCTTCTTCAAACGAGCCGACGTGGAGCCATCCTCTTCCAACGACGCCTACCCGACGAATGAATATTCCTTTAAGTGACATCATCCAAGATGGCGTCCCTCAAATTCCGATTGGCTGATAGGATTATATTAGCCAATCGGAATTAAGGTAGGAAAAATCTGATTGGCTGATACAATCAACCAATCAGATTGAGCTTGCATTCTATTGGCTGATCGGAACAGCCAATAGAATGCAAGCTCAATCTGATTGGCTGATTGGATCAGCCAATCCGATTGAACTTGAATCCGGTTTATCTGATTGGATCAGCCAATCAGATTTTTCCTACCTTAATAGCTGATAGAATCCTATCAGCCAATCGGAATTTGAGGGACGCCATCTTGGATGACGTCACTTAAAGGAACCTTCATTCGTCGGGTAGGCGTCGTTAGAAGAGGATGGCTCCGCGTCGGCTCGTTTGAAGAAGGCTCCGCTCCGGATGGATGAAGATTGAAGACGCTGCCTAGATGAAGACTTCTATCGGATGGAACACATCTTCAGCGCCCCTTGGATGATGACTTCGGCCCGGCTAGGTGAACACGACTCAAGGTAGGGAGATCTTCAGGGGGGTAGTGTTAGGTTTATTTAAGGGGGGTTTGGGTGGGTTAGAGTAGGGGTATGTGGGTGGTGGGTTTTAATGTTGGGGGGGTTGTATTTTTTTTAACATGCAAAAGAGCTGAATACTTTGGGGCATGCCCCGCAAAAGGCCCTTTTAAGGGCTGGTAAGGTAATAGAGCTGTTAACTTTCGTAATTTAGAATAGGGTAGGGCATTTTTTTATTTTGGGGGGCTTTGTTATTTTATTAGGGGGCTTAGATTAGGTGTAATTATCTTAAAAATCTTGTAATATTTTTTTATTTTTTGTAACTTAGCTTTTTTGTACTTTTGTTAGTTTATTTAATTGTATTTAATTGTAGGTATTTGTAGTTAATTTAATTTATTTAATGATTGTGTAGTGTTAGGTTTAATTGTAAGGTTAGGATTTATTTTACATGTCATTTTGTATTTAATTTTAGCTAGGTAGTTATTACATAGTTAATAACTATTTAATAACTATTCTACCTAGTTAAAATAAATACAAAGTTACCTGTAAAATAAATATAAATCCTAAAATAGCTACAATGTAATTATTAATTACATTGTAGCAATCTTAGGGTTTATTTTACAGGTAAGTATTTATTTTTAAATAGGAAAAATTTAGTTAATGATAGTGTAGTGTTAGGTGTAATTGTAACTTAGGTTAGTTTTTATTTTACAGGTAAATTTGTCTTTATTTTAACTAGGGAGCTATTAAATAGTTAATAACTATTTAATAACTATTGTACCTTAATTAAAATAAATTGAAATTTGCCTGTAAAATAAAAATAAATTCTAAAATAGCTACAATATCATTATTAGTAATATTGTAGCTATATTAGGGTTTATTTTATAGGTAAGTATTTAGTTTTGTGGAATTTAGATGTAGAGGCGCTGATCTTTTATCCTTCTGTGTGTTGCTTTGCACACTGAAGAGAAAAACTTTACTTGTGATTTGCAGAAGTTAACACCAAATAATGTGCAGTATACTTACTCCGAAAATTTCAGAGTCCAGCCTCTTCACATAGATTTGTAGCCTGATTTTCCCATATTGAGAATTTGACAGATATCTGCAGACAATGGAAATTACACTGCAAGTGATTGTATCTCACAAATTATATAAAGTGCAATATACTCATAAGTAATTCGTAATCCGGTTCCTCACATGTAGTTTGTAGCTTAAAATACTTCCAAAAAAGGCAGCAGAGAAAAATACTTGTGGTAACAAACAAATATTTATTAAAACATATTGATAAAAAGCTCTTCTTTTGGCTCTACGCATTTCAACGATTAAAATCGTCTTTTTCAAGAGCAGTAAAAAAAAAATTTTGGGGAAAAAAAATAATAACTTGCAGTGTAATTTCCATTGTCTGCAGATATCTGTCAAATTCTCAATATGGGAAAATCAGGCTACAAATCTATGTGAAGAGGCTGAACTCTGAAATTTTCGGAGTAAGTATACTGCACATTATTTGGTGTTAACTTCTGCAAATCACAAGTCAAGTTTTTCTCTTCAGTGTGCAAAGCAACACACAGAAGGATAAAAGATCAGCGCCTCTACATCCAAATTCTACTAATCTATCAACAGTCTTTTGGGAGAGACTGATAGAAGGCTGCGATCATTCAAGAGGGGAGTATTGTGCTCTACTTATTCTAGTCATTCTGTACAGTTTGTTGTTTTTAACATCTACCTTATCTGTATAGCATCTGAAATTCTAAGTATTTAGTTTTAAATAGGAATAACTAATTTAATAAGATTAATATTTATTTAGATTTATTTAATTAATATTTAAGTTAGGGGGGTGTTAGGGTTAGGGTTAGACTTAGGTTTAGGGGTTAATAATTTTACTATAGGTTGCGGCGGTATGGGGGGGCAGGATAGAGGTTAATAAATTTATTATAGGTGGCGATGGTGTAGGGGGGGCAGATTAGGGGTTAATAAGTTTAATATAGGTGGCGGTGGGGTCCGGGAGCGGCGGTTTAGGGGTTAAACAATTTATTTAGTTGCGGCGGGGTACTAGATCGGCAGGATAGGGGTTAATAAATTTATTATAGGTGGCGGCGGTATGGGGGGGAAGGATAGGGGTTAATAGGTATTATGTAGGTGGCGGCAGGGTCCGGGAGCGGCAGTTTAGGGGTTAATCAGTTTATTAGAGTGGCGGTGGGCTCCGGGTGCGGCGGTTTAGGGGTTAATACATTTATTATAGTTGCGGCGGGGCGGGGTCTAGGAGCGGCGGTTTAGGGGTTTATAACTTTATTTAGTTGCGGAGGGCTCCGGGGGTGCCGGTATAGGGGGTAGAACAGTGTAGTTTAGTGTGGGTGCTTAGTGACAGCTTATCAATAAAGCTGTGAAAAAGCCGAAGAGCAGCGAGATCGGATGAGTGATAACTATCACAATCCGCTGCTCATCGCCCCGTACTTGGTGCGCGGCTTTTTGACAGCTTTTTTGATAACTTTGACGAGCATATTCAGGTCCGCGGCGGTGATGTGAGGCGAGCTTAGGCGGGCGTATTGGGGCCGGCGATGGCAGGTAAGTAGACACGTTGATAACTAGAGGCCATTGTCTCAAAATAACAACTCTGGATGGCACCCCCCTTGGTTCTGGGTTGATCCATTTTGAGTCAGAACCCCTAACCCTGACTGCGGAAACCCTTCCTAACGAACAGCTGCAGTTCAAGGTTATTTATTCCCCAGCACAGCCTGTCATCCTTGGTCTTCCTTGGCTTCGGGTACACAATCCACAGTTCGACTGGGCTGAGGGACAACTGACCTCCTGGGGTACCTCCTGTTTCCACTCCTGCCTTGCTAAAGTCACTCCTCTGCCCCTCATCCCCATAGCTAGTATACAGACTCCTCCAGACCTTCCTTCGGTATATGCAGACTTTGCAGATGTATTTAAGAAAAAAGCAGCCGACGTTCTGCCACCCCACTGTCCTCATGACTGCAAGATTGACCTCTTTCCCGGAGTCCTACTTCATAAAGGGGGGACTTATCCACTCTCCAAAGCTGAAACCAAATCCATGGAGGAGTACATCCAAGAGAACCTAGCTAAAGGTTTAATTCACCCTTCCTCCTCTCCTGCCGGGGCAGGCTTCTTTTTGGTCAGTAAGAAGGATGGTGGGCTCAGACCCTGCATTGACTACAGGGCCTTGAACAACATAACTATCAAGAATTGCTATCCCATTACATTGATCACTAAACTGTATGACTCGCTCCAAGATGCTCGGTTATTCACCAAATTGGACTTACGTGGGGCATACAACCTGATTCGTATCTTTCCAGGCCACGAATGGAAGACCGCCTTCAACACAAGATCCAGGCATTACAAATACCTTGTAATGCTCTTTGGGCTGTGTAACGCCCCTGCAGTCTTCCAGGCATTTGTCAACAATGTCTTCCATGACCTCCTCAATCGCACTGTCATTGTCTACCTGGATGACATCCTTGTTTTCTCTTCCACTTTAGAGGAGTATTATAAACACGTGAGACAAGTTCTTCTACATCTCAGAGACAATTCTTTGGTAGCCAATCTAGAAAAATCTGAGTTTGATCAAGTTCAGATCCAGTTCCTTGGTTATGTCATCTCGAAAGAAGGTTTTGCCATGGATTCTGCTAAACTCACCCAGTTCTAGAATGGCCTCAACCTACTTCTTTAAAGGAATTGCAGAGGTTCTTGGGGTTCTCCAATTATTACCGCAAGTTTATAAAGAACGTTTTACAAACAGTAGCTCCTCTCACTGAATTGACAAAATGGAACAAAGACTGTAAACACTGGCCTCCTGAAGCCATAAATGCTTTCTCTTGTCTTAAAAAGACTTTCTGTTCTGCTCCTGTGCGCCGCCATTCTGATCCTGACCTACAGTTCACTTTAGAGGTTGATGCCTCCGAGATCGGGTCTGGAGCAGTTCTAACCCAAAGGGATACTTTGGCTTCTAAGTCACAACCTGTAGCCTTTTTCTCTAAACGCTTTACTCCTGCAGAGAGGAATTACAATGTGGGTAATCGTGAACTCTTAGCCATTAAGATGGCTTGGACTGAATGGCATCATTGGTTAGAGGGCACCACAGATCCCAAACAGATTATCACTGACCACATGAATCTGACTTACCTAGAGACTTCTCATCGACTCAATCCTCGACAGGCCAGGTGGGCCTTGTTCTTTTCCCATTTTAACTTTGTGGTCTCTTATCTTCCTGGAACCAAGAACAAGAAGGCTGACGCCCTTTGTCGTCAGTTCCCTCACTCAAGTGACTCTTCTGAAGCTCCTATTGAACACATCATCCCTTCCTCCTGTGTGGTTGCTCAAATAAATACCACCCTTCTGCAAAGATTACAATGCGCCCAGTCTAGTAAACCTCCTGGATCTCCCGTGGTCTCCGATATCCTCTTTGTTCCTCTGAACCTATACACCCCTGTACTATCCTGGGCTCATGATAGCAAACTCTCAGGACATCTTGGTTTGATTAGGACTGTTAAGCATCTTTCCCAACACATATGGTGGCCTACTATAAAGTCTGATGCTTAGGATTATGTAAAAGCCTGCACAACTTGTACCCCGATCCTTGCCTTCTGGCTTGCTCCAACCATTGTCCATTCCCAAACAACCATAGACACACATAACAATGGATTTCATTGTGGACCTTCCTCCTTCTGAGCGCCATACTGTTATCTGGGTTGTGGTGGATCGCTTTTCCAGGCTGGCTCATTTTGTACCCCTAACCAAACTGCCTTCTGCCCAAGAACTATCATCTCTTTTTCTCTTGCACGTGGTACAACTTCATGGCATTCTGGTGAACATTGTTTCCGACAGTGGTCCACAGTTCATCTCCACCTTTTGGAGAGCCTTTTGTAAATTGATTGGAACCACTATTTCCTTGTCTTCTGGCTACCATCCTCAGACCAATGGACTAACTGAGAGAGTAAACCAGGCTTTTAAAGCCTACCTTAGAGCCTTTGTCAACGCTCGCCATACCAACTGGTCTGAGTTGTTACCCCTAGCTGAGCTGACTGTCTGACTACTGAACCCTGCCTGTCTGATTACTCTGCTTATTAACCGCTGTTATTCTGGATTGCCTCTTTGTTGCCGAACTCTGCCTGCCTGACCATTCTAGTGGTGTGCCCTTGGACTGCTTTACCGTTGCCAAACCCTGCCTGCCTGCCTGACCATTCTAGTGGTTTGTCCTTGGACTGCTTTACTGTTGCTGAATCCTACCTGTCTGACCATTCCAGTGATTTGCCTTGCCCTGTTCTGCCAGTTGCCACTGGAAACTGTCCTGCCTGTGGTGAGTGCCACTCTCCTCATCTTGCTAACTTTCTTTGCTCTGGGATATTCCCTATCATTCCAGCTTGACGCTGGGATAACAAGACTACTTGCCGAGTTCGGTCTGATAGAGGGGTAACCCATGAGCATTACAGCTATAGTGCACAAAGCATATGTCACATAATAATACACAGCTATAGGGAAAAATATATGTAACATAACACACAGCTATAGGGCACAAAGCATATGTCAAATAATAACACACAGCTATAGGTAGCAAAGTATATGTCACATACCACACAGCTATAGGGCAAAAGCATATGTCACATAATAATACACAGTTATAGGGAGAAAGTATATGTCACATAAAAACACAGAGCTATAGGGCACAAAGCATATGTCACATAATAACACACAGCTTTAGGGAACAAAGTATATGTCACATAACTCACAGCTATAGGGAACAAAGTATATGTCACATACATAACAGCATCTGGCACCTGCACTGCAAAGATCAAGAACATGGCGGCTGGAGATAAACACAATAATGGTCAGGTTAAATGTAAGGTTTGCATATTGTCATTCCTTGATAAACAATATCACAGCTCCATACATATCAACAACCTTTTTATCAAACTGAATGGGATGATAAGTTATAACCCAGATGAGAAAATCATATCTTGCAACACTACACCTCATAAAAAAGCCACAGATGCATGCCTCTTTAAAATGGGTAGCAGATAAACAATTAGCAACTTTAATTGTAAATGGGCATAACTGGAAAGCAAGTTTGAATAGTACTTCTTGGGTTCTTGTCTGTGATATAAGACCAGGGACTAGTGAAAAGGTGGTCAGATTACCTTTTATTTGTTATGTGTGTACAGATGGGGCACTTGTAACACAATTATATATTTTTTATCTAATTTATAAATGTAGATTATAAAAATAATATGCTATTAAAGTGTAGCTATGGGAAGTAAGAAGCACAGGATCAATATATGATGCACTTTAGCATGTCTACAAGTACAGTAGCGTGATGTTGATACCATGTAAATAGGCTGGACGCATTTTTTAAAGGGATATGACATTATAGG
The DNA here is from genome assembly GCF_027579735.1 of Bombina bombina. Classification (NCBI taxonomy): domain Eukaryota; kingdom Metazoa; phylum Chordata; class Amphibia; order Anura; family Bombinatoridae; genus Bombina; species Bombina bombina. Next base: position 1,075,686,725 of record NC_069500.1, read on the forward strand.
GATTGCTGAGCTAGCCCAGGATTTTTTTTTTTAACCAAACACCCACCTGCCTGCTGTTCTGTCGACTTCACTTATAAAAATAAAAAATATTCACAGTAGTATACTAGTCAGTACCCAAGAGGAGTATCTGTGCCGGCATGTGACATGGGGCACGTGTTGTCCCCATATATGGCCGTGGAGGTGTAACACTGGGCCGGCCTGCTAACAGAAAAGGTCCTCTGTCTAACCTGACACCTGCTGAGTCTCAGATTATCGGATCAGACAGCCCCAGCATGGCTTCTCTCCTAACTCCTTTGGCAGTCTGTGTGATGTGGACACAGCATGCGGCATCAGTGTAGTGTGGCCGCGCCATGCTGTGTGTGTCACTCACCAATCACCACCTGATCCCCAATTAGTGTGTGGCTTTTACAATATGGCGTGCCATGTGTGTCACTCACCGTCACCAGTCACCACCTGACCACCAATTAGTGTGCGACCGGGCTGGTACTACTTGCTATATGGCAATTAATTTGTCATTGGCAACGAGAAAAATTGAGAATGTATGTTGTTGCACAATGCACATATAAACCTTTACATAATAAATATATTACAATTATTCATGTTGAAAAAATACCATACTTGATATAAAAAATAAAATAATACGGTCGCGGTGGGCTGGGCTAAACTACTGCACGGCCTACCGGGCATTTGACCGGTATGTCCGACATTCAGTCCGGGCCTGCAAAGAACATCCATGAAAAGTAAGGATATAAGTGAGTTATTAACCCTTTCACTGCTAAACCTTTTTTTTACACCCCAGTGCCGAGACAATTTTGAGCTTTTTTGGCTACCTACATTTATCCCTATTATAAGTCAAGTTTCAATGAGTAACCCACACAAATTATATATATTATTTTTCAGCGGGCCTGGCAGATTCATAATATATCATTATTATATTTATTTCATGGCATGTGAGATAGCTGTGGCAAAAACTGTAGATTTAATTAAATAATTGAAAATGGCCAAGTGACCACTACAGTTACTGTGATCAGTTTACAAAATTGTTATCACAGGTAGCCACATGTGAAATAGGAGTCATATGGGCTTTTCTGGGTTATAATATAGATTAGAGAGGCCCAGTTGTGCAGTACAGAAATAAACACTTTTGTTTTCTTGCAAGGTGTTCACTGCTACCACAGTCACCTGACTATACAGACTACAGGGAGTGCAGAATTATTAGGCAAGTTGTATTTTTGAGGATTAATTTTATTATTGAACAACAACCATGTTCTCAATGAACCCAAAAAACTCATTAATATCAAAGCTGAATAGTTTTGGAAGTAGTTTTTAGTTTGTTTTTAGTTATAGCTATTTTAGGGGGATATCTGTGTGTGCAGGTGACTATTACTGTGCATAATTATTAGGCAACTTAACAATAAAACAAATATATACCCATTTCAATTATTTATTTTTACCAGTGAAACCAATATAACATCTCAACATTCACAAATATACATTTCTGACATTCAAAAACAAAACAAAAACAAATCAGTGACCAATATAGCCACCTTTCTTTGCAAGGACACTCAAAAGCCTGCCATCCATGGATTCTGTCAGTGTTTTGATCTGTTCACCATCAACATTGCGTGCAGCAGCAACCACAGCCTCCCAGACACTGTTCAGAGAGGTGTACTGTTTTCCCTGCTTGTAAATCTCACATTTGATGATGGACCACAGGTTCTCAATGGGGTTCAGATCAGGTGAACAAGGAGGCCATGTCATTAGATTTTCTTCTTTTATACCCTTTCTTGCCAGCCACGCTGTGGAGTACTTGGACGCGTGTGATGGAGCATTGTCCTGCATGAAAATCATGTTTTTCTTGAAGGATGCAGACTTCTTCCTGTACCACTGCTTGAAGAAGGTGTCTTCCAGAAACTGGCAGTAGGACTGGGAGTTGAGCTTGACTCCATCCTCAACCCGAAAAGGCCAATCTTTGATGATACCAGCCCAAACCAGTACTCCACCTCCACCTTGCTGGCGTCTGAGTCGGACTGGAGCTCTCTGCCCTTTACCAATCCAGCCACGGGCCCATCCATCTGGCCCATCAAGACTCACTCTCATTTCATCAGTCCATAAAACCTTAGAAAAATCAGTCTTGAGATATTTCTTGGCCCAGTCTTGACGTTTCAGCTTGTGTGTCTTGTTCAGTGGTGGTCGTCTTTCAGCCTTTCTTACCTTGGCCATGTCTCTGAGTATTGCACACCTTGTGCTTTTGGGCACTCCAGTGATGTTGCAGCTCTGAAATATGGCCAAACTGGTGGCAAGTGGCATCTTGGCAGCTGCACGCTTGACTTTTCTCAGTTCATGGGCAGTTATTTTGCGCCTTGGTTTTTCCACACGCTTCTTGCGACCCTGTTGACTATTTTGAATGAAACGCTTGATTGTTCGATGATCACGCTTCAGAAGCTTTGCAATTTTAAGAGTGCTGCATCCCTCTGCAAGATATCTCACTATTTTTGACTTTTCTGAGCCTGTCAAGTCCTTCTTTTGACCCATTTTGCCAAAGGAAAGGAAGTTGCCTAATAATTATGCACACCTGATATAGGGTGTTGATGTCATTAGACCACACCCCTTCTCATTACAGAGATGCACATCACCTAATATGCTTAATTGGTAGTAGGCTTTCGAGCCTATACAGCTTGGATAAGACAACATGCATAAAGAGGATGATGTGGTCAAAATACTCATTTGCCTAATAATTCTGCACTCCCTGTATACAAAATTCAAGAATAACACACAAAGTTCGTAAAAACTGCACGTCGTAATTAAATCACTGATTAAGTATACAAACAGGTTTTGCATGTACAACAATAAAATAGCGTATTGCTTGTGTCTTTTGACGAGTAAAGTAAAGCTGTACCTTGCCAAATGTAACTTGTAATCAGTGAGAAGTGACAGACCAATGTGTTAGGCTGAGAGGATAAAGCCGTGCTGTTGGCAAGTGGTGGCAGTAATAAAGTTCAATCTTGCAATGGTTCTTAATAAGAACTACAGATATATAAGTGAAACAGGTATAATCTCACCGCTGTTGCCGCAGTCTGTCATGCCCCTCAGGCCGTCCCAATACCGGGTATGGATTCACTCCTCCAGCATCCAAACATACGGTCAAATGAACAAATAGAGTTACCTGTATTGGAACTGATCACAGCCGCAGGCCTTAGTGCAAGTAAAAAAGCATCTTTATTTTGGTAGATTCAACATTCACAGGGTGAAACAGACTCAGGGGTACATTGAGAACAAACGTCCGACGCGTTTCCTGCCCGGAGGCACTTCGTCAGGGACAAAATTCAAGGACTTGTCTACTAGAAAATAAACTCTTTTTTTTTGCACATCTAGGGCTAGATTACAAGTGGAACGCTAACTAGAACCTTTTGTGTGAGTCGGTTTGCGCTGGTATTACGAGTTGAAAATAAAAAGTTATCGCTCCCGTGCTAACCTGACACGCAAAACTCCAAACTTACAATATTACTAGCGCCATAACATATTACCCTATGGAAGTCAATGGAGCAAAAAAACTTAAAGGGACAGTCTATAAATTAAACTTTCATTAGTCAGATAGGACTTTTAATTTTAATCAACTTTCCAATTTACTTTTATCATCAAATTTTCTTTTTTCTCTTGGTATTCTTAGTTTAAACTAAACATAGGTAGGCTCATATACTAATTTCTAAGCGTTTGAGGGCTGCCTCTGATCACATGCGTTTTAAATCTCTTTTCAACACAAAGAGACAGAAAGTACACATGGGCTATATAGATAACACTGTGTTCAGGCACAGGGGGTTATTTAAGATTTAGCGCAAAACAATGCTAAATTTAAGACAATAGATAATAAACAGTTACAGTCATGTGATCAGGGGGCTGGAAGAAGGTTCATAGATACAAGGTAATCACAGAGGTAAAAAGTATATTAATATAACTGTGTTGGATATGCAAAACTGGGGAATGGGTAATAAAGGTATTATCTATCTTTTAAAACAATAACAATTCTATGGTAGACTGTCCCTTTAACACCCTACTCGCACGCTAACCGGACTCACCATAAACCCCTACTGTAATAACCCCCATACCGCCACATAGCCCACCCCAAATTCCCCACTACAATTTTAATCCCTAATCTGCAACACCCCCGCATTGCAAAGTCTAAACTACACTATTAACCCCTAGACCACCACACCCCCACATCGCAAACTAAAAATCTACACAATTAACCCCTAAACCACCACACCCCACATCCCAAACTAAACATCTACACTATTAACCCCTAAAGCGCCACATCTCCCACATCGCAAACTAAACATCTACACTATTAACCCCTAAACTGCCAACCCACCACCGCAAAGTAAAACACTAACATTTAAACCCACTAACTAAACCCACTAACCTAACACCACCTAAAAACCCAAAATAGACTACCCCTACCTCTACCCAAAAAAAAATATATAGAAAAAAGTAAGGAGAAGCGCTAAAAGAAGCTGCTGGAGGATTGGACAAATACTATGTAGATGTATAAGAGTGTGATAATAAAGGCTAGTAGATACACTATGTTAAAAATTATATTTAAATGTTTATTAAACCGACAATAAAATATGCTATAGTTAACCAATACATAGAAATAAGTTAAAATCAATAGAACAATATATCACTATAGAAAATATTACTATAGAATATATTATTATAGAATATATTGACACCGGTGGGAGGTATAAATTCTAATGACTATATAGCAGAGAAAAAGCTAAATACTAAAAATTATACTATACAAACACTAAAAAAGATACTATACAAACATATTGCGCATAGTAATATATTCTGTAGTGATATATTGTTCTATTGATTTTGACTTATTTATATGTATTGGTTGCTATAGCATATTTTATTGTCGGTTTAATAAACATTTAAATATAATTTTTAACACAGTGTATCTACTAGCCTCTATTATCACACTCTTATACATCTACATAGTATTTGTCCAATCCTCCAGCAGCTTCTTTTAGCGCTTCGCTTTACTTTTTTCTATATTTTTAACATTTTGAGAGGTTTGGATATCACCTCTTTGTTAAGGAAAAAGCCAGGCTGGCCATAGGGTCTAACACTATATATTTTTCAATACAAAGAAAACCTAACTACATTAAAAACACATTACATGTCAAATTAAAAACAACTAATGTTACCTTTTAAACTAAAAAATCCTAACATTACAAAAAAAACATTACCGTAAAAAAAAACTACCATTACTAAAATAAAAAAATATTACAAAAAATAAAAAAGTTTATCTTTACAAAAAATAACAAAGTAATTACCAAAATTAAAAAAAAAAGATTTACGCCTATTCTCATACCCCAGAATAAAAAAAAACTATTCTACAACTTAACTACAAATAGCCATTAAAAGGGTCTTTTATATGGCAATGCACTAAAGAGATTCAGCTCTTTTTCAAAGAAAAACAATACAACCCTCTAACATTATCTAAATAAATAGATATCTACAAAGTGTATGTGCAGGGGGCGGCATTGCACAAGCATTTCACAAGAAATGCTTGTGCAATGATAATTGCAGACAGCAGATGCTGTCGTCTTTTATCGATGCCGGGGCAGAAATGATTGGCTACAGCGAATCATGTCCATCCGCCATATAATAAATCGGCCCCCATGAATCTACCACCCTTCTTGTGAAAAACTGTTTCTGCAAATTATTCTTGAAACTGCTACCCTTCAAATTGAGATTATTCTCCTTTGTTCTGCTGTTGCACTTCTTTAAATAAATACTTTCAATCTCTGCTTTATTAAGCCCTATAATATACTTTAAATCATATCACCTCTCACTTACAAGACTTGTATCATGTACGCAATGTATGTGCAATGTAGTGCTTCATTGGGCATGTATAATATGCACATGCATAATTTATCTACAACATATCTGCCAATTTTAAAATGGCCTGTATTCAAATTTTGTTTCCAGAAAGGTTTATAATTGTAACATATTGTTGTTCCTTAATGGACAGTTTTTCTAATCAATTGGAATGTCTTTGAAAATCAAGAAAAGATATAGGGCCTATAATAGCAAACATCTCTCTTAGTTACCATTTTAAGGCAATCTAAAATGTATTATAATATTTATTTTAAAGCTTGCAGTGTCCTAAAATAAAGTAAATGTTAAAAAAGCCTATATTTTAAGAATCCATTTATTCAATTTTTTCTATCATCCATATGAAAAAAGCATCATTTAAGCATGAAAAAAATATTTGTACTTAAATTGTTTTAAGTAAAAGCTGTTTAAATGGAAATAGTGCAGTATTAGTGCATCCTACTAATATTCTTCAAGCTGATAAAGATAAATGGCTCTGCTTTACTTGTGAAGAAGAAAAAGCTTCTGCAAGTATTAGAATTGAAAAGAAAACATTTATTTTATTCAGAACAGAAACATGAGTTAAAAAAAAAAAGAAATCTATTTTGAAAAAGATATTTTTAGATAAAACAAAGAAAAAAAGTTGACTACATTGGGCTCCATTTATTAAACTTTGGGTGGACATTGCAGTGAGGGGACAGCATTTAACATTGCACAAGCATTGCATTAACAATGCTTGTGCAATGCCGCACTCTGCTCACTGGCAGCCAAACACCTGCTAGCAGGGGCTGTCAATCAACCTGATCAGATCAGGATGATTTCAATCCACTGCTTTTTAGGTGGCGAACAGGTTAAAGAGCAGTGGTCTTAAGACCGCTGCTATATAACTATCATTTCATGTGGACCTCTGAAGCAGCAATTGCTGCTTAGTTAATTGAGACAAATGTCTCTTTAAGGAACATTTATTTCTGTATATGGCTTCTTCTCCACAAAATATACTAGGTTGCAGACAAAAGGGTGTCTATTTTCCAAAGCTCCAAATATAGGTTACTTATAACAGGCTGTAAACTTCAATCATAACACTGCCTCTAATCATTGTCTTTCCACTTCTCAGAGTTTACCTGTTCCGTTTCCCATTTACATAGCTATGTTTTGTACCACAGCTGTGCAGATTTACTTCCTCTCATATTTGCACTTACAATTAGAAATGGCAGTGATTTTCTTAAACTGTCTTACTTTATATTTGCACAGGCTTGACAATGATATATCAGTCTTTATAACGACACAGTGTCAGTTTAATAAAAACTAATAGCTTCTTTCTCTTTCCTAACAAGTGCCTAGCATTCACTCTCACCATGGTAATACAACAAGCAGAGTCAATCATTAGATAAAGCATGGAGACTTCTGTTCAAATGATTTCCAATTGTCTCTAAATCTGAACACACCATATGAAAGGTTTCTAAGACCTCCCTAAACCTATTTAAAATTAGAAATCCATAAAATATTTTACTAATTGTTGGTTTGTTTGACTAAAGTCAAAATCTCTCTTGGTTGAGCACTTTGTTCACTATTCACAACGCAGCTGCCACAATCTACAATTAATAGAAGCTTTAAGCAACACCATAATAGATAGAAGCAATTTAAGGATTTACGTTCCATAAGACTAAAAATGGACAGGTTAATCTCCGGGCGCGTAATGATCTGTCTTCTTAAAGTATTGTTGCTGAATGTCTTACTTGGCAGAAGCTATTCTGTGCTGTTTATAAAGATCTGTTCAAGCTGACTTTCTTCTTGGACTAACATCTATTTTATTCTTATTACTGACAGATTTAATTGGTATGCTGTCGTTTAGGACAATTTCTTTTTTTCCTTCTTGTAAAATAGAAAAGTAAATGCAATACAAAACAAGATAGATCGTGTTCAGTACTATGGAATATTGTGGCGCTTTTCAAATAAAAGCTAATAATAATAATAATAAAATAGAAATAAACATTACATTAAAAAAAGAATACAAACGTTAATTAACCAAACTTTGCAAAATTGGATTAGACAAACATTGTTAGTTTAAACCAAAAACCAAATACATAAAACATGATCCAATTTAGACATGTGTACACTGAAAAAAAAAATGTTTAGTTGAGTTTTCATTAGTTAAATAAATTATTTTGTTTCAGCATATTCATTATGTTAAGTTGAAAAAATAATTTATTTTCGGCATATTACTTATGTTAAGTTAAATAGTTTTTCAGATCCATTCGTTATTTCGGATCCATTCATTATTTCAGATTGATTCTTTATTCATATTCATTATTATATTCTAAACTTTAGAATAGAATAATGAATATGAATAAAGAATGGATCTGAAATAACTAATGAATCATAAAAACGATTTAACTTAACAAAAGGAATATGCTAAAAGGAAATTATCTAAACCGCCATCCCCCTACATCGCCAACACTAACTAAAAACCTATTAACCTCTAAACCGCTGTACCCCCACATCGCCAACACTAAATAAACCTATTAACTCCTAAACCACTGTCCCCCCACATCGCCAACACTAAATATACCTATTAACCTCTAAACCGCCACCCCCCCCACATCGCCAACACTAAATAAACCTCTAAACTGCCGTCCCCCCACATCGCAACTACCTAAATTAAACTATTACCCCCTGAACCGCCCCCCCACATTGCCTACACTTAATAATCCTATTAACCTCTAAACCGTCCCCCCCCCACATTACCAACACTAAATAAAGCTATTGACCTCTAAGCCGCCGTCCCCCCACATCGCAACTATCTAAATTAAACTATTATCCCCTAAACCTAACACCCCTTAACTTTAACATAATTAAAATAGACCTAAATTAAAGTTACAATATTACTAACTACCTAGTTAAAATAAATAAAAACTTACCTGTGAAATAAAAATAAAACCTAAGCTTAAACTAAAAAGAAACAAACTATTACTTATTTAAAAAAATAAAATAAAAACAAAACCTCACTTCCGGTGGGTGGCTCTACAAGATGGCTGCAAGCTTCACTAGCTCCGAGGAAAATGACTTCTAATTTTAATATTGCAGCCAGTTACACACGCCATCTGCATTTCTCTTGACAAGCAAGTTGTCTGAGACCAACTAGCAGATAGAAGGAAAAACAACTCTTCTACCCTGGAAAGTCATTTTGAATAATAAGCCACTAGGCTTTGTGGCGGGAGTCACTACCACGCTGCAAGTACTCTTAGATAGAGGAACCAGCACTCTCCTTCCCACTGAGGGCATTCTAAAAGATATTGATGAGAAGCAGCCCAAGATGGACTTTGTAATTAAAGAGCTAACCGCTATACTCTCACCGCGACTAGATGACCTGATGAGGTCATATCTAACACTGTCTGAAGTGGTCCGGTCGGCTCAGAAACTCTCTACGCTGCCAACTATCACCTGTATACCTACTGGTGAGGATCCTCAGCTCCCACGTACCTCACACTCTGGCTATCCTGGGGGTACCACGGGGCCAGAATGTGTCCAGTTTATCCCAGAGCAAAGCATTGCTTCACTCCGTCACTCCTGTACACCCGCTCAGCTGGATAACAGTCCTCGCGACAAGCCACTGTCTACACTGAAAGAAAACTCCATGGTGAAGCAACCGGACAGTGCCTATGGCAACATCACACCCGATAGTAGGCAATTTCTGCCACCCCACTTGCTGTATAGCTTTGAATCTCAATCCTTTCTAGGGGATAGCGATCTCACCTTACTGAAAGAGGGCAGGCCGCGACATACACGCGGTAAAGGAGGTCTCTTGTTGCTAACGGGAGCTACATCTACATCTAGACTCAGAAAAGGTGTTGGCTGAGTGGGCATGTTACTGACAAAACAGAGCTTACTGCTCTCCTTGTCCTTGCCGGCAATTTTGAACACTTCTGCTTGTTGACCTGTCTGTAAGTTGAACGCATCTAACAAGCAGAGATGGTGACCGCGCCATTATATATGTCTATCAGCGGACCTCCCGACTTGCTATACTTGACTTTGCTATATGATGTTGTCCTGCATAAAAAGGGATAATAAATATACCTACCGCATTAGAGGACAGGTTACAACACAGTGAAGACCAACATTATGCTTGAATGTACCAAATATCTGCATTGATTTCCATCATTCACGCACTTTCTTGGGCTAATTGTGAACAAACTCCACATAGAGTGTTAACGCTTTACTTTTAGTATGGACACTTTATCTCATCCCTTTCCTTCGCAATAGATAGCTGCATGTGTTATGGTTCTGTATGCTGTTTTGGTGTATGATAATTTCGTGCGGAGTGTGTTTCATCATTCACCACTTATCTTATTTAGGCTTAATTTAATTGCATGGTACATACCAGTCTTAACCCCCCTTTATTATTTTGCCAGAGAAGCTAAATACTTCATATTACATGTTAATTTACAAGTTTGGCGGAGGGGACTCTGGCTGATAAAGTGATTGCTAACTGAACTTCGGTTTGTCATATCAATTCAAAGCCCGTCAGCTCATGAAATGTATCATGTATCTTGCATAGTAAACCCATATCGCCCCAACACAAATTCAGGCACCCCAACATTGCATGTTTTACCCTGCAGGATCTCGGTATCTATACAGTATTGGTCTCTCTCAATATATAACTATCCAGTAATATGCATAACATTAATTCACCCTCTCAGCTCGCGTATAGAGAAGAGCCGCATAGTGTGAAATATCTAAAAGGCATGCTGAACTTCCTATTTTATAGTTTTGTGGGTTTTTTTCTCTTATTTTTCATGTCTGTTTGATTGGAGTTATAAAACTTGAGACCCCCTGGTTCCTTCCCCTTTAGCCAAGAAACCAACCATCCCGGAGCATGCTTGTTATCAACATAGCATAATTTTTAAAATCTGTAGTACAGATAATCTTACTGTCTACTGCCCAAAATTATCAGCACACTTATTAAGTCTTCTTATTGTATACCTACAGTCTTCTCTGCAGCTTTTTGTTACAATCCCCCCTGTTCTTGCATACGCCAATATTTATTAAAACCGCCCTGCACAAACAAATGTTCTCATTATGCAATGCACAGGGTAATACACATCTGAAATAGGAGACGGTACTTGTTGTAATGTATTTATGGTTTTCTATTGCTTAGTTTCGTTATGGTTCAACTCCAGTAATGCATACAAGTATTTCATAAAGATTGCTCAACGTATTTCTGATAGAAATTTGAAAATTTTACATTGATATGAGTGACCCAACATTATTGTTAGCCTAATATTGTATTGTACTAATGTTACCACGCTAACTCATAGATTATTCTGTGGAACATGCAGAAATGGTATTTGTTGGTCTATATACACTCGCTATATCCCTCCCATTCCTCACCTCTCTATCCCTACCTCTTCTCTGACTCCCCTCCCTCGCCTCCTTTTGTCTCCCCTGTTCTATGTCTTATGTTTGTTTGTTCCCCCCACCCCTTATCACTCTACCCTTCCCTCTCCCTGGTTTCCCTTCCCTTACCCCCCTTTCCGCCTCCCCTGTTCTATGACTGTTTGTTTGTTTGTTTGTTAATATTGGTAAAAACCCCAATGTAGTGGTGCAAACCTATATCTATTAGAGCAATGGCTGCCTACTAAAAAATTCTAGAAGTTCTATTGTATGAAATTGCAACTGCTTGTATTGTTTTATCTGCCTTCTTGGCTCACCCTGCGAGGTGGGCTGGAGAGGCAACTTGTAACTTTGCACCCTTTATTGGTTGTAAATAAAAGTAAAAAAAAACAAAACCTAACATTACTAAAAATAATAAAACCTAACATTACAAAAAAACAACCTACAATTATAAAAAATAATAAACACTAAAATCCAAAAAACTACCATTGCAAAAAATATACAGAATTTTCCAAAATAATAAAAATTATTACTATTCTAGTACCCCTTTTAAAAAAAAAACACACCAAAATAAAAAAAACTAATCTATAAATAAACTAACAATAGCCCTTTTGTAGGGCATTGCCCTAAAGTTAGAGGGACACTGAACCCAAATTTGTTCTTTCGGGATTCAGATAGAGAATGCAATTTTAAGCAACTTTCTAATTTACTCCTATTATCAAATTTTCTTCACTCTCTTGGTATCTTTATTTGAAATGCAAGAATGTAAGTTTAGATGCCGGCCCATTTTTGGTAAACAAACTGGGTTGTTCTTACTGATTGGTGGATAAATAAACCCACCAATAAACAAATGCTGTCCTGTGTTTCTGAACCAAAAATAGCTTAGATGCCTTCTTTTTCAAATAAAGAGAACAAAGAAAATTTGATAATAGGAGTAAATTAGAAAGTTGCTTAAAATTGCATGCTCTATCTGAATCACAAAATAAAAAAATTGGGTTCAGTGTCCCTTTAACAGCTCTTTTGCCAATAAAATAAACCAAATACCCCCTAACATTACAACCCCTCACACCCCAACCTTCCCCCCCAAAAAAAATAACTAAAAAAAACTAATCTAACCATTGCCTAAAAAAGGGCATTTGTATCGGCATACGGCATTGCCCTTAAAAGGACATTCAGCTCTTTTTTCAGCCCACTAAAAATAAAAAAAGCCATAATCTAAAAAAAACAGCTCAAAATTAAAAAAAACTAACACTAACCACAAAATCGGTACTCACCATTGCTGAAGTCCGAATATCCATCTTTATATCCAACCTCATCGGTTTTGAGGTTAATAGCTTTATTTAGGTAGCTGTGATGTGGGGGGACAGCGGTTTAGAGGTTAATAGCTTTATTTAGTGTTGGCGACATGGGGGGATGGTGGTTTAGGAGTTAATAGGTTTATTTAGTGTTGGTGATGTGGGGGGATGACAGTATAGGAGTTAATAGGTTTATTTAGTGTTGGCGATGTGGGGGGATGGCAGTTCAGGAGTTAATAGGTTTATTTAGTGTTGGCGATGTGGGGGGATGGCAGTTCAGGAGTTAATAGGTTTATTTAGTGTTGGCAATGTTGGAGGACAGCAGTTTAACTTTGGAAACAGATTTATTAGTTTTCAGGATTTTTCGGGATTTTAGCTATGATGCCGATTTGGGAATTCGGATTGATACGAATCTCTGAATCAGCCAAAATTCGTCCAAAACTAATTGCTCATGTCTATGATCCATTTAAAATGAAAATGTATGGACTAATGTACTATCAAATATCCAAAATAAGGTAAAAAAATAATATTGCTGACAAAGTTTAAAAAAAAATTCATAATAACAGAGAAGTAATATTTTCTTTCTAAAAAAACATTTTCTATTAAACTTTTGAATGAAAAAAGAAATCACATATTCTATTACCATATTTTATGTAATTTCTCAAATTGCACACTGTGGTGCTGCGTGAGACCCAGAGGTATGTCACCAAATATTAATAGTAAAAAACATTTTTCTTCAAATTACTTTGGGGTTGATTAGAATCAGCTACCAAAATGAATTTTTGCTTTCTTCCCAAATGGCTATTGAGTTCCTCGAATGATCACAATGGAAAATGGATCTGTGCATTAAAAACCTGCAGCCAAAAATGTCTTTTCAATGGAAAATCTCCCAAAAAGGCCTTTTTGTGTGTTGAGTACCTGTTCTTGAAATAGAAACTGAAAGGTCACTTGAAACTGACAGATACAATAGCCCATTCAAACCTCTTAAGGTTGCAGTAAATGTATATTTTATTTTTATTTTTTTTAAATATTTATTTTTCACATTTTCAGTCAATACATACAGAAAAGAAAGTAATTAGCAAAATAGGCAAAAATTATAAATTATGGAGACACAGCTCCAGATTGTTCTTGTCATTGTCTTGGAGACACAGCTCCGAATTTGAAAATAAACAATTTCTGTACATTATATAATATCAATTCATAAACCATTAAACGTTATGTGTCTAATTTTTGTTACTGATCAAAAAATAAACAATAGATTGATTCTTCCTCGACTGATACTTTCTCTCTTTGTTTCCCTATTGGGCCCTAGAAGAATCATTTTCCTCTTCCTCCTCCTCTTCTTACCTCTTTCCGATTTTGTCCCTCCTCCTTCTACACTTCCTTCCTCTCCCTCTTACTCTCTCTTACCCCTCATGGTGTTCCCACTTCCCTATTTTGAACTGAACAATTTGTGAAGAAATACAACAACAACAGATGGGGGAACAAAAAAAAAAAAAAAAAGGGGGGGGGGGGGAAGGGCTTATTTCATCTCCTCTCTTCCCTCTTCCCCTCCTTCCTCTCTCTCTCCATCAAATTACCATATCCCTAGTAACACTAACTCTGTGTTTCGGAACGGATAGATTAGGTATTCTATTTCACTTAAGGAAAAGGATTTAATAAAGATTGACCATTTTCTGAAAAATCTTGTTACGCTATTTTCATTATTTAAATCCGTATCTATCTGCTCAAGTATACACTGCTTTTTAAGACAGTTTTTGAGCTCCTGGATACTGGGGGGTGTCCTATTTTTCCATTTCTTAAGAATTAAGTATCTTGCTGCCAAAATAGCTAAATTTACAATCTTAGTGTTCATGAGCCTCTCCTGCGGGTCTTTCCAAAGAAATATTATGTGTAATGTTGAAAATATTGGAGGGGAGGCTCCTATTACCCCCAGCCAGTATTGTATTTTTAGCCAAAATTGCTGGATGATAGGGCATTCCCACATCATATGGATAGTATTTGCTAAAGGCAAAGAACATCTTGGACATCTAGTAAAATCAGGGCTCCCACATTTAAAACCTTTTTCAGGGGTAAAGAATGTTTCTAATAACAATTTTACATGGGTTTCCCTCCATGTAGATGAGAGGGTAACTCTTGAGACCTCTGATATTGAAAATCGAAGCACTCCAATGTCTCTGTAATCTTGTGGGAGTGTCGGTGCCCATTTGATAAGTATATTATCCAGATTTGTGTCTCCCTTTATGGAAACCAAATCTAGGTAACTAGTCGATATAGACAATATGCCATTTTTGGCTAAAATTAACCATTTTTCTATGGGTCCAAGTGTCCAATTCCACCCTATTTTGTATATTAAACTTAAGGCTAAATGTCTTGCCTGCAAATAAGCGAAGAACTCCTTATGTGGGATATTAAACTCTTCTCTTAAAGAGCAAAAAGTTTTTATACATTTCCTGTCAAAGTCAAGTAGTTGAGAAATTTTATTAAGACCCAAAGCTTCCCATCTTGAAAAGAGAGGCGATTGAATTCCAGCTTGGAATTGCGGATTCCCCGTTATTGGGGTAATTCTAGACCCAGTATATTCTATGTTTAATAATTTACATACTTTCCACCAGATCTTAAGTGGGTTAAACAAGGAACTCATTTTTTTCACCTCTTTAGGTACGATGCATGGGGTACAATGGATAATTGCCACCGGATTATATGGAAATATTGCATTTTTTTCGAGTTCATTGTCAGTGACATAGTTTCTCTCTACAATCCAGTCTAAAATCAGACGGATCTGATATACATAATTGTATAATTTAATATCAGGGAGAGCTAGTCCCGCGTATTCCCTGGGAAGTGATAATTTAGTTAGGGAGATCCTGGGTTTTTTATCTTGCCAAATGAATTTTCTTAATGCTATATTAAACGTCAAAATGTCTTTTCCTTTGATAATCAAGGGGGTATTTTGTAAAATGTATAATATTTTAGGAAGGCTAATCATTTTAAACAAAGCTATTCGACCTGAGAGGGAGAGCGGGAGATTCTGCCAATTTTTCAAATTATCTTTGACACTGTTCAAAACTGGTGGTATGTTAAGATTATACCATTCATTAGGATTTGAGGAAACCAAAATACCCAGGTATTTAAATGAGTTAGTCACTATTTTAAATGGGATGTTAAGCATTGAATCTTTAGTTTTTTTGATCCATAGTAATTCAGTTTTAGAGGTGTTTACCCTATATCCCGAGAAGGAGCCAAATTTTTTAATGATAGAGACTAGTTTAGGTATATTCACAGAAGTATTTGAAATGTATATTAAGATGTCATCAGCGTATAGTGCAATTTTCATTTCTTTCTTACCCACTTTAATACCATTAATATGTTGCCTAATAAATATAGCTAATGGTTCGATAGAAATATTAAAGAGCAGAGGGGAGAGAGGACACCCCTGACGAGTTCCCCTTTTGAGAAAGATGTTTGAGGAAATTAGTCCATTGACTAAGAGTTTAGTAGAAGCATTTTTGTATATATTATGGATGATGTTAAGAAAGTTTCCATGAAAACCAAATTGCTGCAGAGAGTTTAACAAATGGTCAAAATGGACTGAGTCGAAAGCTTTCTCTGCATCGACTGATATAATTGCGGAGTCAGGAGTGTCACCCTCTCTATCCCTCTCGACCTCTTCTTTGGCCCAATGATAATCTATGGTTAGGAAGAGTTCTCTTATCTTTGCTGATGAGTTTCGTTTAGACATAAACCCTGCCTGATCTTTATGAATAATTTTAGGAAGTAGTATTTGTAACCTGGAGGCTAAGATTGATGACATAATTTTATAGTCTACATTTAGTAGTGCGATTGGCCTATAAGATTCTTTCTTATCTGGCTCCTTCCCGGGTTTGAGTATTAAAGTAGTATATGAGGCCGTAAAGCTAGATGGTGGGGTATTGTTCTTTATATAGATATCATTATATAATAAGGATAAGTATGGTAGGAGATTTGGTGAAAGTATTTTATAAAATTCATTCGGTAGCCCATCCGGGCCTGGAGATTTATTGAAGGAAAGATTTTGTATTGCCTTAGATATTTCAGTTTCCATTATGGGAGAATTTAGAGCATCGATTAACTCTGGGGGCACGACTTCAGTTGTAATTTTACTCCAAAAATTTTCCCGTTCCTTAGAATTTGAACTTTTTAAAGAATATAAATCTTGATAATAATCGGAAAAATGTTGTAAAAGTTCATCTGATGCCGTTATAATTCTATCGTCTTTCTTTAATGAGTCTATATTTGGGGGTTGTTTCTCCCTTTTTACTAAGTTGGCAAGAAGTTTTCCCGTTTTACTCCCATATCTATAGAGTCGGGATTGAAATTTTAAGTCTCTCTGAGTGGACTTAAATAGTAAAGAGGAGTCTCTTACTTTTAGTGCTTGTACGTATCGTGACCAATTTCTTGCTGTTTTTTCTAGGAGATATGAATTATATGTATTAGATATGGATTTCAACATTTCCCTTTCCTGAGTTTTAAATTTCTTCGTTCTGTTTATTGTATAGGCTAGGATTTCTCCTCTTAATACTGCTTTTGCAGTTTCCCATAGGATAATGGGTCGATTTATATATTCTTTATTAAAAGAAATAAATTCTTGGAATTTGTTATTAAGCCAGTTCTTAAATTTGAGGTCTGCCGCTAAATAATTGGGAAAAAAGAATCTTGAATGTTTTGGGGTGTTATTAATAGCATTAAATTCTAACAAAATTGGAGCATGATCCGAAATGCATATAGAAAGGATTTCTGCCATAGGTCTAAATTTACAAAGTCTTTCATCTATAAGAAATAAGTCAATCCTTGAGAGTGACTTATGAGCTTTGGACAAACACGTAAAATTCCTGGAATCTGGATTTTGTAGTCTCCAGATATCTCTAACCCTAAGATTTCGAAAGAGTTTTAAGAACATTTTAGTTTCTAAGTTATCCCTTTTAGTTCTGATGGGGGGGCTTTTGTGTCTTAATCTGTCTAAAGGGTATTGACGCGACATGTTAAAGTCCCCTCCTAGAATTAAGAATCCTTCTGTATAGGTCATTATATTAGCTTGAAGAGTGTCCCAGAAGGAAGAACTAAAGATGTTGGGGGCATAAATATTGCATAATGTGTATAATGTTGTATCTATTTTAATTTTTGCCATTAGAAACCTCCCCTCCGGGTCAGAATTTATATGATTAATTTGATATTTCAATTTTTTCCCTAATAATATTGCCACTCCCCCCTTACGTTGAATGCTGGGTGAGGCCAAGACTTCTTTAACCCAAGAACTTTTTAATTTAGAGACTTCTTCTATTTTTAAGTGAGTTTCCTGTATGAAAGCAATGTCTATATTTTTCTTTTTTAAGTAAGTGATTATAGTTTTACGTTTAATAGGTGATGTTAGGCCCCCGATATTCCAAGAAGCCATCTTGAGGCCATGTGCCATGTTAGTCATCATCTATGATAGGAAGGGAGCGAGAAGGAGAAGGGAGAGAAAAAAAAAAAAAAACAACCCCCCCATTTAACTTCCCCTTCTTTTATGGGATTATTAATATACTTCATAGTTTGTGTCCCAGCTAGGGCCCTTAGCTTTTTTGTAATTCTAGCCATTCTACATCATATTCCTTATTGTATGTTGGAATAGGCATTGAATTTAAGTCCTGTCCTGTTCTGTAGTTAACTGCTGGGTGACATATTTCTCTGCTTCTCTCGCAGAATCAAAAAATTGTGTCTCATTATTCATTGTTATTCTCAGTCTTGCTGGGTATGCAATAGTAGCACGATGTCCCTGATTTATCAATTTAGTGCATAAAGGGGCTAATTCCCTTCTTTTAGCAGAGGTCTCTGCAGAAAAATCCTGAAAAATCATAATTTTTGTCTCTCCCAGCATTATAGGCTGATTTTTTTTAAAGTGTTGTAATATTAGCAATTTGTCTTGATAGTTTAATACTTTGGCTATTATTGGTCTGGGTCTAGCCTCTTCCCTGCTTGATTTTTGCCATCCTATTCTATGAGCTCTTTCGAGCACTATCCTTGGGTGTGTTTGTGGAATTTGTAGCAACTGTGGCAATGTTATGGTTAACAGTTTATCTAAATCTTCGTATTGCTTCAGTTTGGGCACTCCTATTACTCTGAAGTTGTTACGTCTAGCACGATTCTCTAAATCTTCTAACTTTGTCTGTATTTTCATAAGTTTATCATTCATTGTGTCTATTTTTGTATTATGGATTAATGTGTTGTCTTCCAAGTCTGAAATCCTTTGTTCTGCTTCTATTAATCTATTAGAGAACTGACGGATTTCTTCTGTGAGTGTATTTATGTCCTGTTTGATTTCGCTTCTTAGGAGATCAAATTTTGGAGTCAGGGCCTCCGATATGCTTGTGACTAATGCTTGTAAATTTAATGGTTCATTGATCTGTGGGGCATTTGGGCTAACAGTGGAAGTGTCTACTGTGGTCTCTACTGTGTTTTTATTTCTTTTATCTCTCTGCCTCCCAGCCATGTTGGTGGGGGGAGTTTTAGTGTTTGTGAGAAAAAATGTATCCATATATTAATAGCTGTGCATAAATTATAAAAAGGGAAAGAGGGAAGTGCGTGTTGTGTGGGAAGGGGGTGTGCCAAAAATAATAAATAATAAATAATAATGTGAAAAAGTGAATATATTAAATGCTCCTTATCTTGCTTTCTTATTCTTTCCTTTTTCCTTTCTCCTACTTTCCTCTCTATAAATCTATGTTGAATTAGTTAGTTTTCCTCTGATCTAGTGTTGAAGGTTCCCTTATCCCTATTTAAATTCTGTTGAGTATAAAGTTTCTATCGCTAGTGTGAGAATTATATTCCTGTTATTCAAATTGTGTTATGAATGAGACCTAGAAAATGTAGAAGCCTCTTTATATGTAAAAGATTATGTTGATACTCTTAGTATATATTATGTTATTTCTCTGTAAATAGTTAGTTAACAAATTCAGTATATACATATAAATACATGTGATTTTGCTTGAGGTTGATTACAATTATAGACGTTGGTTTATTATCTTATCCCTTTTAATTCCTTCAGCCAGTCATATATCTTACTAGCAGAGCGCTTGTCTAGTAAAGATCTTTTTCACAAGCTGCAAATGTAGCGTCTCTGTGCCCAATCCTAAGGCTATATGTTTAACTGAAGGAGTTTGTAGAATACTCTAGGAGGTATTGAATTAGTTTTTTCCCTTTTGTACACACTCATATGACAAAGACAACTTGATAAGCAAACATTTATATGATAAGCAAACTATTATATCTCTATAGATAGTCAGGTAGCAAACTCAATGTATGCACATATATACATATGGTTTTACTTGAGATTGGTTACAATTATGGACTTGATTTTTTATCTTATCCCTTCTAGTTCCCTCATCCAGCCACACATCCTATTACCAGGGCGCTTGTCTAATTAGAATATTTTTCACAAGCTGAAAAAGATAACGTTTCTGTACCAAGTCCTAAGGTTATATGTTTAGCTGAAGGAGCTTGTGGGACAATCTAGGAAATATTAAATTAGTTTTTCTTTTATAACCATAATACTTTAAAGAGCAACCTTTTATGGGATAAGCAGACTGTTTGCTTAATATTAATTAACTTATATTTGTTAAACACCGGGTGTCAAATAATGAAACATTTATCTGTTCTCATGATGTTGCATATATCTCTGTTTGTATCAGAAGAGAAAAAAAAAAAAAAAAAAAATAAGAATAAAACAGAACAGCCGTCAATTTTGTATAACAATGTCCATATATCCGGGGATAGCTTTTACTTAGATTAAACTAATGTCTCCAGTTTTGTTATCTCTATTTTTCTTTCCCTTTCCCCCTTCTTCCCTTCTTTCACTATGTTAGTAACAAAGAAAGTACCTGACCCCTGTCCGTGGGGAACTTTATGATGAGAAGTAGTTTTTTGCTTCAAGGAGGGGGAAGCAGGATTCCAAAGTGGGTTAAACAAATAGCCGGGTCCCCCTCTCTCAGCATCGGTGGGGGGGGGAGCACCGGTGGTAAGAATAAGCAATATCCCTGCTTTTGATCTCCGGAGTGGAGGATTGAAGTATATCCACCCTTGCACCAGGTGGATCCTGCTGGTATGTAAGGAAAGCTTTGGCTTCGGTCAGGGGCCTAAGAAGTGTTTGTAGACGTTGCTACTTTAGACTCCACGGTTGCTGCCCTCCTCTCTCACCAGGTATACTCATCCGCCAGAGTACTTGTTTGCTGCCGCTTATGTGTCCGGCTCTTAGTTGGTCGTCACCGCTATTTTCTCTCCTCTGATGGGTCCAGGCCGCCAGAGAAAAAAAACACAAAAATACCGTTTGCGTCTGCAGGCTTGGGGACCACCATCTAGCTTGTCTCTGCACCTCCGTTTGCAGCCGTTCACTCCGGTCTGTTTCCAGCCAGTCTCTCAAGCTCCGCTAACAGCGGTCAGCCTCGGTCCGCTCCCGGCCACTCCTAGCGCTTAGACTCGGTTGCCTGACCGCATCCAGTCAGGCTCCAGGTTAATCACGCCAGGTGCAGCCTGAGGGCGGGGTCCTGGCGGCGGGGTTTTCCTCTGTGTTTTGCCCTTTGCTGATATTTAGACTTCTGAGTCTGAAGGAGTGTTTCTCTGTACCCTGGGATATTATTTAGGACAGAGCCTATTGTTGTTTTTTAAGTCTCTTCCTTCACTTTTTCAAGTTTATGGCTTAAAGTTCAGCCAGATATCCCATGTACTTGATGTGGGTTCAGTATAGGAGAACCGGTAGCCGTATGTAACTGGCTTTGTCAAGCTGCCCAAGGTCTAGGGTGTTCGGCACGCATTCCCTCTGCCAATAGCTTGTTCAGGTAATGTGGAGCAGGTGTCTACCTGACCTTGCACCTGTGCTCCTCCCACCGGATCTCCCAACCAATATAATTTCAGTAAATGTATATTTAATTAACCTCTTTGTTCACTGTGGAATGAATATATTTACATGTGACATTAACCTGTTGCAGTACAAATCTCTCTTTATCACTGATTAGTCATATAAATGCCATTTGTACCTTGACATGATGGGCATACTTGAATAGTAACATCAGGACCCTAACATCTACATATAGTGTATAGGAATCTCTTAAAGGGAATGTTTGATTTTAAGTCACACTTGCACGGTCATGTTTATCAGTAACACTACAAGCATCTTCATAAAATGGGATTGCACAATCCTGAGTTCCATAGGAACCTATTGGAATCTGTTTTAATCCATGGCCACTTTCCATTGGCTAGCCTGGACCAATTTTCTGTGGTGCTTAGGGGCCTACTAGTGTGAAGGGATTACTTTCCCAGGGTGCCTGGGTGCCTAATGATGAGCTATTTGCCTACAATGAGTATTGTACATATATAGTAATAGAATTTGACTATAGTCAATTTAGTATAAACTGTAGCCGCTGAGTAAAATGAGAAAATGAAGAGAAAAATGAGTATGAGTGTCAAATGTTTTCAGTAATATTCAGTAATAAAGAAAAAAGTTTTATGGTAGCAAACCTGGGATGACTTGTGTAATGTTATCACAAGCAACATGACCATACAGTGTATAAAACAGGACTTTAAAACTGTAAGGTTGCAGTAAAAAAAAGGGGCATTGTAGAATATTTTACTAAGGAGACTGGTGGTTTTCCTGATCAAATTCACACAAAAAACACAGGCCTAGATTTGGAGTTTGGCGGTAGCCGTGAAAACCAGCATTAGAGGCTCCTAACGCTGGTTTTAGGCTACCGCCGGTATTTGGAGTCATTAAAAAAAGGGTCTAACGCTCACTTTCCAGCCACGACTTTTCCATACCGCAGATCCCCTTACGTCAATTGCGTATCCTATCTTTTCAATGGGATCTTTCTAACTCCGGTATTTAGAGTCGTGGCTGAAGTGAGCGTTAGAAATCTAACGACAAAACTCCAGCCGCAGAAAAAAGTCAGGAGTTAAGAGCTTTCTGGGCTAACGCCGGTTCATAAAGCTCTTAACTACTGTACTCTAAAGTACACTAACACCCATAAACTACCTATGTACCCCTAAACCGAGGTCCCCCCACATCGCTGCCACTCGATTAATTTTTTTTAACCCCTAATCTGCCGACCGCCACCTACGTTATACTTATGTACCCCTAATCTGCTGCCCCTAACACCGCCGACCCCTATATTATATTTATTAACCCCTAATCTGCCCCCCACAAAGTTGCTGCTACCTACCTACACTTATTAACCCCTAATCTGCCGACCGCAAAGTGCCGCCACCTACGTTATCCTTATGTACCCCTAATCTGCTGCCCCTAACACCGCCGACCCCTATATTATATTTATTAACCCCTAACCTGCCCCCCACAACGTCGCAGCCAGCTACCTACAATAATTAACCCCTAATCTGCCGACCGGAGCTCACCGCTATTCTAATAAATGTATTAACCCCTAAAGCTAATTCTAACCCTAACCCTAACACCCCCCTAAGTTAAATATAATTTTATTCTAACGAAATAAATTAACTCTTATTAAATAACTTATTCCTATTTAAAGCTAAATACTTACCTGTAAAATAAATCCTAATATAGCTACAATATAAATTATAATTATATTATAGCTATTTTAGGATTTATATTTATTTTACAGGTAACTTTGTATTTATTTTAACCAGGTACAATAGCTATTAAATAGTTAAGAACTATTTAATAGTTACCTAGTTAAAATAAGTACAAAATTACATGTAAAATAAATCCTAACCTAAGTTACAATTAAACCTAACACTATACTATCATTAAATTAATTAAATAAAATACCTACAATTACCTACAATTAAACCTAACACTACACTATCAATACATTAATTAAATACAATACCTACAAATAACTACAATGAAATAAACTAACTAAAGTACAAAAAATAAAAAAGAACTAAGTTACAAAAAATAAAAAAATATTTACAAACATTAGAAATATATTACAACAATTTTAAACTAATTACACCTACTCTAAGCCCCCTAATAAAATAACAAAGCCCCCCAAAATAAAAAAATGCCCTACCCTATTCTAAATTACTAAAGTTCAAAGCTCTTTTACCTTACCAGCCCTGAACAGCGCCCTTTGCGGGGCATGCCCCAAGAAGTTCAGCTTTTTTGCCTGAAAAAAAAAACATACAATACCCCCCCCCAACATTACAACCCACCACCCACATACCCCTAATCTAACCCAAACCCCCCTTAAATAAACCTAACACTAAGCCCCTGAAGATCTCCCTACCTTGAGTCGTCTTCACCCAGCCAAGCCAAATTCTTCATCCAAGCGGAGCAAGAAGAGGTCCTCCATCCGGTAGAAGTCTTCATCCAAGCGGGGCAGAAGAGGTCTTCCATCCGATTGAAGTCTTCATCCAAGCGGGATCTTCTATCGTCATCCATCCGGAGCGGAGCGGCAGCATCCTGAAGACCTCCGACGCGGAACATCCATCCTGGCCGACGACTGAACGATGGTTCCTTTAAATGACGTCATCCAAGATGGCGTCCCTCGAATTCCGATTGGCTGATAGGATTCTATCAGCCAATCGGAATTAAGGTAGGAATATTCTGATTGGCTGATGGAATCAGCCAATCAGAATCAAGTTCAATCCGATTGGCTGATTGGATCAGCCAATTGGATTGAACTTGATTCTGGGGGGGGTATTGTATGGTTTTTTTACAGGCAAAAGAGCTGAACTTCTTGGGGCATGCCCCGCAAAGGGCCCTGTTCAGGGCTGGTAAGGTAAAAGAGCTTTGAACTTTAGTAATTTAGAATAGGGTAGGGCATTTTTTTATTTTGGGGGGCTTTGTTATTTTATTAGGGGGCTTAGAGTAGGTGTAATTAGTTTAAAATTGTTGTAATATATTTCTAATGTTTGTAAATATTTTTTTATTTTTTGTAACTTAGTTCTTTTTTATTTTTTGTACTTTAGTTAGTTTATTTCATTGTAGTTATTTGTAGGTATTGTATTTAATTAATGTATTGATAGTGTAGTGTTAGGTTTAATTGTAGGTAATTGTAGGTATTTTATTTAATTAATTTAATGATAGGACAGTGTTAGGTTTAATTGTAACTTAGGTTAGGATTTATTTTACATGTAATTTTGTACTTATTTTAACTAGGTAACTATTAAATAGTTCTTAACTATTTAATAGCTATTGTACCTGGTTAAAATAAATACAAAGTTACCTGTAAAATAAATATAAATCCTTAAATAGCTATAATATAATTATAATTTATATTGTAGCTATATTAGGATTTATTTTACATGTAAGTATTTAGCTTTAAATAGGAATAAGTTATTTAATAAGAGTTAATTAATTTCGTTAGATTTAAATTATATTTAAGTTAGGGGGGTGTTAGTGTTAGGGTTAGACTTAGCTTTAGGGGTTAATACATTTATTAGAATAGCGGTGAGCTCCAGTCGGCAGATTAGGGGTTAATGTTTGAAGTTAGGTGTCAGCGATGTTAGGGAGGGCAGATTAGGGGTTAATACTATTTATTATAGGGTTAGTGAGGCGGATTAGGGGTTAATAACTTTATTATAATAGCGGTGCGGTCCGGTCGGCAGATTAGGGGTTAATAAGTGTAGGCAGGTGGAGGCGACGTTGTGGGGGGCAGATTAGGGGTTAATAAATATAATATTGGGGTCGGCGGTGTTAGGGGCAGCAGATTAGGGGTACATAGGGATAATGTAAGTAGCGGCGGTTTACGGAGCGGCAGATTAGGGGTTAATAATAATATGCAGGGGTCAGCGATAGCGGGGCGGCATATTAGGGGTTAATAAGTGTAAGGTTAGGGGTGTTTAGACTCGGGGTACATGTTAGAGTGTTAGGTGCAGACGTAGGAAGTGTTTCCCCATAGCAAACAATGGGGCTGCGTTAGGAGCTGAACGCGGCTTTTTTGCAGGTGTTAGGTTTTTTTTCAGCTCAAACAGCCCCATTGTTTCCTATGGGGGAATCGTGCACGAGCACGTTTTTGAGGCTGGCCGCGTCCGTAAGCAACTCTGGTACCGAGAGTTGCAGTTGCGTTAAATATGCCTGTATGCTCCTTTTTTGGAGCCTAACGCAGCCATTCTGTGGACTCTCAATACCAGAGTTATTTTAAAGGTGCGGCCAGAAAAAAGCCAGCGTTAGCTACGCGGGTCGTTAACGACAAAACTCTAAATCTAGCCGACAGTTTGCTGGTGCTGCATATAGGACACATTTGTATGGTGTTAAAATGCAGTATGCAAATAGTAATATACTAATGTTAATCCATGTACCTAATAGCTTGAGCACACAGGTACTAAAAATAAGATATAGTAAGACATTCACTGACCTTCCAACCACGTTAAGTGTTTCATAGCAAAATAAGGCTGCAAATGTGCAAATGCTGAAGGTGCCCTGCCCTTCCACTCATGTCACAATTCTAAGACTCATTTGTATTATGTTTTAATAGAATATTCAGCATTTGGTGCTCACCCAGAGTTTGGATTGTTCCTTCTAATAATGCTTAAATGTTCTACTCTGTTTACATGTAGAAAAGAGCTTGAATCCAACATACAGCAATAGCAGATACTAGCTTAATTCAAACAGATTACTTCAATATTTGTTAAAGAATGGGTACATATTATACAATTTGACAATATGACTGATGTGTTTACTGCCCTAAAAAAGCATCAGGCCTTGACTTTACTTGTATAGCACTTAAACAAAAGAATGTGCAATACCACAGCATCCCCATGCAAGATTGCACGTGGGTAAGTAGTATAGGTCATGAAAAATAAAATGTGGCTATATGCAGTTCTTGTGTTACTCATATTAAAGATACCTCAAAATCAAATAGGATATGCCAACTACATAGAATAATATATTTTGAGTAATCATTAATACTAATCACAATTATTCATCATCACATACAGCGGAGGTTTCTTATTATGTATAACCATATCTTTTTTGATTGTTCATCCTACAAGACAGTGCAGGAGGCACTGGTAACTAGATTTAGTATGAAACAACTACTACACTGCTATAAAGCAGCTTAATATATGTAGTATCCAGCTGATTAAAGTTATCAATATGAAAATAATTTAAAAGATATTTAATACTATAGACATAATAAACATTAATGTTCATATAAAACGTCACATATACACATAATATCAAAAATTAATAAAACAAGGTAAAATGAAATAAAAGTTCCTTAAGTCATAAGCGAATGGTAAGTCCGCAAAAAGCTTTAGAGGATTAGGTTGCAGAAAGCGGGTCGGTCAGAAGAATATGAAGCCCATATGAAAGAGACAAAGATTACTTTTACAAGAAGGACAAAGTTTGGCAAATAAAGCTGTATTCTTTACTTACACTGGCAATGGGCAGCAAAATAGAGGGGGTAGATAGAGAGAGCAAAATAGAGGGGGGAGAGAGAGAGCAAGGGGTGGGACCGCTGTACTGCAAAAAATGGCCCGTGAATACAGGCTTTAGGACTAGTCTAATAAACTACCAAGGGCCCATTTTGTAGGGCATTGCTCTAAAGTTAATAGCTCTTTTGCAAACAAATAAAAACAAACAACCCCTAACATTACAACCCCCCCCCCCAACCACAAAATAAAAAAAACCTAGCTAAAAAAAAACTAATCTACCCATTGACCTGAAAAGGGCATTTGTATGGGCAAGCTCTTTTACTACCCTTAAAAGGCATTCAGCTTTTTTTCGTCCCATTAAAAGCCCTAATCTAAAAAAAAAAACACCCCAAAAAAAAGAAAATTAACACTAACTGCAAAATCGGTACTCACAGATGCTGAAGTCCAGCGAAAGATCTTCATCCTAGCGGCGAAGCATCTTCATCTAGATGGCTCCATCTTCATCTATCGCGTAACCAGCATCTTCTTCATCCCTGCGGAGGTGGATCGGTCGATGCCCGGAGGCGGAGGTCCAGCGGTCCGACGTGGAGGTCCTTTTCATGCAATCGTCTGCCGCACACTGAGCATTCAATGCAAGGTACCCATTTTTATATTGGGGTACCGTTGAATTCCTATTGGCTGAAAAATTTAAATCAGCCAATAGGAGTTAGAGCTGCTTAAATCCTATTGGCTGATTTGAACAACCAATAGGATTTAAGCAGCTCTCATTCCTATTGGCTGATTCAAATCAGCCAATAGTTATTTATTTAATAAATGAAAACGTCTCACATGTCTAACATTGACAATACCAGCCAACTTTCAAACATTATCCGACATAAACAAGTGCACAATGGTGATCAACAAATTAGAACATGTAATTCTTACTTCTGAATGTCAAAAAATTATATTTCAAATAGCTTTAAATCAGAGAGGATAAAAATGTCAAACCACAGTAAGTACAACCAGACTTTCTATCCACTGTTCCCTCTGCTGTGTGTGTGCGCGCATGTACAACTGGGTGTATACATTTTTAGTTGTTTTTTGTTTGTTTATTTATTTAACAAAAAGAGTACACTTTATTTTTAATGCTCGTGTGCTTTTGAATAGGGAAAAAGTAGGTTGGAAGAGCAGCCCAGAGATGATGGATAGAGAAGCTGTTGAATTGCTGGCAAATAGATTTTGCTATGGTAAGATCTGTGCTACATTTATTTGAATAGAATAGTCTTAAAAACTTTTCAAAGCATACAGTACAGGAAATTTATGAAAAGTATGTTAGGCTTCCAAACATGAATGTTCTATACTAGAATAATTTTTCACACAGCTTTCTCCTTGGATTCTCTCATAATGGCTGCTGCTTTAACTTGTTTTCTATTTTTAGTTTCCTTGTAAATAAATATGTGAAGTCTGTTGATTGAAGGCAATGACAATCATAGATAAATATTGCCAAAGCCTCCTTGTTTTGATGCTTAGTTATATGTTATATGACACTTAATTTATAGCCATAATCAGCTATTCAGGATCTGATTCATGACTAATTATGCATAAGCATTAATTTTGTTTTTATCTGTTGAAACAACTTTACTTTTTCTTTTTTTTTTTTAATTAGCTTTATTCATAGCAAAGGTAAAGTTTACAAATTGCGGAGACGCAGCTCCAGTATGCATACAAAATCCAATTCTATTTTCTTGAAGAGAATAATAAAGAAAATTAAAGTTGTCACAATAGCAATAATGCTTGTTAACATGTAAATTGGTCTGTTTATTTTAAGTGTGGCACATAAAGAAAATAATAAATACAGGTATACCTCACTTTACAGCGCTTCACTTTACAGCGATTCGCTAATACAGCGCTTTGTGGAGCCTCCAAGGATTTTGAAACAGTGCTATAATCATCGTGAGATTGCAAGAAAAGTGAATGGCCCCATTTTGTTGTGCTTAGTTCACTCTGTTTATAGCATTGCAGTGCAACCTGTGTCTCAATGCTATAGTCTGGCAAATTGTACTACAGTGATTGTCACTATTTTACAGGTACAGTATTTATTGAATACTAATTGAATACTTGCTGTGCTAGTGTTAAACTAAACGTAGCACTATTGCACCCCTAATATATGTTAGTTCAAACATGTTTTCAGGATTTTAAACACTGAAAAGAAAGCTAAAACTGCCTTGTTTCACTTTAAGGCGGTTTTCACTTTACAGCGGGGCTCCGGTCCCTAACCAAATAACAATTGACTGTATGGTCCCTATTTAACAATGGTCTGTTGGACCAGATCCGACAGTGCGGATCAGGTCTGACAGACCTCACTAAATGCGGAGAGCAATACGCTCTCTGTATTCGGCATTGCACCAGCAGCTCTTGTGAGCTGCTGGTGCAACGCCGCCCCCTGCAGATTCGTGGCCAATCGGCCCCCACCAGGGGGTGTCAATCAACCCGATCGTACTCCATCGGGTTGAATTGCGGCAATGTCTGTCTGCCTGCTCAGAGCAGGCGGACAGGTTATGGAGCAGCGGTCTTTAGACTGCTGCTTCATAACTGGTGTTTCTGGTAGACATGTGAGATTCGGTTCGGTTCGATTCGGAAATTCGGGAAATTCAGCAAATTTGGCGATTCGGATCGAACCGAATTTCTGAATTAATATGTTGCCGAAATTTCTGAATCGAAACGAATCAAATCGATTCGTAAATTCGGATACCCATTGGGATTACACTAGTATTATACAGTATGTTAGGTTAACACCTAATATACAGTATAATACTAGTCTAATCCAACCTAACACTTACCGAATTGCCGAATTTCCGAACCGAATCGAACCGAATCGAACCAAATCCAGCCGAATTTCTTCGAATCCGAATGAATCCGAAATGAATCCGAAACGAATCGATTCGAAATTTTCCAAATTCGAATCGATCCGAACCAAACTTCGAAAAATTCTGAATCGATCCGAACCAAATTTTTTCAACATGCACATGTCTAGTTTCTGGCAAGCCTGCAGGCTCGCTAGAAACACGGGCCCTCAAGCTCCATCCAGAGCTTGATAAATGGGCCCCTATGTCTCAACAGGTTTTAGCAATGATTCATTATCATGTTTGTATATCTTAACTCAGTGTATTTATGCTAGTGTTTCTCCAGTATTTTTAGATGTAATATAGTTGTCCCATGTTATGGACATTTCCGCATATGTTTCCATTTTGTCATATTTTAAATAGTGAAGTTCCTCTAAATCCAACAACTCAGAAACTTTAGTGATCCACATGTGTATTTGCGGTGCGTCTTTACTTTCCAATTTTTGTCTATCAAGAATTTGACGCTGTTGGTCATGATGAAAAATAAGGTATGGTTTGTACTTAACTTTGGGGGGCTTGTTTAGTAACCATATCAAAGGATCCAGCGGGATCTGTATTTCTAGAATTGTTTCAATTTCTTTTATAATGTCTCTCCAAAAATTTGGAATTGAGGAGGACCACCACCATATGTGGGACATACCACTTCCTACGTGGCCACAACGCCAGCATGTGTTATTGGATTTAGGTAATAATCGATGTAGCCTTCAAGGGGTAAATTGGGCCCAATTAGCCATTTTCATTTGTCATGTGACTGGTTAGTGTTACAAGGTGTCAGGTGTGAATGGGGAGCAGGTGTGTTAAATTTGATGTTATAGCTCTCTCATACTGGTCACTGGAAGTTCAACATGGCACCTCATGGCAAAGAACTCTTTGAGGATCTGAAAAAAAGAATTGTTGCTCTACATAAAGATGGCCTAGGCTATAAGAAGATTGCCAAGACCCTGAAACTGAGCTGCAGCACGGTGGGCAAGACCATACAGCAGTTTGACAGGAAAGGTTCCTTCGGAGACTGGGCCGCAGGGCAGTATTCCAACATGATAATGACCCCAAACACACCTCCAAGATGACCACTGACTTGCTAAAGAAGCTGAGGGTAAAGGTGTTGGACTGGCCAAGCATGTCTCCAGACCTAAGCCCTATTGAGCATCTGTCGGGCATCCTCAAACCAAAGGTGGGAGAGCGCAAGGTCTCTAACATCCACCATCTCTGTGATGTCGTCATGGAGGAGTGGAAGAGGACTCCAGTGGCAGCATGTGAAGCTCTGGCAAACTCCATGCCCAAGAGGGTTAAGGTATTGCTGGAAAATAATGGTGGCCACACAAAATATTGACACTTTGGGCCCAATTTGGACATTTCCACTTAGGGGTGTACTCACTTTTGTTGGAAAACGGTTTAGACATTAATGGTTGTGTGTTGAGTTATTTTGAGGGGTCAGCAAATTTACACTGTTATACAGGCTGTACACTCACTACTTTACATTGTAGCAAAGTGTAATTTCTTCAGTGTTGTCACATGAAAGATATAATAAAATATTTACAAAAATGTGAGGGGTGTACTCACTTTTGTGGGATACTGTATATATAAATAAAACAAAATGTATGCTTACCTGATAAATTATTTTCTTTTGTAAAATAGGAGGAGGCCAAGACCCCATACAAAAGCTTTAAAACCCTCCCACCTCCCATCTCTCTCTTAGTTTTATGTATAGAAGAGTAGTGAATAGGAAGGAAATGTAGGAAAGGCAAAGCAGGGTCTATAGAAGTGTCATTAAAACTGTCAAAAAAATTAAAATGAACGGGGCCTGTTCAAGTAAGCATACATTTAGTTTTCTCTTGTAAAATAAAGATGGTCCACAGTCCTCCATAACTTATGGAATTAATACCCAAGCCGATGGTCTATGTTACGGAGTGGGTGGGACAATTTTTCTGACAGTTCTTATTTAGCCAACACTGTGGCCTAAAGGACTTTCCTGCCAAAAAATCAAAACCTTAAGCGATAAACTAAAAGGTAAGCAAATAAGACATGTTGCAGCTTTGCAAATCTGCTCCAAAGATGTATAGTCTTTCAAAAACCCACAATGTTGCAATTGCTCTTGAAAAAAGTGCTGTAATGCTCTTAGAAAGGTGGCCTTCCAACCGTCAAGAAAGTCTTGAATCCCTTCTTATGAGTTAAGAGGCAAACGCTACCTTAGTATCTTTCTGCCCCTTACTAGATTTAGTTGTGAAAAAACAAACTAGAAGTTTGATTGAAAACTATAGTTGCTTGGAGATAGAACTTTAAAGCGTCTACTATAATAAGATTATGTAATATCCGCTACCTAAAGTTAGCAGGATCTGAACACAATGAAGGAACAACCATATCTTGATTGGTATTTTCCTTTACGAAGAAAATCATATTTAGTACAAAGTATAGCCTTCACCTTGTGATAGTGAGAAATGTAAATTCACAGACAAGTTTAAGGATTTAGAACTCTTTATGCTAAAGAGATTGCTAAAATAAAAAGTACTTACCCAGTTAATAGACAATATCAATGTAATACAAAGGTTCAAGAGAAGAACCTTGTAGTATATAGAAAAGAAAGTTCAGATTCCAGGGTGGAGAAATAGGTTCCATCAGTGGCCTAATTCTAACTAACACCTGAACAAAAGTCTGAACCTCAGGAAGTTTAGCTAACTTCCTATGAAAAAGAGATAAGGCAGAAAATAGTGGACAAACTCTTGGCCAGGGCATCCTGAATACCAAAGAATTCTAGGAATTTTAAAGGATACCAAGAAAACCCCCATTTAAAGTATGTCTTCCGATCTTGTGTTAAATCTCTTGTGTTACAGACTTTCTGGTCTGCATTAAAGATTCAGTGACAAAATAAAAAAAAATCTCTATGTTCCAAAACTAGGCCTACAAACTCCTTGCCATTAAATTAGAGATTTTAGATATTGATAGAAAAGAGAACCTTGAGATAACAGAGTATGTCTCAGAGGAAAAGAGATATGGAGCGCAAAAGGACATATGCACTAGGTCCACATACCAAGTCCTGCGGAGCCAGGCTAGAGCAACAAATATAACTAATGTTGACTCCTGTTCGATCCAAGAAAGACTCTTGGAATAAAAACAAACAAAGGAAACAGGTATGCTAGATGTAAGTCACATGGACATACCAAGGTGACTAATATGTGAAACTAGGATCTTGTGATGTTGCAGAATAGCTTGGAATTGAGAGAGAGGCCATTAGATCTATGTCCTGTAAGCCCATTGGATTAATAAGCGATAAAAAAATTTCTATGGAGAGACCATTTTCATGAATAGACCTATTAACTGCTGGAATGACCCACCTCCTAGTTGTTCACACATGGTATTTTGGGGGCATTTGGTGGACATTTATAAAATTAACCAGAGCTTGCAGTAGCAATAGCAGCCACTTGTAATGGCTGGTTATTTATCGCACGCCTGCAAATGGGCAAATTTACCTTGTAATCTGGCACATAATATGTAGAACAATGTTAATCCTGTAAATATATTGACAACTATTATATTATTTTACCCCTTTGGTAAAGTAGCAATTTAGAATGGTTATTCATTCGTTGGTCAACTTTTAATATTATAATCAATAAAATCCTCTATCTAGTGTTTATGGTATTACATGACTATACACCTCTGAACTTTAATTATTACAATGAAATTGCAGGCTGCTAGATTTAAGATGTTGATACATTTCATACCTAGTTTCAGATATTTCTTAAACCTTACTTATATTCTTTGAGATACTGCTATATATTGTTTACCCACAATACCTTTGGATTATTATTTTAATTAAAGTTCCATTAAATTAAAATTTGCTCATAAAATAGTTTATTAACCTTTTAACGCCATTCTGACATTCTAATCCATCTTAACCTTGCCGGGCTTTAGCACTGTTTGGATGGAAAAGAATGTCCTAGGCATTTGGCTGTCCTGAAGCCAATGGTGCTTCCAGGATGCGATCGCAGTTTGGATGGTGTGCCTAGCGTCATAGGGACGCCCCCTTTCATAATCCCATCATTGAAATCTTGCGATCCCTGTTTTCAAAGGGTTAACCCCTTAACGACCAAGAACGTGCGGGATACATCCTACAAAAAACGGTCGTTAATGACCAAGGACATACCCTGCACATCCTCAGGGTTTTCAAGCGCTGGAAGCGATCATGATCGCTTTCAGGGTATTGCATTGATGCCTCGATATTGAGGCATCCTGCAATACGCTTTTTTTCCTAAGCGCATCGGGGCAGCTGTCTAGTCACAGCCCAGCCCAATCACGCCATTACACTAAATGTATCTCGCTCCCGCTCTTGTCTGGTTACGGGAGCGAGTTAAATTGAGTGTAATGGCGGGATCGGGCTGGGCTTTGACTAGACAGCTGCCCATATGCACTTAGGGAAAAACCCAGACCCGCTCAGTAGAGCAAGCAGCGGCAGTCTGAGAAATTCTACTTTATAATAAAATATTGTTGCAATTTTATGTTGTATAAAGTTAGTGCTAAGATAATGTTATATAATTCTGCAATATGTGCAGAATTATATAACATTATTTTGTAGGTTTACTGCCCCTTTAAACCCAAAATTTCTATTTCATAATTCAGATTAAGAATATAATTAAAAAAAGATTCCATTTTACTTCTATTATCACATGTACTTTGTTCTCTTGTTATTCTTTGTTGAAGAAATATCTAGATTGGTAGTGTGCACATGTCTGGGGCACTATATGACAGGAAATAGTGCTGCCATTTAATGCTATTGCTAATGTATAACATTGTTGCAAAACTGCTGTCATTCTATGCTAAAAACATGTGCACACTCCTGGACTTAGCTTCCTGCTTTTCCACAAAGGATAACAAGAAAACAAAGGACATTTGGTAATAGATGTAAATTAGAATGTTATTTAAAATTATATGCTCTACCTGAATCCATATTGAAACAAATTGGGATTTATGTCTCTTTAAGCACAGTAGAAAGGTGCAATTGACATTTTCATTACTACTTTGCCTACTTTTCCTATAAAATATCTCATATATAGGAATAAGCAGGCAAAGTAATAATGATAATTGTGTATATTGTGTATTTTTTTACTGTGTTTAATTAACTTTTTTATAAGCATGTCTCTCTCCACTTCCTCTGCTCTTTTATTTCTCTCTTTCCTCCTCACTCCCTCTTCCTCCCTCTTTCTTTTAACTCTCTTCTCATGTCTATCTGCCATTTATTCTCTGTCCCTCTTCTCCCTGCCTCACCTGTGTTTATTTCTCTTCCTTCTCTCTTCTCTCTGACTTCTCTTCTCGGCTCCCTCTCCCTGTTTTATCTCTCTTCCATTTCTCTTATTTTAATCTCTCTTCTGTCTCTTATCCTCTCTCTCTCTCTGCCATCTCAGCTTTGTCCTCTCCCTTCAGTTTCTCTCTCTCCTCCACTAATCTCTGTCCTCTCTCCTCCCTCTCTCACTTTCTGTGATTTCTCTCTATCTTCTCTATCTCCTCTCTGCCCTCCATTCTTCCCTGTCCTCTCCCCTCCCTCTCTAACCATCTATAGTTTCTCTCTATCTCCTCTTCCCTTCCCTCTCTACTCCCTCTCTTTCCCGCTGTGGTTTCTCTTTCACCTTCCTTCTCTCTCCACTCTAACTTTCTTTTCATTACCCACCTTTCTTCTCTCCCTCTTCCAATCCTCTCTGACTTCTTTTCCCCCCTCTCTCTTCATGTGTCTTTTGTTTTCTCTTTCTTCTCTCTCTACCCTCTATTCTCTCTCTGCCAATTGTTCTTTGTCCTCTCTCTCTCTCTCTCCCTCTGTGTTATTCTGTTGTCTCACTCTTCCATCTCTCTTCTCTTGACTGACTCCATACTCTATCCTCTCTGTTCCTTCTCTCTCCTACCTGATCTTACTCCACTCTCTCCCTCTATTTCTTTCCCTGTTCTCTTATTTCCCTTTCCACCTCTTTCTCCTCTTACTATCTTCTCTCTCTCTCTCTCTCTCTCGACTCTCTGTTTGTCCTCTTCCACCCCCCTTCCTCTCCTCTCTTCTCTCCCCCCTCTCTTTATCTCTGTCCTCTATCTCCCCTTCTTTCTTTTTTCTGTCTTCTTTTGTATGATGCATCATATACTAATATAAATAAAACTTCTGGATGTGTATATTTAACTAAAAAACAACATACTAGAAAACTGATGGCTGCACAATGTGTCTATATATGAGTTTTATATTACCTTAAACTCAAGGTTATAGTGAGGACTAGGTATGTGCACTCGGGGGTTTTCGTTATGAAACAAATGCCAAAGATAGCGTCCACAGCGGTATTAACTATTTTAAGAGTCATATTTCTTCTTGTGAAAGTACAAAACACTTAAATCTGTGAAAACCCAGATCTTAGTGTGTTCCACTTTCACAGAAGAAACCTGGCTCCAAAAAAAGACGAATGCTGCTGAAAGTCACCCTCTTCGGTATTTGTTTCATAATAAAAACCCGAAATGCACTTTTATAGTGTGAACAGATTTTCATTACTTGGCCAAAAAATGTACATGCCATGCTGAAAAAAATTTGAGGGAACATTGTTTCTATACCCTCTGATATATATATATATATATATATATATATATTATTGTATTTGATTAAATGTAGGGAACAGCTGCAGTTGTAAAAGATTTCTGAAACCTAAGACTTGGTCTTACTCCTTGTTAAAAAAAATGTGTGAATAGCCATATGTTATGAATGCCGTTAAAATGGTTGATTGGGAATATTTTATGTTGCTTTTAATTTCTTCACATATTTTTGAAAGTGTAATGTTGACTTATTCACAGCATTTTTATTTCATCTCATTAAAAAGCTAACATTTACTATATCAGCAAACTTGTCTGGACATTTGCCCATTCATACTTATGCCCAATTGACTTCTGCATTAATCATCTCTAGTTACATTTACCAAGAAAGCTGTTCTTTGAATAAAAAAAATAGCTTTTAAATAAAAGATTAGTTTGCTATGGGGGTAGGAAGATGTAATAAATTCAAATACATCTTTATTGCCTTTGTACTTGTTCAGATTATAGTAAAAAGCATTACAGGAATCCTTATGAAGACATTGAAGTAAAATGGTCATAAAACCAACACATATATTACAGAAAAAACAATAAAACTCATTTGTGTGAGTGCTTCCCTCTAGAGCTATATTTCAGAATTAGGCAACTCTGTGTAAAGCAGATCTGGCATGTTGCATATTTCATTCCCAGTTGTGAAATAGCATAAAAACAAAACAAAAAAATGTTCCATTATCATTGATTTTTTTTTTAGAGAATCATTTTTTTATTTTTTGTATTGTAACAATCATATAAAAAGATAACCATAAAGGTGTGTCTGCTGATGTTGCATGCAGAAGATTTAGAAACAGTGCAGAGAAGAGCACATATCAAGTTGAACAATACATTAAAAAGTCTGCAGGACTAAAAAAAGGTGACATTTAAATGCATGTAATTAAGAAAACACTACATGAGCAACCACTGGAGAACCAAACATTGTACAATTCAGTAGCAGACCTAATCAACAGAGGGCCCTGCGCAAAGATTTTTTGGGCCCCCCAATAGGTTACTTAGTATTAAGCCATTTTAATAATTTCCATGCTGTTCTGTATAATGATTTTGAGGATAGATAGACCAACCTGCAAACTGCACTACTAAAAGTCTCCCCTGCATTAGGCTCATACACATTCTGCCCACTCCTATTGTATAGACAGGCTATTAATTCATCTGAAGTAAGATCTCAAAGAGCCAAACTATATGTATCAAGAACAACATATTAAAGGGATACAAAACCCATTTTTTTTTCTTTCATGATTCAGATAGAGCATACAATTTAAGCAACTTTCTAATTTACTCCAATTATCATTTTTTATTAATTCTCTTAGTATCTTTATTTGAAAAAAAAGAATGTAAGCTTAGGAGCCGGCCCATTTTGGGTAGCTCTTGCTGATTGGTGGCTAAATGTAGCCACCAATCAGCAAGCGCTAGCCAGGTGCTGAACCAAAAATGGGCCGGATGTTAAGCTTACATTCCTGCTTTTTTTTAATAAAGATACCAAGAGAGCAAAGAAAAATTGATGATAGAAAATTACAAAGTTGCTTATAATTGTATGCTCTCTCTGAATCATGAAAGAAAAAAAATTCTGCTTAGTATCCCTTTAAAGGTGATGCAGCAATATTATTCTTAGCTGTGAAGATAATGTAGTTTCAAGTTTTTAAAATCAGGGTACAAAACATACTGAGAAACAAAAGTCAGTAAGAGAGTAACCCTACACATACACACAGGTGCAGCAGTACATTAGTATATAGGAAGTAAACTTTTACAGAACAATTTAAGACAGAAATTAACACACACCACATACCACACATCTTACACCCACAGACAACTCACTAACTCATATAACACACATTTACACAACACATAACACACACCACATGTAATGCTCACTCATAGCCTCATACTAAAAGTGAATATAAATTTTGATGGTAATTTGTAAAGTGCCTGGTTTTTAAAATTCGATTAAAAACAGGGGCACTTTAATTAATCAAAATTTACATTTCACTCGTGTTGTGAATTTTTTTTACCTTTTAATCTTGACAGCCGCTCCAGCTTCCTCCGCCCGTCGCAAAGCCTCTTCCTGGGTCTAAAATGAGGAATCCGGCTTCCTCCAATTATGGCATTGAATCAGACACTGATTCCCCCGGGGGGAAGCCGTGATTGGAGGATGACCAATCCATCATTTCTGACGTCAGAAATGGCTTGCGACGACCGGGGGAAGCTGGAGCAGCTGTCAAGATTAAAAGGTAAGTATCTTTTCACAACACAAGTGAAATGTAAATTTTGATGAATTAAAGTGCCCCTGTTTTTAATCAAATTTTTAAACACCGGGCACTTTAGCATCAAAATTTACATTCACTTTAAAGACACCTTCACAGAAACATACTTATACATGAAACATACTCATATTTATGGAGACAGCCTATTGAGTTGCAATGTAACCTACTTACTTAATGTAGGGTATAATCAGTGATTTATGCAAAAAAATCTCAATATAAATCTATGCATAAAATAGTGTTATGTTATTACACAAAGTGCTCAAACAAAATACCACATATGAACCGAAAAATGGGGTAAGATGGATTCAAGAGACCTTTTATTCTGCACAATTTCTTCCAGCCTCAAAAACAAAATCAACAAAGGATCATTGTGTAACAATGTAGTAAGGGGCAATCTTCTATATATAGATACAGGTACTCACACTCTTCAGGGATACATCTAGCTCTAGGATTACAGCACTATATGAAATACTCTCAGGCATCCATGTCCGCTTCTTTCAGCATTTATTTAAAACAATATTAAAAACATATTACATATATATTAAAAAGAACATACAGCCACTTTATCTGGTAACTCAGTAAGGTAACGTGTGTATAGAACTTTGGGGTTGTTTAATACAAGAGCTGGAAATTATTTATGGTAAGA
The DNA here is from genome assembly GCF_027579735.1 of Bombina bombina. Classification (NCBI taxonomy): domain Eukaryota; kingdom Metazoa; phylum Chordata; class Amphibia; order Anura; family Bombinatoridae; genus Bombina; species Bombina bombina. The sequence continues at coordinate 1,075,726,035 of NC_069500.1, forward strand.
AAAACAGAGTCTATCATGCATTCTATTTGCTAACCGGTAAGTTCCTTCCTTGTGGCTATGACCCTCACAAGGATGTGAGGGTCATAGCCACAAGGAAGCGACTTACCGGTTAAAGTGATGGAAAATCCAAGCATATAACAAACGCTAGTATTTACCATCACTAAAAATAATCATTAGTTTCAGTCATCACTTCCTAAAAAAAGGGTGCTAAACTCACCCTATCTGTGCAGCAAGTATTTTGCTAACTCAGCACCTCCAGCTGCACACAGCACAGCGCTCTTCTTCATTTAAGTGACGTTTCCACCTCTATACCAATAGCCGCGCATGTCATCTGACATCCTAGCACAGATAGAGGTGGAAACGTCACCTCATTGCAGAAGAGCGTGGTGCCATGGGCGGCCGGAGGTGCTGAGTTAGCGATAAGCTTACCGCATAAATAGGGGGAGTTTAGCACATTTTTTTAGGAAGTGATGACAGAAACTGTTTATTTTTAGTGATGGTAAATCCTAGCGTCTGTTATACCCTTGGATTTACCATAACTTTCACAATTGGGACGCGTAATACACTTTGCTTAGCAGAACTAGTTTCCAGCTCTTGTGTTAAACAACCACAAAGTGGGCAAAGTTCTATTCACACATTACCGGACTGAGTAACCAGATAAAGTGGCTGTATGTTCTCTTTAATATTTAAAATATTTTGAATATTGTTTTAAATAAATGCAGAAAGAAGCAGACCTGGATGCCTGAGAGTATTTCATATAGTGCTGTAATCCTTGAGCTAGACGTAGCTCTGAAGAGTGTGAGGGCCTGCATCTATATATAGAAGATTGCTCACCTTCCTACATTTTGTTTGTACACTGTGAGTAATAACATAACACTATTTTTATTCAAAGCAGACAAATGTCTTGACGAGCTTATCTAAAGAACATACCCCATACCTTATGAAAGCAGATAAAAACGGCCCATAGGAAAGTCAAAATTCAACTTGCATGATTCAGATAGACCATGTTATTTTAAGATACTTTTAAATTAACTTCTATTTTTAAATTAACTTTTTTGTTTTGGTATCTATTGTTAAACAATAATACATACATATCCTACACTAGTGGGATCTAGCTGATGATTGGTGCCTGCACACATTTGTCTCTTGTGATTGGCTGATTAGATGTGTTCAGCTAGCTGCCAGTAGTACATTTCTGCTCCTTAGCAAAGAATATCAAGAGAATGAAGCAGATTTGATAATGGAAGTAAATTGGAAAGTTGTTTAAAACTATATATTCTATCCAAATCCGGAAATAAAAAAAAATGTGTTTCATGTCCCTTTAATCCTTTCGAAGGTTTCACAATTAATTTCAGGTATTTCTAAATTGCCTTCTAGAATTTTTAATTTATTCATCTATTGACTGTTTCTTGAATCAACAACCTGTGAAGAAGTGCTCCCACTTTACTTTTTTTCTTTAGAAAAATACTTTCATCCCCAGATTAATATATTTGAAGGTTTCTATCACATCACCTCTCTCCCTTCTCTCTTCTAAACTATATATTAAGGTATTGAAACCTTACCTTGCAAACTATATACATTTAGTAGGCATCCTTTAAACATTTTCTATGTTGCTTATACTCTTCTGGAAATATGGTCTAAAAGAACACAATATCCAAAATAAGATAGATAGAAAACCTCCCATTTGCTTCTGCTAATATAGTTAATTTAATTGGTAGTTTAATGTAATTGTAGTTTAACAGTTAGGGTAGGTTATTTAATAGTTTAATATAGTTTATTTTAATTCTACAGGTAAGTTTTAATTTATTATAAGATAGGGATGTTGTAATTTTAATGTAAAGTTAGCGGGTTGTTAGGTTTAGGGGTTAATAGCTTCATTTAGTTTATGGCGATGTGGGGGCTGGCGGTTTAGGGGTTAATAGGCTTAGTTCATGGTAGTGATGTGGGAGGCCAGAGGTTTAGGGGTTAATATGTTTATTTAGGTGGCGGCGGGGGTCCGGGAGTGGCGGGATAGAGCTTAATACGTTTATTTAGGTGGCGGCGGGGTCCGGGAGCGGCGGAATAGGGGTTAATAACTTTATTAAAGTTGCGGTGGGGTCCGGGAGCGGCGGGATAGGGGTTAAACATTTTAGTATAGTGGCGGCGTTTAGTGACAGGATATAAATAAAGTTGAGAAAAAGCCGAATAGCAGCAAGATTGATGACTGTTAGTTAACAACAGTCCGATGCTCATCCCCCCGTACTTGGTGCACAACTTTTTTTATAAATATGGAGAGCGTATTCAGGTCCGCGATGTTAGGCGAATGCAGCACAGTTGAGGCTTTGATAAATATCCCCCCATGGCTTAGTCCTGAAAGCCAGAAATGGTTACAACACATTACAATTGGAATTGTATTTCAACTGTCTCTTGCAGCCAAAGGGTTAAAAGAAATATATGTGTTATCCTATTAGAAATGTTATTTTGCTCACACTAGTTTTGTGCTGTCTAGACACTTAATGCATTGGGCCCTTTTAATACAATACTTTATTTACAATAATACCTAACTGGTGTGTGTGACATTTCCCTCAGGTGTACTTACAAGGATTTGCAGCTGATTCCCCCATACTTATTCTGTATGTTTATTATGTATGACTGTACTAAGGCAAGGCTGCTCATAGCGATGGTTACTATTTAAATCTCTTCTCGTCTGTAAATACAAAGCATGCATTGTTCTTTTTTTCATATTCTTTACTATATATCTCCCTTGCTGCCAAAAATAGAATATAAACAGCTCTGATGTTGTGTGCCTCTTACTAATCATTTAGACGGCATGTTTCTTTCCTCTGCTAAATCTATCCAGTATTTTGGCTTCTTTCCCAGTTTGTATCCTATCACTACATTTAGCTTAGAAGCAATTTATACTGTAATATAACTTCTTATATGTAAATTGCACCTTTAATGTGTTATACAAATTAGTACAAAATTTCAAATTATTAGGAAATGTTTAAAGCTGTTTCCTCCTTAACAAGTTTAGTCCTAAATCTGTACATTCTGATTTTGTATGAATATGCCATACATATGTAGGATTTCTTCCAATGGCAATGATGGAAAAGGAAGCTTATACGATTTTAATTGCATACGTGCACCTCTGGAAAGCCACGGCTTAATTGTGTGTTTATATTCTTGACAGTAATTACCTTATTTTCATTCACATTTGTGCTGTTTGTCAGGACAAGGGTTCATAGTGATGAGCACTGAATGTGACTCATGCAGGCTTCCATCTCCTTATTTTACTGACACTCGTGTTGTAATTTCTGTGACATGATGTATCATCCTTTCACAGAGCATGGGAATGCAATTACAAAAGCAGAAGAAGACTACAATATGCCAAATAATATTGCCTGTTCCATTGACACACAAAAGCAATCAAATTATATGTGAAGGACACAATTACAGAGCAAATTTATAGTGTTAACAAAATGCTTTGAAGTTGGTTTGTACATGTGAATATCATAGAAAGGAGATTAAAAAACCATGACTTCAACATTTACAAAGATTGAAAATAAATCCACATGTAAAATAATATAATTCTCTTTCTCAGCAATTCTTCCTCCCATCAGACCAAATCAGGTGCTACTTCAAACAGGAGAAAGATGTTGCTTTCACTTTTACATTGTGGACTATGCACTATTTCAAAATTCTGTAGAAGTATTCCCCTTCTTCATTTGTACTTCATTATTTAATCAGTCAAGTATATTGAAATCACGGTTGCCAGAGATCTCTTTTTTTAAAAGTAAACTTTATTTGTTAAAACACAGTCAATTCACAATCCATCCAGTGTCCCTCAAATGCCCACAGGGAGAACAATTACCAACAATACTTTACGTAGGTTAAATTTTCTGTAACATATATCAGCTCCCTCCATATTCAGAGGTAAGAGTCCATGTCCATACCTTGTGGGAACCACTGTACCTATATGTTAAGGGTGAAGCTGGAGCCTATCACCCATATATATTACTGACAATCACACTCCACATGTCCTTCTTTAACAAGCTCTATATGATGAGACAGGCAGTAATCTTATCAGCTAACCTTACATATTTACCTTCATAAAAATAATCTAGGGATGAAACAAAATTAAATTAGATTAACATATACTCATATATCTCTATTTACAGATGCACCCTTAGCAATATGCAAATTGTAAGATGTCAGCCTGTCCCACAGTGGATTCTTGATTGAAACCAAAGTCTGAGCTGGTAAATTAACATCTGAAACCCCCTTTTGTTCAATTACAAACACAACAAATCTTTTAAGCAAAACTTACAATGATTTTCACTTCTTCCTATTAGTAAACTCCACTGTTACTTTGACTTCCAGGACTAGTGGATACCCAGTTCATAAATAGAACTCCAGTGGGTTAGATCAGTGTTTTTATATGCCATTCCTCAAGACCCATTTACAGGTCAGATTATGGTTAATTTACCTGTTCTCATCCTAGGTAATCTTGAAAACCTGGCTAATCAAAGGGTTTTCACAAATGGAATTGAAGCACCCTAGACTAGATAAATATGGAAAAGTTTTACTAAAAAACAATAAGAAGGCACTGCATCGTGTCATTCGTATATATCTAATTTGTGCCATTCAGCAAGAAAGAAACGTACTCACAAAATGACTAGCACTGGACCACAGTGGACCATCTCACTGAACCTCTGGTCTCAGAAACCATCCAGTTCTTCCTTGTTGAAGGATAGAGCCCTCTCAGAAACACTGCAAACAGCAATAAAAAAAAGCAATTAGAAATTAAAAGATTTATTATAACATTAAAAGAGGAAATGATCCTAACATAGGAGTCACTAAGAAATTATAACACTTTTCTCATTGGTGAACCTGCCACTTAGATATGCATTGCAATTTCTTAAGGACACCTTTTTTAAAGAGTATTGCCTCTTTTAATGTTTTTATAACTCTTTTTCATTTCTACTTGTTCACCTGGCTGCTGTTTATAGTGTTTCCGAGAGGATCAGTGAGTTGGTCCACTGTTGGGAGTCCAACATGTTTCTGCTAGCACGTAAGAGTGCTATTTATTTTGTGAGTACATTTCTTTATTGCTGAATGGCACAAATTTGATATATATGTATCACACAATGCAGCACATTATTATTTTAATTTTAGGAAACTTTTCCTTTTGTGGCTTCAGTTCAGAGGAAGAGAAGAGCTGCCTGCGATCATGGTTACCTGTGCTATACATCTATTGAACGGTTTGTGGACTTACAAATGCCTCTGTTTTCTCTTATTTGAGAGAGGTTTGTAGATAAATAATATGCTGGCCTTAGAGCGTTCCCTCCATTAAGCCAGCTGTGAATTCCAAGCAATCCAAAGTCCACATGTAGGCCCTAGAGGCTTTTACTGCAGCGCATGTTTTACAGAATGTTACCTTTTTATACCCACATATAATTCCACTATGCGTCACACAATTTTTTCATTCTTTTTTCATCTTTAACCATTCAAACCACTTCCCCCATCTGTGTATTTATTTTTTGAGAGATTGGAGATCACAGATGCAGAAATGATTGTAAATCAGAGATGCAGATGATATTGGTTACCTATAAGAGCTGTAGCCCAAAAAGTATCCTCTCACATCCTGGATACATGGGTTAGCATCTGTTTATCCACCCCTTTCCATAAAGGTCCACACAGGAACAAACAAGTTTTGATGTCTGTATACAAAGGATGAATTAATAAAGGAGTCTCTTTCTGAAATGCTATAATTACTCCACACAAGTTGGCTTTTGGTTTGGTTTCCTACCTTTATAAAGACACCCTTTTCTTGAGCAGATTAACATTCTGTCCTATTTACAGCAGTCAGAAGCCATGAATGTGTCAATGCATCCCCTTCCCCCACTCTAGTCCTCAGTGGTAGTTTGTCTCAGCTTACAATATGAGGGCTCAACACTAAGATCTAATGAACAGCACTTTTTATATTATATATTGAGCTCCCTTTATCAGGCTGTGGGCGTAGCTTGGGAGCCCTTGCAGTGCTTATGTGAGCCTGAAACCATGTGTTAAGAAGTAGCAGTCTTTAAACCACTGCATCCTAGCCTCTCTGCTAATTCTGAGGTGGACCTCATTTGTCCAGGATAAACCACAAGCCCTGCTTTCATGCAATTGGTTGTGTGAGAGCAGGAGGTGGGGCTGCACAAGTAATTGCTTGAACTGTTTTAAATTTCAATAGTGGACGCTGCATTGCATAATAATAATTTGCTTTTATTTTTTTGTATACATATGCTCTAACATTATAAACTAGAAAATAGGACCACAGTGTCATTTTTCTTTTCAGATGGTTATAAAATGAATCACCTTTACACCACTTTTGGTGTATTCATTCTTAGTAAAGTCTTTGTACTTAAGTAGAATCATGATGAAACTGCCCCAATGGAATCCTGAGCCAGTCATCACACTATATGAAATGTTTACACAAGTAGTAAGTCATCTAGATGTCCTATAGTATTTAAGCCATAGGGGCCGAATTATGAAGATCATGTCCGTCCGACATTGATAAATGCCGACAGAATGCGATGTCGGCATTTATCATTGTACAAGCATTTTGTGTGAAATGCTTGTGCAATGCCACCCCCTGAACATTCGTGGCCAATCGGCGGCTAGCAGGGGGTGTCAATCATCCCGATCGTATCTGATCAGGATGATTGCTGTCTGCCGCCTCAGAGGTGGAGGACAAGTTAAGGAGCAGCGGTCTTAAGACTGCTCCTTTATAACTTATGTTTCCGGCGAGCCTGAAGGCTCATGCAGAAACAGCTGCATTCCCAGCTAGATAAATTGGCCCCATAGAATGAATGTGAAAGACAGTAAGACTACTTTGTTTTATTTTGTTTACTTAAAGGGACATGAAACCCACATTTTTTATTTCATGATTAATAAAGAGCGTGTAATTTGAAAGAATTTTCCAATTGACTTTTATTATCTAATTTGCTTCTTTCTCTTGATATCCTTTGTTGAAAAGCATATCTAAATAGGCTCAGCAGCTGCTGATTGGTGGCGGCACATAGATGCCTTGTGTGATTGGCTCACCCATGTGCATTGCTATTTCTTCAACAAAGGATATCTAAAGAATGAAGCAAATTAAAAAATAGAAGTAAATTAAAATGTTTAAAATTGTATTCTCTGTCTGAATCATGAAAAAAAAAATTGGGTTTCATGTCCCTTTAAGCAAGAACAAATGCAGCTGCAGTATCTGCATTGATAGTGTTGTGTTCTCCTATTCATTTAGCAATGGATACATTCTATTTCTACTGAACAAAAAAGAACTGAAGCTACGGTATTCTTCAAACTTGTTCTATAGCTGCCTCATGTCTGTGAAAAGACTTAAAAACACTGACATAAAACTTTATGGTGTGAAAATTGAATCCTGGAACAAAGAAAACATATTTTTATGACTCTAAAGCAAAAAAATAAAAGCAAAATAGAGCATTCTGAACAAGTCAGTTCCACTCAAAATGTTTATATACTGTGTATTACAATAAATAAAACCCTTTTAGTGCTCTATTTAGTACCAAAAAAGAGAAAGATAAAACAAAAAAAACTTTAAAGATTAGAAAACTTCCAACTTTAAATATATTTACGCATAGAATTTGAAAGGGTTGTTCTATTAAAGGGACATTAAACCCAAGATTTTTCTTTCATGATTCAGATAGAGGATACAATTTTTAAAAAGTTTCCAATTTACTTCTATTATCAAATTTATTAAATTCCCTGGTTATTCATTGTTGAAGAGATACCTAGGTAGGTAGTGTGCACATGCCTGAAGCACTACATGGCAGGAAATAGTGCTGCCATCTAGTGCTCTTGCTAATATATAACATTGTTGCTAAACTGCTGCCATATAGTTCTGCAGACACGTGCACACTTCTGAGCTTACATTTCTGTTTTTCAACAAAGGATAACAAGACAACAAAGAAAATATGATAATAGAAGTAAATTAGAAAGTTGTTTAAAATTTTATGTTCTATCTAAATCATGAAAGAAAAAGAAAATGGGTTTTATGTCCCTTTAACCCCTTAACGACCAACGACGTATGGGGTACGTCCTGCAAAAAAATGCAGTTAATGACCAAGGACGTACCCCATACGTCGTTGGTCTTTGAAAGCAGTGGAAGCGATCCTGATCACTTCCAACTGCTTTCATGTTATAGCAGTGATGCCTCGATATTGAGGCATCCTGCTATAACATTTTTAAGCCGTCCGATGAAGAGAGAGCCACCCTGTGGCCCTCTCTGCATCGGCCATCAATGGCCCTGTTCGTTGATGGGTCGGAGCTGATCGTGGGAGGCGGGTGGGCGGCCATCGGTGGGGAAGGGGGGAGGGATCGAGTGCGCGCGCGTGCGCGGGAGCGGTGTGCGTGCGCGGGTGGGAACCCTACACTATGGAACACTGTAAGGTGGTACTCGTGGGAGAGAGGGTGGGAACATTACAAATGTTAACGATCTGGGAGGGTGGGAGGTTGGGGGTTGAGGGGGGGCAGCTACACTACATAAAATACTATTTTTAATATAACAAAATAATAAAATGTTCTAAAAAACATATTTGATTTCAAACTGGGTACTGGCAGACAGCTGCCAGTACCCAATATGGTGCATAATAAGGCCGAGAGGGGGGTTAGAGAGCTGTTTGGGGGGGGGATCAGGGAAGTTGGGGGCTAAGGGGGGATCCTACAGAGCAGAATTATCTTTTTTTTTTTTTTTTTAATCCCCAAAAAACTCTTATTTTAGTACTGGCAGACTTACTGCCAGTACTTAAGATGGCAGGGACAATTGTGGGGTGGGGGAGGGAAGAGAGCTGTTTGGGAGGGATCAGGGGGTGTGATGTGTCATGTGGGAGGTTGATACCTACACTAAAGCTAAAATTAACCCTGCAAGCTCCCTACAAGCTCCCTAATTAACCCCTTCAATGCTGGGCATTATACACGTGTGGTGCGCAACAGCATTTAGCTGCCTTCTAATTACCAAAAAGCAAAGCCAAAGCCATATATGTCTGCTATTTCTGAACAAAGGGGATCCCAGAGAAGCTTTTACAACCATTTATGCCATAATTGCACAAGCTGTTTGTAAATAATTTCAGTGAGAAACCTAAAATTGTGAAAAATTTAACGCTTTATTTTTATTTGTTAGCATTTGGCGGTGAAATGGTGGCATGAAATATACCAAAATGGGCCTAGATCAATACTTTGGGTTGTCTACTACATTACACTAAAGCTAAAATTAACCCTGCAAGCTCCCTACAAGCTCCCTAATTAACCCCTTCAATGCTGGGCATAATACATGTGTGGTGCGCAGTGGCATTTTGCGGCCTTCTAAATACCAAAAAGCAATGCCAAAGCCATATATGTCTGCAATTTCTGAACAAAGGGGATCCCAGAGAAGCATTTACAAACATTTGTGCCATAATTGTACAAGTTGTTTGTAAATAATTTCAGTGAGAAACCTAAAGTTTGTGAAACAATTTGTGAAAAAGTGAACAAATTTTTTTATTTGATCGCATTTGGTAGTGAAATGGTGGCATGAAATATACCAAAATGGGCCTAGATCAATACTTTGGGATGTCTTCTAAAAAAAAATATATGCATGTCAAGGGATATTCAGGGATTCCTGAAAGATATCAGTGTCCCAATGTAACTAGCGCTAATTTAAAAAAAAAGTGGTTTGGAAATAGCAAAGTGCTACTTGTATTTATTTCCCTATAACTTGCAAAAAAAGCAAAGCACATGTAAACATTGGGTATTTCTAAACTCAGGACAAAATTTAGAAACTATTTAGCATGGGTGTTTTTTGGTGGTTGTAGATGTGTAACAGATTTTGGGGGTCAAAGTTAGAAAAAGTGTGTTTTTTTCCATTTTTTCCTCATATTTTATAAAAAATTTAATAGTAAATTATAAGATATGATGAAAATAATGGTATGTTTAGAAAGTCCATTTAATGGCGAGAAAAACGGTATATAATATGTGTGGGTACAGTAAATTAGTAAGAGGAAAATTACAGCTAAACACAAACACCGCAGAAATGTAAAAATAGCCTTGGTCCCAAACGGACAGAAAATGGAAAAGTGCTGTGGTCCTTAAGGGGTTAAGTTAGGCTGGGACACCCAGTGAAAAGGGGCTGGGAACACAAGAAGAGCAGACATTCCCCCCTTCCATGTATATGAAAAGACAGATAACATAAACAGGAGCCAGCAGGAGTCTGTAAACGCACGTATACATCTGACACTGTGGGGCTTGGTTAGGAGTCTGAAAATCAGCACAATGATATTAAAGAATAAGCAAAACTACCGATTGTTACAAAAACACTTCCAGATGGGCTATGTAAATGGATGATCTACAAAATATTTATACAATGAAAACTCTAGTGTACAACGTCCATTTAATCAGGTATGTCTGTCTAACACTTTACAAGTGTACAATGTCCATTTAATCAGGTATGTCTGTCTAACACTTTACAAGTGTACAATGTCCATTTAATCAGGTATGTCTGTCTAACACTTTACAAGTGTACAATGTCCATTTAATCAGATATGTCTGTCTAACACTTTACAAGTGTACAATGTCCATTTAATCAGGTATGTCTGTCTAACACTTTACAAGTGTACAATGTCCATTTAATCAGGTATGTCTGTCTAACACTTTACAAGTGTACAATGTCCATTTAATCAGGTATGTCTGTACAACACTTTACAAGTGTACAATGTCCATTTAATCAGGTATGTATGTCTAACACTTTACAAGTGTACAATGTCCATTTAATCAGGGATGTCTGTCTAACACTTTACAAGTGTACAATGTCCATTTAATCAGGTATGTCTGTCTAACACTTTACAAGTGTACAATGTCCATTTAATCAGGTATGTCTGTCTAACACTTTACAAGTGTACAATGTCCATTTAATCAGGTATGTCTGTCTAACACTTTACAAGTGTACAATGTCCATTTAATCAGGTATATCTGTCTAACACTTTACAAGTGTACAACGTCCATTTAATCAGGTATGTCTGTCTAACACTTAGAAGTGTACAATGTCCATTTAATCAGGTATGTCTGTCTAACACTTTACAAGTGTACAATGTCCATTTAATCAGGTATGTCTGTCTAACACTTTACAAGTGTACAATGTCCATTTAATCAGGTATGTCTGTCTAACACTTTACAAGTGTACAATTGGGGTGCACAATTATTTCTGTCATGGCTGCCCATCCTCCAAAAGCATTTTTTTCTTTTATGACTCGGTGGAGGTTCCAGCCAATCTTATTGAAGAACCAGAGAGCCCTCCATGCACCTCTACATCGGTTGGTCTGTTTGATAGGTCATGCAGAGGTGCTGGTGCATCAAAATGTCAAAATGTAGCAGCAGTATGACTTCTGATTGGCTGTACAACCTGCCAAATTATAAAAGAAAAATGGTTTAGTGGAGGGACAGTTAGAACAGTAAGTAACCCCAAAGAACACCCATAAATAGACTACTAAAGTATTTTTAAAAGGCTTACAATACTGATAATTAGCAATACACTACAATTATTCAGATGCAGTGCAATTCAGCAATCAATAACAATCATTAAACTTCCAGTTATATCATAAATAAACATTCTGACGTGCATGTTTAAAGGGACACTGAACCCAATTTTTTTCTTTCATGATTCAGATAGAGCATGCCATTTTAAGCCACTTTCTAATTTATTCCTATTATACATTTTTCTTCGTTCTCTTGCTATCTTTATTTTAAAAAGAAGACATCTAAGCTTTTTTTTTATTCAGAACTCTGGACAGCACTTTTTTATTGGTGGATGAGTTTATCCACCAATCAGCAAGAACAACCCAGGTTGATCACCAAAAATGGGCCGGCATCTAAACTTACTTTCTTGCATTTCAAATAAAGATACCAAAAGAATGAAGAAAATTTGATAATAGGAGTAAATTAGAAAGCTGCTTAAAATGTCATGCTCTATCTGAATCACGAAAGAAAAAATTTGGGTACAGTGTCCCTTTAAGCTGTGTTCAGGTTTCATAGTATAAAAGTGTAATTTAAGCTATTTTTCTCTTAAAGGGTCATTATAGTTGAAAAAAAAAGAACATGTTCTAATTTGTTAGATTATGTCATTTTAAGACTAGTGATCCTGCACCTCTAGGTGCACTGCTGGTACCGTGCAGTACTTCCACTATGTGTTTAAAGGGACACTGAACTCAATTTTTTTCTTTTGTGATTCAGATAGAGTATGCAATTTTAAGCAGCTTTCTAATTTACTCCTATTATCAAATTTTCATTGTTCTCTTGCTATCTTTATTTAAAAAAGAAGGCATCTAAGCTAAGGAGACAGACACTCTTTGGTTCAGAACCTGGACAGCACTTGTTTATTGGTGGGTGAATTTATCCACCAATCAGCAAGAACAACCCAGGTTGTTCACCAAAAATGATCCAGCTTCTAAACTTATGTTCTTGCTTTTCAAATAAAGATACCAAGAGAATGAAGAAAATGTGATAATAGGAGTAAATTAGAAAGTTGCTTAAAATTGCATGCTCTATCTGAATTACAAAAGAATAAATTTGGGTTCAATGTCCCTTTAACTCCTTGGTGGGGGGTTGGCAGAGTTGCTAGTCTTGAAATTAAATGCATTAATTAAAACAAGTAATTTTTTTTACTATAATGGCCCTTTAATTAAACCAGAATACAATCTTGTTTATTGATCTGTGGACTGGTCAAGAACAAAAACTTTAATATTGAAAAAAGCCACATAAATTGCAAAGAGATTTTACAGGCAAAATAGGTTTTCAAGAGCTCATGGATGTTCAAAGTGCCAATCATACTAACTAAGGGCTTTATTACTAGCAACGTGCCAACTGTTGTGTGCAAGCGATAGCAGGTTTATCACTGCTCTTTGCGTGCGTTGGGAGTAGAGTGCGTGTAGCAAGTTGAAAGTAAATGCTTTCGCTTGAGCATAATTTAATTAACGTGAGTCAGGTTAGCGCAACTTTCCGGCTCTGTTTAATTTTTACCAGAGTCAAAAAAGTTGCACAAAACACATACAAAATTACTTTTAAAAGTACAGATACACTCATAATAATACTATCTGACAAAAATAATTTTTAAAAAATGCATTAAAAAGTTATAAGGGCTCAAAGATATGAGGTCTCAGGTGTTGGGAAAATAAGGCAGACAAAGGGCTTTAACGTAAACATACATACATACATACATAAAAGTTATATATATATATATATATATATATATATATATATATATATATATATAAACACGGAAGGGGGCTGCACTCTCAGACCAGACCGGACTGGGTACACATCCCATGACCCTGTGACATGCTCAGCCCTGGGTGCTCACTGGCACTCACAGGAAGCTGTGCTGTCCCCAGAGTCACAGGCAGTTAACCCCAGACAGGTCTGGATGCAAGAACCATAGGGAAAATTACAAAACAGATTAATACAACACACAGAGAAAGGCCAGCACTCACTTAAAAGCTCTCAGCTAAGATTAAAAGCAAAAATCGAAGGGTTAGTTACCGCATTTGGCCAAATGGGACAAGCCCAGGTACCACGTCAAGGTTCCTTCCAAAAACCTGGGACCCTAAAACAGCCACACAATGCAAGCTCTCAATCCAACAAACTGGGAACAAGTGAATGGTGCACAGGCTTATGTAATCACCCCAGACATATACAAAACACGGAAGGGGACTGCACTCTCAGACTGGACCGGATACACATCCCATGACCCTGCAACATGCTCAGCCCTGGGTGCTCACTGGCACTCACAGGAAGCTGTGCTGTCCCCAGAGTCATAGGCAGTTAACCCCAGACAGGTCTGGGTGCAAGAACCATAGGGAAAATTACAAAACAAATTAATACAACACACAGAGAAAGTCCAGCACTTTCTCACCCCAGACATATACAAAATACGGAAGGGGACTGCACTCTCAGACCGGACCGGGTACACATCCCAGGACCCTGACACATCCCATGACCCTACTAACCCTTACATTTTTGCTTTTAATCTTAGCTGAGAGCTTGTGAGTGCTGGACTTTCTCTCTGTGTTGTATTAATTTGTTTTGTAATTTCCCCTATGGTTCATGCACCCAGACCTGTGTGGGGTTAACTGCCTGTGACTCTGGGGACAGCACAGCTTCCTATGAGTGCCAGTGAGCACCCAGGGTTGAGCATGTTGCAGGGTCATGGGTTGTGTACCCGGTCTGGTCTCAGAGTGCAGTCCCCTTCCTTGTTTTGTATTTGTCTGGGGTGATTACATAAGCCTGTGCACCCTTCGATTGTTCCCAGTTTGTTGGATTGAGAGCTTGCATTGTGTTGCTGTTTTAGTGTCCCAGGTTTTTGGAAGGGACCTTGACGTGGTAACTGGGCTTGTCCCATTTGGCCACTGTGAAACAGCATATGCCTTTCTCCCTTCAATACATCTTCATTAGGCATTAAAATACTTAAACAGATTAGTCACTAAATACTTGTACATTTGCTGTTTGTCTATCTGTCATACATGCAAAGAATTAGTATTTATTGCTGAATCTATACAACTATGTGACTTAAAACACAACTGAAAATATGTTGTATGCATTTAATACATTCAGAAACAATACAAGTATATACTTTATTATGATTGTATCATGTGACTTTATCCCCTAGGATACAATTCCTAAACCTATCATAACTACTGTTGCATTTTTTAAGTACTTTTAAAGGCCAGTTTGTATATTCATTACATATTTATCCAAGCAGATATTTTGCTTAAATAACTGTAAATCACCAAAGAAGATGTTTAAGGTTAAACAACTACCTACTGACAATCTATCATACAGTGAAGGATATTTTTTTCTGATATAAACACTTTAATCATCTGACTTGCAAAATAATATCTTAATATATATATATGTGTGTGTGTGTGTGACCAGAGTGAATGCAAGCCCTGGTGAACATCTACTTAAAAAGACATTATTTTTTTATTTTTTACACCCTGCCCCAAAAATATTATGTCTAAAAAGCACAAAACTTAAATATGCCCCTGAGATAGATAGAGATATATATTTTACAAATATACAGTATATATATATATATATATATATATATATATATATATATATATATATATATAAAGAAATATGTATTTAAGAAAAATAGAACATATTCTTCTATGTGAAGATCATTGGAATAATTGAGGAAACGCGATCGGGTTTGCTTTTTGCTCGCAACTGGTTAACATTCGTGCAAAAAACATTTTACTTTCAACTTAACGTAATATGCGCGCTGAGGTGCACAAAAAATTTACTTCTAGCGATCTTAACGCAGTAGTGATAAATAGTGTTCCACTCGTAATCTATCCCTAAATCTCTAATTTATCATTGCCAAATGTGAACAAAAAAATTAATAATTTAACCTTGTGCATGCAGCATTTAACTATAAACTTCAAAATTACTGTACACTTGAAAATGTAAATAGAAGCAATAACCATTATGCATCGTATTGTGAAAATGAAGGCAGTAAATTCAATAATGCTACTGTTATATTATAAAATAAGAAGCATCTCAATTTTGATTTCATCCATGGCTTATAGTTAAGCTTATATTTTTAAGATTACGTTTTTAAGAAGCCCTATAAAGTATCATTGAACATGGCAAAATATTAATCATCAATATGGTAGCACATTTATGGAGTGGAAAGGTTGAGGAAGCCATTCTATTATCAGTTGCATATGACTAATATATGCGGTATACTCCTAATTCTTATGTACAACAGTAGAAGATATACATAGAAACCTAAAAACAGCAGATAAGAATCATAGGCTCAAAAAGTCTGCCCAAAATTTCAAAAAGTGTAAACTTATCTAATTTGTAGAAAAGCTTTATGCTTATCCCAGGCATTCTGGAAGTGCTTGTCATCAGCACCTCTAGTGGAAGTTTTTTCCATGAATCAATCACCCTTTCTGTAAAGAAGTTCTATGACAAATTACTACTGAAGCTACTACCCTTCAGCTTGAGATCATGACCCTTTGTTCTGCAATTGTTCTTATTATACAATCTGGGTGCTTAACATGAATGCTGACCAAGTTACCCATTACACTAAGGGCTAGATTATGAGTGAGAGCAAATTGGCGCTTCCATGAGTGCTTTATCTGCACTCAACTGCTTTTACTATTGTGCACCCAGTTACGCAAGTGTTACAGGTCGCAAGAAAAACTTTTGCACTTTTACGGTCACATCCATGTGCAGAAAAATGACTTTGCAGGATCGTATTCCCCCACAGGCTTTAAAAGGGCCTTGTTTTGAACAAAAAAATAACAGCCACCAGCTCACACAAACACAAGCGCAGGATTGCAATGAGATATATGTATTTCTATACTTATGTATATCTGTATTTACATGTCTGTAAATACTTATATAAATACATATGTGTATAGAAATAAACGCACATATATTTATATACATACTTATATTTATATGTGTTCCTATGGATCCCTATGTAAATGCACTTTTGGCCCGTTTTGTTTTTTTCTTCCAACACCTGACACCGTATATCTTTGAGCCCTTACAACTTTTCAATGCAATGTTTTAAATATTTTTTATTAGATAATGTTATTATGAGTGCAATACTCGTAATTTAGCCCTAAGGCAGCTGACTACATGGATAATGATGTTAATAGGATGGCACCAACTTTTGTCTGCCTAAAACATTCTGATTCTTTGAATAACTGACAGCATTACTTGTGGCCAAACGTTATCTGTTGCTGTTGTAAGAGAAGCCTTAGGAGACTGAAAAAAGAAGGGACAATAAAAGGCCTTCAAGTTTACAGATGACAGACAGGTTCACAGAACCTGGGAATCACATGACTCTGCTTAGCCATTTTTTTAGTTTCTCAAGGCAAAATATGTTATTTCTTACAGAGTGTCAGACCACATATGATCATCCATACTGCTGGTTTTATAAGTGTCTGCATCATCTTATACCATTAACATTTCAGCACAAAATAAAGCATTGTATAACAAAGTGCCCTTGTAGAAGTCTTATGCTTTCAAGACTATTTGACTTGATTTAAAAAAAAAATGTTGGTTTGCCTTTTTATATCTATACATATCTACTGTAGAGATGAATAAGAAGAATGCTCTTTAAAAGTGGTTTAACATAGCACTGATTCATTTGGAGCTATGTGAGTGTAACCTTGAAATAGTATTATTAGTGATTATTCTACATATTACAAAATGTACTACACTTTTCTCTTTATCCCTCTGTACACGGCACCTGTTTCTCTTTTTTATTACGGTTTCATTTATATTAAATCATTTATCAACATTTGCTCTTTAGATTTCATAACATTGTTATTTTACTTTTGCAGGACAGAGTGGGCTGGATTAACTTAAGTTGTTGATCGATGAACTATCAGCTCTTGGACTTTACACAGCCAGCCTTAAAGGGACAATAATGCCATAATAAGAAATCTTTGATTTAGACAGAGCATACTATATTAAACAACTTTCCAATTTACTTCTATTATTTAATTTGCTTCTTTCTCTTGTTATCCTTTGCCGAAATGTTTATCAAGGTAAGCTCAGGAGCAGCAAAGAACCTAGGTTCTAGCTGCTAATTGGTGGCTGCATTTATATACTGATTGTCATTGGCTCACCCATATGTTCAGTTAGAAACCAGTAGTGCATTTCTGCTCCTTCAACAAATTATTCCAAGAGAATGAAGCAAATTTGATAATAGAAGTATACTAGAAAGTTGTTTAAAATTGTATGTTCTACCTAAATCATGAAAGAACATTTTTAGGTTTCATGTCCCTTTAAGTTCTCTGCACCTTACCTATGATGTAAAAGGTAACACCCAGGAACACTAAAACTCTATATTTTAAGTAAACACACATTAAATGTGATGTTCTCAGTATATGTAATCTTGTATTCAATTCCAGTTTCATGTACATTAGTTTTCTCTATCGGTTTAGACAGTTTATCTCACAATTTCAGACATCATTGGCAATATAGCAATTGTGAGATAGAGCTGTGTGTCCTGCAGAGGTAAAAGACTTTATGAATAAGGAAAGAACGGCAAAAACCTTTTTAAACATTCCCAAGGAATGTATTATTCAACCCACTCTCTGACACATTTTACATTGCATGCAATCTAAAATAAGATCATAATATTTATAAAAATTGCATTCATGAATGCAGTACCATGCAAAAAATATAAAATATGTCATCAAAATTAAATGAAAATGTTTTCATTTCATTACTTGCTATATTATGTACAATTGTTAGTATATAGTGGCCTCCCTTAGTGAATTGTACAGCTGTCTATGAAATGTCTCCCTTTAATAAATTCTCTATGAGATGTGGTAGCCCTGACAAATTTTGCAGCTACAGCTCATTTCCACAAAGAGCTTCAAAGAATATTAGCTTGTCTTTTTTATATTGTAGTGAAGAGTGTGTTATGTTTTTAAAGGGACACTGTAGTCAACTTTATTATTATTTATTTGTTTGATTCAAAAGAGGGAATTTGAAAATGTATTTAATTGTTGTGTGGTTTCTGTAAACAAAAAAACTCCTTTTGTGAATAAAGTAATGTTTTTATGTCCCTCTTCACAAGTAAAGCAGTAAATTGCCATGCTTTTTTTTCAATGTTATATATGTATATATATTAATTCAGGGCCAAAAATATTGGCACCCCTGCATTTCTGTCAGATAATGCACCACTTCACCCAGAAAATTGCTACAATTACAAATGTTTAGGCAGTCTCATGTTTATTTCTTTAGTTTGTATTGGTATGACATAAAAAAGTGGAGGGAAAAAAAGCCAAATCTGACACATTCCACACAAAACTCCAAAAATGGACCAGACAAAATTATCGGCACCTTCTCAAAATTGTAAGAAATAATTGCATTCCAAGTTTGTGATGCTCCTGTAATTAAACTCACCTGTATCAATTAGCAGGTGCTGACAATATAGAAATCACACCGGCAACCAGTTAAAATGGTGAAAAATGTACTCAACATTTCTGTTGTGTGTCTCTGTGTGCCACACAGCATGGAGAAGAGAAAGAGCAGCAAAGAATTATCTGAGGATTTGAGAACAAAAATTGTGGAGAAGCATAGACAGACAGACAATCAAGGTTACAAGTCCATCTCCAGAGATCTTAATGTTACTGTGTCCACTGTGCACAACATTGACAAGAAGTTTATAGCCCATGGCACTGTAGCTAATCTCCCTGGATGTGGAAGAAAGAGAAAAAATTATCAAAGATTGCATCAAAGGTTTGTTTAAATGGGGGATAAAGAACCTCGATCAACTTCCAGACAAATTCAAGCTGGCCTTCAGGCACAGGGTACAAATGTGTCAGCTCGCACTATACGTCGCCATCTTAAGGAAAAGGGACGCTATGGTAGGAGACCCAGGAGGACCCCATTGCTGACACAGAAACATAAAACAGAAACATAAATAAGCCAGATTGGAGTTTGCCAAAACTTACCTGAGGAAGCCAAAATCCTTTTGGGAGAATGTGCTGTGGACAGACAAAACAAAATTACAGATTTTTGTAAAGCCCATCATTTTACTGTTTTTAGAAAAAGAAATGAGGCTTTTAAAGAAAAGAATACAGTCCCTACAGTCAAACATGGTGGAGGTTCACTGATGTTTTGGGCTTGCTTTGCTGCTTCAGGCACTGGATGTCTTGACTGTGTGCATGGCATTATGAAGTCTACCAAATAATTATGTGGTGCAATGTATGGACCAGTGTCAGAAAGTTGGGTCTCCATCAGAGGTCATGGGTCTTACAGCAGGAGAATGACCAAAGCACACTTCAAAAAGCACCCAGAAATGGTTTAAGACAAAGCGCTGGAAAGTACTGAACTGGCCAGCAATGAGTCCAGATCTCAATCCCAAAGAGCACCTGTGGAGAGATCTCAAAACAGCAGTTGGGAAAAAGAACCATGCAGAGAAACCTGAAGCAGTTGGCGAAAGAAAAGTGGTCCAAGATTCCAGTAGAGAGATGTAAGAAATTGATTGATGGTTACAGGAAGTAATTGATTTCAGTTATTTTTTCCAAGGGGTGTGCTGCCAAATATTAAATTGAGGGTGCCAATACTTTTAACCAGTCCATTTTTCGAGTTTTGCGTGAAATGTGTCAGATTTGGCTTTTTTTTCTCCACTTTTTTGTGTCATACCAATACAAACAAAAGAAATAAACATGAGAATGCATAAACAATTGTAATTGCAACAATTTTCTGGGCGAAGTGGTGCATTATCTGACAGAAATGCAGGGGTGCCAATATTTTTGGTCATGACTGTATATATATATATATACATATATATATATATATATATATATATATATATACCTGTGTGTGTATATATATATATATATATATATATATATATATATATATATATATATATACATACAGTTTCTAATGTATTATGTATAAATGCTGCTCTTTTATATATGTGATAAAAAAAATGTTGAGTATATTATTATTCTTTTAATTTGTTTCATTATTCAGATGCCCAAGAGGGTCACAATATGTGTACCTTTGTTGTAAATTAAACATTTTTGGCTATATTATAAAAATATTAGCACTATTGAGCGATAGTCTAGTGCAAACTAAGATCTTTATGTTGGATAGTGTGGCTGTGCTAAACCCCTCACATAATAGACTTCTAAGGGAGAGCACAGTAAAATTCATCCCAGATAACGCTCAAGTAATAAGCAAAAAAAAGGGCTCAAAATTTCCACTAGCCATTGGCGAGTGGAAATTTATCGGTGGTGAGTGAAAGTTGTGAATGTTGAGCGTGAAATCTGGTGGCATGTTGTAAGTAGCAAAATTGGCACATTGTGTTTGCAGAATGTACACTCCTATTGCAGCACTGACAAACACAGATTTTGGACTATTTACTAAAACTATTATCTAAAGTGATATCATACATCCATGAAAATGAAGAATGTGTTATTCCTCTAGGGCTGTAGGGACCCCATTAGAGCTTAGACTGGTACTTCTGAGAGGGTAACCGGGCAGAGAGAGATTGGAGAGAAGAAGTGAAAGTGGAGAAGAAGGTAGAGTTAAGAGACAATGGAGGGAAAAAAAAGAGTGATGAAATATGAGGGGAAAGAAAGTGTAACAAGAAGATATGGCCTGAGAGAGAATGGAGAGGGTAAAAGGAGAGACTGAAGAGAGATTGAAGATAGGAGGGAGTTGAGAAAGACAGTTAAAAGCGAGAAGGGAGAGATGATAACCTTCCATGACTGCCAGCACTCTCTGTATTCTCTATGTTCAACAACTTCCTTTTTCTATCCAGCTGTTGTCTTCCCCAGAACCTCTAGCTGATGTTTATGGCTGCTATGAA